>NC_091308.1:13655885-13844875 GCF_038502225.1 Cherax quadricarinatus
TTTTTTTTTTTTTTTCAACAAGTTGGCCATCTCCCACCTAGGCAGGGTGACCCAAAAAGAAAGAAAATACTTTCATCATCATTCAGCACTTTCACTATACTCACTCACTGTTTTTGCAGAGGTGCCCAGATACAACAGTTTAGAAGCATATATAAAGATACAATATAAAAAGTGACCTGAAATAATATAATAAACTCCCATCAGAATATAATATCAGGGCCCCAATTATATATATACTGTCCTATTACACATCCCTCCAAACTGCCAATATTGCAAACTCCTCCTTTAAAGTGCAGGCATTGTACTTCCCATTTCCAGAACTCAAGTCCGGCTATATAAAAATAACCAGTTTCCCTGAATCCCTTCACTAAATATTACCCTGCTCACACTCCAACAGCTCGTCAGGTCCCAAAAACCATTCGTCTCCATTCACTCCTATCTAACATGCTCATGCACACTTGCTGGAAGTCCAAGCCCCTCGCCCACAAAACCTCCTTTACCCCCCTCCCTCCAACCTTTTCAAGGACGATCCCTACTCCGACTTCCTTACCCTACAGATTTATATGCTCTCCATGTCATTCTTCTTGATCCATTCTCTCTAAATGACCAAACCACCTCATCAACTCCTCTTCAGCCCTCTGAATAATACTTTTATTAGCTCCACACCATCTCCTAATTTCCACATTTCAAATTCTCTGAATTATATTTACACCACACATTGCCCTTAGACAGAACATCTCCACTGCTTCCAACCACCTCCTCGCTGCAGCATTTACAACTCAAGCTTCACACCTATATAAGAGTGTTGGTACCACTATATTTTCATAAATTCCCTTCTTTGCCTCCACTGATGATGTTTTTTGTCTCCACATATACCTCAACACACCACTCACCTTTTTTTCCTCATCAATTCTATGGTTAAGCTGATCCTTCATTAACCCTTTCAGGGTTGGTGCCGTACTAGTACGGCTTGCATGCCAGGGTTGGTGCCGTACTAGCACGCATAAATTCTAGCTCCTTCAAATCTGGCGAGAGAAAGCTGGTAGGCCTACATATGAAAGAGTGGGCCTATGTGGTCAGTGTGAACAGTATAAAAAAAATCCTGCAGCACCAGTGCATAATGAGAAAAAAAAACTCCGACGGTGTTTTTGGTTTAAAACAGCGACTCTGCAGTGTATTTTCGTATGCTATTTATGGTTTTATTCTAGTTTTCCTGGTCTCACTTTATAGAATGGAAGACATATTACGGAAATTGAGATGATTTTGATTGGTTTCACAATGAGAAGTACCTTGAAATTGAGCTCAAAGTAGCAGAAATGTTCGATTTTTGCCAACATTCAAAAGTAAACAAAACATGCCATGCGTCCAATAAACGTCAACTGGTGAGTAATATTCTTTCACAAGTGTGCTGATATTATTTATACCATTTCTACACTAATGCATTAGTCTGCATAACAGTAAATCTTCTATTTTTTGCGCGAATAAAAATTCAAAGTGGAAAACAAAAGAAATGTAACAAGAGGCCTGGGGACGTTACTAATGAACAGAGGAAATGTTATTTTAGTGCCAGGAATGTCTGTCTTGTTTATTCTGGACCCTATTTGGAAATTGGCAATGACACCAAAAGAACGAAATTTGATGGAAAACATACGGAATTACGCTCTCGCGAAGTTAGCGGCCTCAGCGATATTTACGAATCGGCGATTTCGCCCACTTTGAGCCCTATTTTTGGCTAATTCCATTGTTCCAGTCAACCAAACTCATAGCTATTTCTTTAGAACTCCATTTGTTGTATCAATTGAGTACAAGAAACTGCCCATTTATCAATTTCAAATACCCAATAATGTGGTCAGAAATTAGCAATTTGACCAATTTCACCCAAATTAAAAAATATGCCAATTTCAAAACAGGGTCCAGAATGAACAATGTAGACATTCCTGGCTCTAAAATAACATTTTCTTTGTTCATCAGTCATGTCTCCAGGCCCCTCTGATATTACTTGCTTTCTATTTTGAATTTTTATTCAAACAAAAAATTGAAGATTTACTGTCATGCAGACTACTGCAATATTGTAATAATTGTATAAATAATGTCAACCCATTCATGACTGCATATTAAAATGGCTAGTCAGACATTTATTGGACAATGATATCATTTGTTTACTCTTGAACATCGGCAAAAATCAAACATTTCCCCTACTTTGAGCTCCATTTCAAGGTCCTTTTCATAGTAAAACCAATAAAAATCACCTCTATTTCTATATATATGTTTCCCATTCTATCAAATGCAACTACGAAAACGAGAATATAACCATAAAAACTATACAAAAATACACCTCAAAGTTGGCGTATTATTGCAAAAACACAAGTCAGAGTTTTTTTTCTCATTATGTACTGCTTGCTGCAGGATTTTTTTTATACTGCACACACAGACCCATTCTCTCACATGTGGGCCTACCAGCTTTCTCCCGCTTGATTTGAAGCCGCTAGGATTTTTGAGTATATATACGTCAAACACATTGGCTCGTAAGACATATATACACGACCAAAACAGTCAAAGGGTTAAATACAATAACAGGGTATATAATTAAGGATATTCTAATAGAAAATATAAATGTATCTGAAAAACAGCAAAATATTTAAATTTATAATAACATTTTGCTGTTTCTCAGCTTATTAAGGAAACATTTCAGTCCTAGAACCTTGTTCACTTCATGGATTATAAGATGCTTAGGTTTATATAGACAAGATATGTATGAGGATCAGTTATGATGAACTGTAGTGAGGTCACCTGGTGGTTGTATTCATGCCAAGGTGGGTGGAGGTAAGCTTATATAAGCATGTGGGCCAACATGGTAGGTATGTTACAACTTTTTGTTCTTTGTATTAATGTATTTGTTACTGCTACCATTGTCTCCTTCAATCTTTCTCCTGATGACAAACAGGGCTACGTTTGACTTCATCAAATGTACCCTTGGAATCTCTAAACATCACACATTCATTACTTTGATCATTCCTGCTACGTGCATAGTTATGTTCGTTGATTTTAACAGACTTCTACTGATTTTTTTTTTTTTTTCAACAAGTCGACCGTCTCCCACCAAGGCAGGGTGACCCAAAAAAGAAAGAAAATCCCCAAAAAGAAAATACTTTCATTATCATTCAACACTTTCACCACACTCACACATTATCACTGTTTTTGCAGAGGTGCTCAGAATACAACAGTTTAGAAGCATATACGTATAAAGATACACAACATATCCCTCCAAACTGCCAATATCCCAAACCTCTCCTTTAAAGCACAGGCATTGTACTTCCCATTTCCAGGACTCAAGTCTGACTATATGAAAATAACCGGTTTCCCTGAATCCCTTCACTAAATATTACCCTGCTCACACTCCAACAGATCGTCAGGTCCCAAGTATCATTCGTCTCCATTCACTCCAATCTAACACGCTCATGCACGCTTGCTGGAAGTCCAAGCCCCTAGCCCACAAAACCTCCTTTACCCCCTCTTTCCAACCCTTTCGAGGACGACCCCTACCCCTCCTTCCTTCCCCTATAGATTTATATGCTTTCCATGTCATTCTACTTTGATCCATTCTCTCTAAATGACCAAACCACCTCAACAACTCCTCTTCTGCCCTCTGACTAATGCTTTTATTAACTCCACACCTTCTCCTAATTTCCACACTCTGAATTTTCTACATAATATTTACACCACACATTGCCCTTAGACAGGACATCTCCACTGCCTCCAACAGTCTCCTCGCTGTTGCATTTACCACCCAAGCTTCACATCCATATAAGTGTTGGTACTACTATACTTTCATACATTCCCTTCTTTGCCTCCATAGATAACATTTTTTGACTCCACATATACCTCAATGCACCACTCACCTTTTTTCCCTCATCAATTCTATGATTAACCTCATCCTTCATAAATCCATCCGCCGACACGTCAACTCCCAAGTATCTGAAAACATTCACTTCTTCCATACTCCTCCCCAATTTGATATCCAATTTTTCTTTATCTAAATCATTTGATACCCTCATCACCTTACTCTTTTCTATGTTCACTTTCAACTTTCTACCTTTACACACATTCTCAAACTCATCCACTAACCTTAAGCACAGTATCATCAGCAAAAAGTAACTGTGTCAATTCCCATTTTGAATTTGATTCCCCATAATTTAACTCCAACCCTCTCCCGAACACCCTAGCATTTACTTCTTTTACAACCCCATCTATAAATATATTAAACAACCATGGTGACATTACACATCCCTGTCTAAGACCTACTTTTACTGGGAAGTATTTTCCCTCTCTTCTACACACCCTAACCTGAGCCTCACTATCCTCATAAAAACTCTTAACAGCATTTAGTAACTTACCACCTATTCCATATACTTGCAACATCTGCCACATTGCTCCTCTATCCACTCTATCATATGCCTTTTCTAAATCCATAAATGCAATAAAAACTTCCCTACCTTTATCTAAATACTGTTCCCATATATGCTTCAATGTAAACACTTGATCTACACATCCCCTACCCACTCTGAAGCCTCCCTGCTCATCCGCAATTCTACATTCTGTCTTACCTCTAATTCTTTCAATTATAACCCTACCGTATACATTTCCTGGTATACTCAGTAAACTTATTCCTCTATAATTTTTACAATCTCTTTTGTCCCCTTTCCCTTTATATAAAGGGACTATACATGCTCTCCGCCAATCCCTAGGTACCTTCCCCTCTTTCATACATTTATTAAACAAAAGTACCAACCACTCCAACACTATATACCCCCCTGCTTTTAACATTTCTGTCATGATCCCATCAGTTCCAGCTGCTTTACCCCCTTTCATTCTATGTAATGCCTCATGTACCTCCACCACACTTACATTCTGCTCTTCTTCCCTCCTAAAAGATGGTATACCTCCCTGGCCAGTGCATGAAATTACCGCCTCCCTTTCTTCCTCAACATTTAAAAGTTCCTCAAAATACTCTCGCCATCTACCTAATACCTCCCTTTCCCCATCTACTAATACCCCTACTCAGTTTTTAACTGACAAATCCATACTTTCCCTAGGCTTTCTTAACTTGTTTAACTCACTCCAAATTTTTTTCTTATTTTCATTAAAATTTCTTGACAGTGCCTCTCCCACTCTATCATCTGCTCTCCTTTTGCACTCTCTCACCACTCTCTTCACCTTTCTTTTACTCTCCATATACTCTGCTCTTCTTATAACACTTCTGCTTTGTAAAAACCTCTCATAAGCTACCTTTTTCTCTTTTATCACACCCTTTACTTCATCATTCCACCAGTCACTCCTCTTTCCTCCTGCCCCCACCCTCCTATAACCACAAACTTCTGCCCCACATTCTAATATTGCATTTTTAAAACTATTCCAACCCTCTTCAACCCCCCCACTACTCATCTTTGCACTAGCCCACCTTTCTGCCAATAGTCGCTTATATCTCACCCGAACTTCCTCCTCCCTTAGTTTATACACTTTCACCTCCCTCTTACATGTTGTTGCCACCTTCCTCTTTTCCCATCTACCTCTTACTCTAACTGTAGCTACAACTAAATAATGATCCGATATATCAGTTGCCCCTCTATAAACATGTACATCCTGGAGCCTACCCATCAACCTTTTATCCACCAATACATAATCTAACAAACTACTTTCATTACGTGCTACATCATACCTTGTATATTTATTTATCCTCTTTTTTCATAAAATATGTATTACTTATTACCAAATTTCTTTCTACACATAGCTCAATTAAAGGCTCCCCATTTACATTTACCCCTGGCACCCCAAATTTACCTACTACTCCCTCCATAACATTTTTACCCACTTTAGCATTGAAATCCCCAACCACCATTACTCTCACACTTGATTCAAAACTCCCCACGCATTCACTCAACATTTCCCAGAATCTCTCTCTCTCTCCTCTACACTTCTCTCTTCTCCAGGTGCATACACACTTACTATAACCCACTTTTCACATCCAATCTTTATTTTACTCCACATAATCCTTGAATTTATACATTTGTAGTCCCTCTTTTCCTGCCCTAGCTTATCCTTCAACATTATTGCTACTCCTTCTTTAGCTCTAACTCTATTTGAAACCCCTGACCTAATCCCATTTATTCCTCTCCATTGAAACTCTCCCACCCCCTTCAGCTTTGTTTCACTTAAAGCCAGGACATCCAGTTTCTTCTCATTCATAACATCCACAATCATCTCTTTCTTATCATTTGCACAACATCCACGCACATTCAGACTTCCCAGTTTGACAATTTTCTTCTTCTTCTTATTCTTTTTAGTAATCTTTACAGGAAAAGGGGTTACTAGCCCATTGTTCCCGGCATTTTAGTTGACTTTTACAACACGCATGGCTTACGGAGGAAAGATTCTTATTCCACTTCCCATGGATATAATAGGAAAAGTAATAAGACCAAGAACTATTAAGATAAAAACAAAGAAAACTCCGATGAGTGTGTATAAATAAACGTGTACATGCATGTGTAGTGTGACCTAAGTGTAAGTATAAGTAGCAAGACATGCCTGTAATCTTGCATATTTATGAGACAGACAAAAGACACCAGCAATCCTACCATCATGTAAAACAATTACAGGCTTTCGTTTTACACTCACTGATATCCCCCTGTATTTCTTGTCAGTGTGTGCATGGCATAGTGCAGACACCAGCGATAGATACCAAAAAAGTGGCAGTAGGCTGCTTTCTGGCAAGATCACTGATGAAAGTGGTAGCTATCGTGGCCATGCTGATGTTGTTCTTAGCAAGTGATCCTAGCACCTCTTTCCTTTGTGTTCTGAACAGTACTTAAGATGGTCCAAGCTCTTCATGTACAGTCGTAAATGAAGAATGAGGAGAAATGAAAATATGAGAAGGGCTGTAGATGCAAAAACACTCTTCCTCAACCAAAGTAATATTAAATTTAAGGAGGGCTAAAAAAAAAAATCTAATTACTACTTGCTTAATGTATGTTGTGGTGTGAGTAGAAGCTTATCAGGTCATCTTGAAAAACAGGGTATCACTGTTGGGGGTTCTGCATAAAAAGTTGCCTGAGGAGTTGACCATCTTCCTTGAGCTCTAAAGCAAATTCAGTGATAGGCTCAGTCATGTTAACATGTCTGAGGTAGTTCAGAATACTGAACCATCTTGGGAATAACACCAGAATATCATTGATACACCTTAACCACATTACATTAGTCTGAATAATTTTGTGGAACTTCTGTCTGAAGGTGCCCCAGAAAGATAATATAATGGATAGTGCACTGCAGAGAATGCTGCCCTCTGTAATAACAAAGCACTATTTGTAGTAACTGTTTTTGTATTTGAAATATTATATTTTAAATTCAGGAATAGGTCAATCAAATTAGTGAAATCTAGTTGAGGCACAGGGAGTTGGCATCATCGGTGGTTCTGTGTCTGTTGATGGTGTGTAGCAGGGATGATCAAAATAACGATCGCTTACTACACAGACACCGATAGACATTTAATGAAGTGGAACCAAGTCCAGCTCATCACTTAAGGAGATACCAGTGTTTAGAAGCACCCTTGATTTGTTTTTATTTGGACATGATACATAGTTGTACAAAGAAATATAGTGATTGGGTGTACATGCCAAAAGTCCCTTGTATGCAGAGCATTATGGGCAGGCTTAAAATTAACTTAAGTTTAACTAAGCAATGATATATTCAGTGGTAAAAAGTACACTAAACAAATTACAACATGAAGTACAAATGAGTACAGTGGACTCTCACCTAACGAACGCATCGCGTAACATTAAATCCGCCTAGCGATACATTTTAACGCAAAAATTTTGCCTCTGCTAGCGCTAAAAAACTCGCCCAACACGATTTGTTCCGTTCGAGATGCATCGATGTGTGGCCTGAGCGCGCCTCATTGTCCCGTGGGTGCCAGTGTTTACAAGCCAGTCACCGCGGTCGCATCCAAACATACAATCGGAACATTTCATATTATCACAGCGTTTTTAGTGATTGCACCTGCAAAATAAGTCACCATGGGCCCCAAGAAAGCTTCTAGTGCCAACCCTACAGCAAAAAGGGTGAGAATTACTATGGATATGAAGAAAGAGATCATTGCTAAGTATGAAAGTGGAGTGCGTGTCTCCGAGCTGGCCAGGTTGTACACAAAACCCTAATCAACCATCGCTACTATTGTGGCCAAGAAAACGGCAATCAAGGAAGCTGTTCTTGCTAAAGGTGCAAGTTTGTTTTCGAAACAGAGATCGCAAGTGATAGATGATGTTGAGAGACTGTTATTGGTGTGGATAAACGAAAAACAGATAGCAGGAGATAGCATCTCTCAAGCGATCATATGTGAAAAGGCTAGGAAGTTGCATGACGATTTAATTAGAAAAATGCCTGCAACTAGTGGTGATGTGAGTGAATTTAAGGCCAGCAAAGGTTGGTTTGAGGGATTTAAGAATCGTAGTGGCATACATAGTGTGATAAGGCATGGTGAGGCTGCCAGTTTGGACCAAAGAGCAGCTGAAAAATATGTGAAGGAATTCAAGGAGTACATAGACAGTGAAGAATTGAAACCTGAACAAGTGTTTAATTGTGACGAAACAGGCCTGTTTTGGAAGAAAATGCCAAGCAGGACCTACATTACTCAGGAAGAAAAGGCACTCCCAGGACATAAGCCAATGAAAGACAGGCTTACTCTGTTGATGTGTGCTAATGCTAGTGGTGTATCACTCTGAAACTCCCAGTGTGTTCAGGAAAAACAATGTCCTTAAGGAGAGCAAACAGTAAGGCATGGGTCACTAGAGGCCTTTTCTATGACTGGTTACACCATGCATTTGCCCCCACTGTGAAGAATTACCTCCTGGAAAATAAATTTGGACCTTAAGTGCCTCCTGGTATTAGACAATGCTCCTGGTCATCCTTCGGACGTGGCAGAGCGACTTTCTGGGGACATGAGCTTCATTAAGGTCAAGTTTTTGCCTCCTAATACCACTCCTCTCCTGCAGCCCATGGACCAGCAGGTCATTGCAAACTTCAAAAAACTCTACACAAAAGCTATGTTTGAAAGGTGCTTTGTAGTGATCTCAGAAACTCAATTGACTCTAAGAGAGTTTTGGAGAGATCACTTTAGCATTCTCAATTGTGTAAACATTATAGGTAAGGCTTGGGAGGAAGTGACTAAGAGGACCTTGAACTCTGCTTGGAAGAAACTGTGGCCAGAATGTGTAGACAAAAGGGATTTTGAAGGATTTGAGGCTAACCCTGAGAAGCCTATGCCAGTTGTGGAATCAACTGTGGCATTGGGGAAGTCCTTGGGGTTGGAGGTTAGTGGGGAGGATGTGGAAGAGTTGGTGGAGGAGGACAATGAAGAACTAACCACTGATGAGCTACAAGATCATCTTCAACAGCAAGAGGCCAGACCTGAGGAAACTGCTCCGGAGGAGGGGAAAGAGAAATTGAGGAAGTTGCCTACTTCAAAGATTAAGGAAATGTGTGCAATGTGGCTTAAAGTGCAAACATTTTTTGATGAAAATCACCCTCACACAGCTATTGCAAGCCATGCTGGTGACTATTACAGTGACAATGTTGTGAAACACTTTAGGAATGTCATAAAGGAACGGGAGGTACAGGCCTCTATGGACAGATATGTTGTGCGACAGAGGTCCAGTGACTCTCAAGCTGGTCCTAGTGGCATTAAAAGAAGAAGGGAAGTAACCCTGGAAAAGGACTTGACACCTCAAGTCCTAATGGAAGGGGATTCCCCTTCTAAACATTAACACCATCCACACACTTCCCTCCTCCCATCCCATCAATCATCACCAGATCTTCAATAAAGGTAAGTGTCATGTAATTGTACATGTCTTCTTCAGTTTGTGTGTATTAAAATTAATATTTCATGTGGTAAAAATGTTTTTTTTCATACTTTGGGGTGTCAGGAACGGATTAATTTGATTTCCATTATTTCTTATGGGGAAAATTAATTCGGCTAACGATAATTTCACCTAACGTTGAGCTCTCAGGAACGGATTAATATTGCAGGCGAGGGTCCACTGTATTTCAAATAAGAAGCATTAAAGTTATACAAATTTGTACCATAACAATGTATAATATAATCGAATCAGATCGAGTAAAATCAATGATTTGTAATGCAGAAACAGGTCATATGGTCATTAGATGCAATACTGTGCATTCAAGAAAATGGAGTATTCTATTAGGTAATGTAGTTAAAAAAAAGGTAGTTTGATAGGACCACAGGTTATACATTTATGAGATTCAGTTATTCAGTACGTATTTATTTAGTTGTGGTTGAGTAAGTGGTTTTTAAGAAGAGTCTTGAATTGATAAACAGACAGTATTTCTTTTATATTCACGGGTAATGAATTCCAGATTTTTGGGCCTTTTATGTGAATTGAGTTTTTACATAGTGTGAGATGGACACGGAGAACATCAAAGAGTGATCTGTGCCTTGTGTTGTGGTCACGTGTTCTGTTGAGGTTGGTAAGGAGAAGTTTGAGGAGAGGGTTTATATCTGAGTTTAGTGTTCTATGTATGTAGTAGGTACAATAATAAGTATGGATGTTTTGTATGGTGAGTAAGTTTAGAGTTTTGAATATTGGTGGAGTATGCTGCCTGGAGTGGGAATTTATCATTCTGACTGTATCCTTTTGTTGGGTAATTAATGGCCTGAGATGATTTATTGTTGTTGAGCCCCATGCACAAATTCCATAGGTGAGATAGGGGTAAATGAGTGAGTGATATAGGGCCAGGAGGGCTGACTGTGGACCATAGTACCGTATCTTCAATAGTATGCCTTCAGTCTTGGAGATTTTCTTGGAAATTTCTTGTATGTGTGTTTGAAATTTGAGTCTATTATCAAGGCAGATTCCTAAGAATTTTCCCTTTGTGAGCTTTGTGATAGGTGATCCGTTTATCATTATGTTAAGAGGAACATCTGTAGTTCTGTTCCCAAACTGAATGAAGTAGGTTTTGTCAATATTGAGAGTAAGTTTATCATCATCATCCAGGTAGATATTTTCTGTAATTCGGTATTTACAGTATTGGCTAGTATGACTGGGCTTGTGTGAGAGAAGACGTATGTAGTGTCATCTACAAATAGTGTGGGTTTGAGTAGTTGCGATGCATTTGGTAGGTCGTTTATGTAAATGAGAAAGAGAAGAGGGCCAAGGACACTTCCCTGTTGGACACCAACTGTAATTGGCTGTGTGGAAGAGTTCGCTCCATTTGCATATACATATTGGCTTTGTTGCTAAGGTATGACTTTAGGTAGTTGAGGGAGTGCCCTCTTATACCATAGTGTGATAATTTTATGTGTAGCAAATCATGGTCAAATGTATCAAAAGCTTTACATAAATCAATTAAGATCCCCAATGGGGAAGCATTTCTATAATAAAATGTCCTAATTGTTTGCTCACGTGCACAACTTGTCAGAATTATATATCTGCTTTTCACCAACTTTAAAAATAAATAAAAATTCTCATATTTCTCGAATTTATCACCCCCCCCCCCAAAAAAAAAAAAAATCAATACCTGTCCGTACATCTGATAGCTAAACAAGGTTGAATGCTTTTTAGGGAACAAATATAATATACCATAGGTTAAATCATTATATTCCAAAGATGTGAGCTTCCAGTTCCTCTTAACACATTGAACATTTACTAGTGTACTCAGGGTCACAATATGTTTATTTTCCTGTTCTAACAACTCCTTTTGACCTGATATAGCAAATAATAGTCTTCTCTTTTGTAAAATTTCATATGGCTCATATTGTGTTGTGGTCACAAGAGTTACTAATCATGACTGAACAACATCACTCCTCCTGCTGTCTCCAATATTTATATCACCTCTCCATTTCAAGTGAAGAAACCTGCCAAGTAGAAGCATTTTGACTGTTGCACATGCATCTTACTCATCTACTTGTCAGTATTGTATACCATTAATATAATGATACTTGTTTAGCAGCACACCATGGTATCATGATACAGAGGACTTCTACAGCTTTATTGCTCAACCACTAGTTATGAATGAGAAGAGATGGATCTGAGAAAGACCTGCTTAATATGGGCAATTAGGCTTTCATTATTCTTCAGTTCTTGTGTTCTTACTTCCACTAGCAGGCCCCACCTTTCTTGCTCCAATATAAAAGGCTCCATTTTCATGCCTTAGCCTCACATTAATTGAGGCTATGGAGCTGAACATTTACCAAGGCTGAAGGATTGATCACTATATATTTACCTCTCCATTGTTTCTGCTGTTTCCGCTATTTGCATCAAATCTGTATTTTGACTAAAGAAAGCTGCTAAGCAGGTGAAACATTTCAACACTAAAACCACAACTGTTGAACATGCATCTTACTCTGAGAATGTAAAGTTATTTTTTTTTTTTTATAGAAGTACAAGAGACTGTTTTCTCTCATACAAGAATAGTCCAACCACAATAAAGTATTCTGTGAGTCCACAGTTCAGATAATTTTTTCCTTCCACACACAGATGGAAGCTGGAATTTATCCAGCCTCCATCAGCCTTTATTTTGTTTGTTTCCCACTGTTAATTTTTGATGCTACATTATAAATTGGTTGTCATACTTGTAAACATAAGCAAATTAAACTAGAAATAAAGCCTGAAATATAAAGAATTCATCAAGAACATAAAAAATAAATACAAGTCATTTAGTAGGGTATGTCACAGTACTGCCAGGACAGGGACCTGAAGCAGGTAGCCTATTGAGGTACTAATTGCCAAGGAAAAGTTGTTTACACACCCAAACTGTTGCTGGTTTGACCCAACAGTGTTTGACTGACTGAATGAGATATTAATCATTCATAGTTGTATGCCAGTGGATCTGTCAAAGCTTTGTTTATTAGAGTAGTCCGAAATGTTCTGTAAACCAGTGAAATAATGTACTGTACAACAATGTTCCCCAGAAGAGAACAAAATAGCACAAGATGGGAAGGAGACTATTTATGCTCAGGTTCTTAACATTTGGTTTGCCAGAAAAAAAAAGATGCTGAAAAATACAGTAATACAAAGACACTTGTAGCAAAGCATGCATTAATTTATACGAAACAAAGATTTGCTCTGTTGAAAGTGTTCATGTACCACCATTTTCATATTTTGCTGGGGTCAAGTCTAAAAAAGCAATAAAATGCAAACCAGTCAACTACCAAAAAATAGTGTTAGCTTACATCTAATTCCCATATGATAGCACCTGTTCTCCAACTGTGGTTGAGAGAAACATCCGCTAGATCGGTGTATGGATGGTCACCAAAATAAAGAACTTCTTGACCTTGCCAACCTTTCACCTGCTGTAGCTGCTGCAGATTTCCCTGGAGGAAATAAGATAAGATTAAATGCATTTATTCACATGACTCACCTACAGAGACGATGCAGTGCCTACAAAAGAAAACGTCAATGCAATAGAAATCATCCACCTAATACCACTTTACATACAAATACTAATAAAAGGGAAAATGAAACAAAGACTGAACAAACATATTACTCTTGTAACCCAATGTTGGCTCATTCCACCCTTAGTTTTTCCCTTTATATGAACCAGCCATCTCCCACCGAGGTAGGGCGACCCGGAAAATAAACACTTTCACCATCACTCGCTCCATTGTTGTCTTGCCAGAAGCGTGCCAATACTACTAAGAAACTCTTAGCTTTTATTACTTGCTAAATATTTTGGGCATACTATCAGAGATTCTTGAAATAATCAGTCCACTGGGATCCAATGTTCTCCTCTTGCCAGAGATAAAACAGAGGTGACCTCTTCTATACTAGATTATAATCACTTGTAACCAATATACAGTGGTCCCTCGTTTTTCGTAATTAATCCGTTCCTGGAGGAGCTACTATAAACGAAATTTACGATTTGCGAATCAATTTTCCCCATAAGAAATAATGTAAATACAATTAATCCGTTTCTGACACTCAGAAGTATTAAAACAAAAAAAATGTTTACATGAAATATACATGTAGTACATAAACAATACAATGGGAAATGATGAATGAAACATCAACAGCATAACATTTACCTTTATTGGAGATTCTTCTTAGTGTATTGGAGACTGGAGGAGGAGAGAGATTGGATTGTTTACAGTTTGGAAGGGGAATCCCCTTCCAGCAACACCTCAGGTACCAATTGCTTCTCTGGGGTTGCTTCTCTTCTCTGTTTCTTAATGCCACTAGGTCCACCTTGAGAGTCACTCTAGTCCTGTCTCGCAAAGTAACTGTGGAGAGAGCTCTGTTTCTGGCGTCTCTTTAACACTTCCCTAAAATGGTACAAGACTTTGTCACTGTACATATTTCTCACCTTCTTTACCAAAGGCTTGGCATTAGGAGCTTTCTTTGGAGCCATGGTAGCTTATTTAGTACTTGCAAGCACTAAAATGAGTGGAATATTATGAAATATTCCGTAGGAGCACTTGAGGGGACCTTCACTCACTGGTAAACAATGCCAGACTGGCTGGGTAGGGAGGCCTCCCCGGCTCACACTGTGCATAAGCATCCTGGACGAACTACTATTCGCGAGTCAACCTATGAAAAGCGAGTCCATGTTTATACGAAAATACCCCTATGATTGGCGAAATTTACGATTGCCGAGAACTACGAAAAGCGAGGGACCACTGTATAAGCTGTCAAACATCCAACGAGCAGATCGAAAATGGGAAACAAGAGTGCATGAAAATTCAGCTTCCCACAGCAACATGATCATGGCTTCCTGATGTAACAGCCTCATTCTCTCTTGCCCTTGCAAGAGAAAATTACAGAACATTGAAATTTGTCAATGTCTGACAACTGTCAGACACTGACAAATTTATCAGCCAGTGAGGATGATCCCACGTGTTCATATGATACATTTCGCATTATTCCATTCTTTTTAGTGCTTGTAACTGCTAAATAAACAACCATGGGCCCAAAGAAAGCTTCTAGTGCTGGCCCTTTAGTAAAGAAGGTGAAAAACACTACAGAATTCAAGAAAGACATCAGTGCAAAATATGAAGGTGGAGTAATGTCAGAGAGCTAGCCAAGTTGTATAACAAACTCCATACAACCATCGCTTCTATCGTGGCCAAGAAAAAGGAAATCAAGGAAGCTGTTGTTGCGAAAGGTACAAATATGCTTACAAAACAGAGATCGCAAATACTGGAAGATGCAGAGACTTTGTTGTTGGTGTGGATCAACGAGAAACAATTATCAGGATATAGTGTTATGCAGTCAATAATTTGTGAAAAGGCAAGGCAGCTGCATGCAGATCTCGTAAAGAAAATGCCTCGAACTAGTGCTGATGCTAGTGAATTTCAGGCAATCAAACGATGGTTTGAGAGATTTAAGAAGCGTAGTGGCATACACAGCGTGGTAAGGCATGGCGAGGCTGCAAGTTCTGACAAATATGCAGCTGAAAAATATGTTCAGGAATTCAAGGGGTACATAGAAGGTGAGCAATTCAAACCCCAAGTGTTCAATTGTGACAAAACAGGCCTCTTTTGGAAGAAAATGCCAAAGAGGACCTACATCATGCAGGAGGAAAAGCCACTCCCAGGACACAAGCCTATGAAAGACAGGCTAACTCTCATGTTCTGTAGTAATATGAGTAGGGATTTCAAAGTGAAGCCTTTACTGGTGTATCACTCTGAAAATCCCAGTGTGTTTGAGAAAAACAGTGTCACCAAGATTAAATTGTGTGATGTGGAAGGCAAACAGTTAGGCATGGGTCACGAGGGACATTTTCCTTGATTGGTTTAATGACGCGTTTGGCCCCAGTGTGAAGAAATACCTCCTGGAAAATAAATAGGAACTCAAGTGCTTCCTAGTAATGGACAATGCACCTGCTCATCTTCCAGACTTGGAAGAGCAAATGGTGAAGGAGTTTTGTTTCATCACAGTGAAGTTCTTGCCCCCTAACACCACTCCTCTCATCCAGTCTATGGACCAGCAGATCATTTTGAAATTCAAAAAACTGTACACCAAAGCAATGTTTCAAAGGTGCTTTAATGTGACCTGAGACACTCACTTGGCCCTCACTTGGAAAGATCACTTCAGTATCCTCCACTGCATAAACCTTGTAGGTAAGGCTTGGGAGGGAGTGACTTCCAGGACTTTTAAAATCTGCCTGGAGAAAACTGGCCAGAATGTGTCCAGGAGCAGGATTTTGAAGGGTTTGGGGCTGAACCCTGATGAGCCTATGGCAGATGTGGAAAGTATTGTGGCACTGAGGACTTCCATGGGGTTGGATGTTTGTGGTGAGGATGTGGAAGAGTTAGTGGAGGACCACAATGAAGAACTAACCACTGGAGAGCTGCAAGACCTTCATCTGCAACAGCAACAGACCACAGCTCAGGAAATTGCTTCTGAGGAGGAGGAAGAGAGATGTTGGAAGGCACCTTCTTCAAAGATGAAGGACATTTGTGCAAAGTGGAATGAGGTGCAAACATTTATGGAGGAACATCACCCTGACAAAGCTGTTGCAGGCCATGTTGACAACATGTACAATGACAACGTTGTGTCCCATTTTAGGAAGTTTTAAAGAAATGCCAGATACAGACCTCTCTGGAACACATTTTTGAGCAACAGGGGGCAAGTGACTCAAGCTGGTCCTAGTGGCATTAAAAAACAAGGAAGGGAAGTAACCCCAGAGAAGGACTTGGTACCTGAAGTCATTATGGAGGGGGATTACCCTTCCAAACAATAGTACACCTCCATCCTCTTCCCTCCTCTCTCATCACTCATCAACAAGTCTTCAATAAAGGTAAGTGTCATTTTATTGTTTTATTCTGCATGTCTCATTGTTTTCTGTGTAGGTAAATGTATATTTCATGTAAAAAAAATATTTATTTTTAATACTTTTGGGTGTCTGGAATGGATTAACCCTTTCAGGGTCCAAGGCCAAAATCTGAAGTGGTGCCCCAGTGTCCAAGAATTTTCAAAAAAATTTTTTTTTTATTTTTTCTTATGAAATGGTAGAGAATCTTTTTGTGAATGTAATAAAACAAAAAGTACGAAATTTGATGGAAAATTGACGAAATTATGCTCTCGTGAATTTTGATGTGTCAGCGATATTTACGAATCGGCGATTTTGCCGACTTTGACTCCCATTTTAGGCCAATTACATTATTCCAGTCGACCAAATTCTCAGCTATTTCACTATTACTTCTATTCTATCGATTGAGCACAAGAAATCGCCAAGTCAACTGTTTCAACTACAAAATAAAGTGACCGGAAATTGGTAATTTGGCCAATTTAACACAAAGTTCAAAATGTTCCAATTTCAAAATAGGGTCCAGAATAAACAATGTAGGTATTCCTGGCACTAAACTAACATTTTCTCTGTTCATTAGTTATGTTTTGAGGCTTTACAAATAAATTCCATTTTGATTTTTTATTCACATAATGAATTTTTATTCACACCAAAAAATAGAAGATTTACTGTTATGCAATATTGTAATAATTGTATAAATATCATCACCACATTTGTGAATGTATATTAGACCCACCAGCTGGCGTGTATTAGACGTGTGAGGTCGTTTGTTTACTCTTGAACATCGGCAAAAATTTAACATTTCCGCCACTTTGAGTTCAATTTCAAGCCATTTCCAGTGCTAACACCAATCAAAATTATCTCTATTTCTGTAATATGTCTTCCATTCTATCAAATGAGACCAAGAAATCACAAATACAACTATAAAAAACATACAAAAAAACACTGCAAAGTCGCTGTTTTAATTGAAAATCATGGTCTCAGTTTTTTTTCTCTCATTATACACAGTGTGCTGCAGGATTTGTTTTATGTGGTGCACACATACCACATAGATGTATTCTTTCATATCTAGGCCCAAATTTACCACTCACAGTTTATCAGAGTGAGCTGAGCTCATGACGTAGATCTACGGTTTGGACCCTGAACGTAAAGCCGTTGATCTACGGGACGGACCCTGAAAGGGTTAATTGGATTTACATTATTTCTTATGGGGAAAATTAATTCATAAATCGTCAGATTCGGGGTTTAGTCACTCTCTCAGGAACAGTTTAATTACGATAACCAGGGGGTCCACTGTATATACGTACTACATATGCTATATACCTAAGTACAGTGGACCCCTGGTATTCAATATTAATCCATTCCTGAGAGCTCATCGAATACCGATAATATCGAAAACCGAATCAATTTTCCTCATAAGAAATAATGGAAATCAAATTAATCTGTGCAAGACACCCAAAAGTATGAAAAAAAAAATTTTTACTACATGAAATATTAGGTTTAATGCAATAGAATAATTACAATAACAATAAAATAATTGACACTTATCTTTAATGAAGATCTGGTGATGATTAATGGGATGGGAGGAGGGGAGAGGTGTTAGTGTTTAGAAGGGGAATCCCCTTCCATTAGGACTTTAGGTAGCAAGTCCTTTTCCGGGGTTACTTCCCTTCTTCTTTTAATGCCACTAGGACCAGCTTGAGAGTCACTGGACTTCTGTCGCACAACATAACTGGCAGCCTCACCATGCCTAATCACACTATGTATGCCACTACGATTCTTAAATCTTTCAAACCAACCTTTGCTGGCCTTAAATTCACTCACATCTCCACTAGTTGCAGGCAATTTCTTTACCAAATCGTCATGCAACTGCCTAGCCTTTTCACAAATGATCGCTTGAGAGATGCTATCTCCTGCTATCTGTTTTTCATTTATCCACACCAATAACAATCTCTCAACATTTTCTAACACTTGCAGTCGCTGTTTCGTAATCACAGTGCACCTTTTGCAAGAACAGCTTCCTTGATTGCCGTTTTCCTGGTCACTATAGTAAAGATGGTTGATTGGGGTTTATTATACAACCTGACCAGCTCCGACACACGCACTCCACTTTCGTACTTTGCAATTATCTCTTTCTTCATTTCATAAGTCATTAGCGACTTTTTTCTCGAAGGGTTGGCACTAGAAGCTTTCTTGGGGCCCACGGTGACTTATTTTGCAGAAACAAGCACCAAACACAGTGATAATATGGATAATATGGAATGTACCGAATGTATCCTTAGATGCGCGCACACTGGCTGGCTTGTAAACACTAGCACACACGGGGCAGTTCAGGCTACACGTGGATTGGTCTCGTATGAATCGTATTGAATACCGGGTTTTCAATCGAATACCAAGGAAAAATTTTTGCGTTAAAATGCATCGAAAACCGGATTTATCGAATACCGGGGGTCCACTGTAGTAGGTTGGTAGATGACAACCACACAGGGAGGTACTACCATCCTGCCAAGTAAGTGTAAAACACAAACCTGTAATTGTTTTACATGATGATAGGATTGCTAGTCTCTTTTTCCTGTCTCATAAACATGCGGGATAACAAGTACATCCTGCTACTTCTATTTACATTTAGGCCACACTACACATTCATGTTCACACACATATTTACACACCCATCTGGGTTTTCTTCTGTTTTCTTAACCCTTTGAGGGTGTAGATGCCAAATCTCAGAGTGATAGCCAGGGTCCAAGAATTTTCGGGGAAAAAAAAAAAAAATTCTAGTGGTAATAAAAAAAAATTCCAATCAATACTTTCCAAGATATAGAGGTGTGAAGTTGACCCTCAATGACTGTGTGGAAGCAACATCAACGACTTCCATAAAGTCGCATTTTTTTTTTATTTTACTTTTTGTTACTTTCTTTTCGATTTTTTTTCCACTAACATTTGTGGCCTGTGAGACCAATATAATGCATAATGTATATATGTACACTCATATTCAACACTATAACCTCCCTAATATTTTCATTATTATATTGTTTACAAAACTTGTTTACAACAAAAATCATGCAAAAATGTTGTATATCAGTAATGTTCTATTATATATTTACATATGTACAGTCACTGGATTGTACATATGTAAATATGTACAGTCCAGTGGTGTCTTACTCATCTGTGGACCAGTATTTTATATTATCCTTACAGACATAAGGCATAAGAATTATTGTTGCAAAAAACAAATACACTTCAGCCACAGTTCTCTCTTTCCACCGGTGTAGTTTTGACTGTGGTGATATTTCTGTATTTGCCATGGTGTAATCAAAATACTTGTTACTTTCCCTGACAATATTTTCCATTAAGGGCTGATCAAAGAATAGTTCAAAGACTTACAGTTTACGTACTTGCAGTGTTTCCAAGGGAACAAGATGGCAGGAATCCACTTTCAGTGTCATCAAACTGATGGGGATTGGGACAAAATTGGGATTTTGTTTCCAATCCCAGATGTGGTTTGCTGGTGGGTACTGGACATCATAAGCTGGTTATGGCTGTAGTTGTGGTTGTGCAGGTTGTGGTGTGGGGCTGGATGATGATGTGCTTTGTCCTGGACCTGCTGAGCCAGTGTCTTGGGTCCCAGCCTGGGATGGTGCTGCATGCTTGTGGCACCACCACCACCTACTGACGCATGTGGTCTATCCATCCCAATTGTGGCCACATCATCGTCACTTTCACTGTCTATTCCAGGTGTAGGGTCACAGGATGTACTCCACCCCCTTGGAATTGCATATGGTACAGGGTACATGGACCCCAATGGAAATAAGTCACTGACTATTTTGGGTTATCCCAGGTTCTTTACACATATGCTGCTATGTATGATAATCTATGTAACTGTATTTGTGTATACCTGAATAAACTTACTTACCCGAGTGCGCGTGGTGTCTTAAGTTTATTCAGGTATACACAAATACAGTTACACAGATTATCATACATAGCAGTATATGTGTAGAGAACCTAGGATAACCCAAAAAAGTAAGAGTGCTTATTTCCATTGGGGGTCCCTGTACCATGTAGTACCACTGTATCATATGGTACAATGTACCATATGGTTCAAAACCATAGAATTCCTCTTCAGATCCACTTCCATCAGTGTTAGAACTATCACTTGGGAAGAGGAGAATCCAATTCGTTGGGAAGTGAGAGCTTCTTTGCCGCGAGGCATGATGAACAAAGCGTACTGAGATGGTGTTCCCACAATGCAATGCAGGTGCCCTGATTTTTTCTGTTTACTGTGCACACTGGCCATGCAGACCCATTCTTTTAGATGTAGGCCTACCAGCCTTCTCGCACTAAATCTGAAGCCACTAGAATTTTGGCGTAGATCTACGGCTTTGACCCTGGCTTCAAAGCAGTAGATTTATGAGACGGACCCTGAAAAAGTTAACAGTTCTTCTTCTTTATTTCTTATCTCCATGGGCAAGTGGAAAAGAATTCTTCCTCCATAAGCCATGCGTGTAATAAGAGGCGACTAAAATGCCAGGAGAAAGGGGCTAGTAACCCTTTCTCCTGTATAAATTACTGAACTTAAAAAGAGAAACTGACTCAAAAAGAAAAACTTTCATTTTTGTTTTGGGTCACCCTGCCAAGGTGGGATACAGCCAGTTTGTTGGGAAAAAAAAATCTATCCTATATACTGTATAATATAATGAATAACATTATTTCTGTGGCCTGTCTTTGCTTTCTCCTGTTCCCATCATGTGATAGTTTTTAACTATGCATTCTGTCATCTATGTGCCATTGTATCCATTCATAAAAATCATTGCAGGAATATACAGTAATTTAAACCATACCCCGGCCGGGATTGAACCCGCGGTCAGAGTCTCAAAACTCCAGACCGTCGCGTTAGCCACTGGACCAGCTAGCCACAATAAGATTCGTCCAACTAGGTATATTTCTACACCATAGGAAGGTTAGCACAGGCACCACTGTGACCACAAATGCAAGTTTTTACAGACGAATCTCCAGCTAGCGTGGCCGTGACGAACTCTAGCTCAAGTCCCCTCACTGCCGTCAACATGACTCATGAAATCGTAATGACACGATTGCAAACAAACCATACCCCGTGAGTCATGTTGACGGCAGTGAGGGGACTTGAGCTAGAGTTCGTCACGGCCACGCTAGCTGGAGATTCGTCTGTAAAAACTTGCATTTGTGGTCACAGTGGTGCCTGTGCTAACCTTCCTATGGTGTAGAAATATACCTAGTTGGACGAATCTTATTGTGGCTAGCTGGTCCAGTGGCTAACGCGACGGTCTGGAGTTTTGAGACTCTGACCGCGGGTTCAATCCCGGCCGGGGTATGGTTTGTTTGCAATCATGTCATTATGATTTCGTGAGTCATGTTATACAGTAATTTTAATGTTGTACAGGATTCTGGCAACAATGTGAGCATTCATATACAGTACTCAGTTATTCCATCTGTTAAGTAATTTTATATAAATTAAAAATAAATATGATAAAGGCAAGAACAGGAGGTTCCTTAGAAAAGTCTTGCTCCTGGTATTGTATTTCAACTTATGATTGAGTTGCATTCCTGGTATTTTGACTTACAAATGAGTCATGTTCCTGGTGTTTCAACTTACAAGTTAGTTTGCACAGAAAGCAATAGTACAGTAGACCCCTGGTTTTCGTAATTAATCCGTTCCAGAGAGAGTGACTAAACCTGAATCTGACGAATTCCAAATTAAATTTCCCCGTAAGAAATAATGGAAATCCAATTAATCCGTTCCAAACACCCAAAAGTATTAAAAAAAATAATTTTTTTACATGAAATATACATTTCCCTACACAGAAAACAATGAGACATGCGGAATATACAATACTAAAATGACACTAACTTTTATTGAAGACTTATTGATGAGTGATGAGGTGGAAGGAGGAGAGAGGATGGTGGTGTACTATTGTTTGGAAGGGGAATCCCCTTCCATAAAGACTTCAGGAACCAAGTCCTTTCCCGGGGTTACTTCCCTTCTTTCTTTTTTAATGCCAGTGGGACCAGCTTGATAATCACTGGACCCCTGTCACTCAAAAAAGTGTTCCAGAGAGGTCTGTATCTGGTGTTTCTTTAAAACCTCCCTAAAATGGGACACGGCACTGTCATTGTAGATGTTGCCAACATGGCCTGCAACAGCTTTGTCAGGGTGATGTTCATCCATAAATGTTTGCACCTTTGTCCACATTGTACAAATCTCCTTAATCTTTGAAGAAGGCACCTTCCTCCATATCTCTTCCTCCTCCTCCTCTGAAGCAATTTCCTGAGCTGTGGTCTGTTGCTGTTGCAGATGAAGCTCTTGCAGCTCTGTAGTGGTTAGCTCTTCATTGTGGTCCTCCACCAACTCTTCCACATTCACAAAACTCACATCCAACCCCATGGAATTCCCCAATGCCACAGTACTTTCCATAACTGGCATAGGCTCCTCAGGGTCAGCCCCAAACCCTACAAAATCCCTCTCTTGTACACAGTGTGGCCACAATTTTCCCCAAGCAAAGTTCAAAGTCCTGGAAGTCACTCCGTCCCAAGCCTTACCTATAAGGTTTATGCAATGGAAGATATTGAAGTGATCTTTCCAGAACTCTTTTAGGGTCAATTCAGTGTCTGAGGTCACTTGAAAGCATTTTTGAAACACTGTTTTGGTGTACAGTTTTTTGAAATTTGAAATGACCTGCTGGTCCATGGGCTGGAGGAGAGGAGTGGTACTAAAGGGCAAGATCACTTTGATGAAACTAAACTCCTACACCATTTGCTCTTCCAAGTCTGGAGGATGAACAGGAGCAATGTCCATTACCAGGAGGCACTCAAGTTCCAATTTATTTTCCAGGAGGTATTTCTTCACTCTGGGGCCAAACACGTCATTAAACCAATCAAGGAAAATGTCCCTCATAACCCATGCCTTACTGTTTGCCTTCCACATCACACACAATTTACTCTTGATGACACTATTTTTCTTGAATACTCTGGGATTTTCAGAGTGATACACCAGTAAAGGCTTCACTTTGAAATCCCCACTAGCATTACTAGAAAACATGAGAGTTTGCCTGCCTTTCATAGGCTTGTGTCCTGGGAGTGCCTTTTCCTCCAAAAGAGGCCTGTTTTGTCACAACTGAACACTTGTTTGGGGGTTTGAATTTTTCAGCCTCTATGTACCCCTTGAATTCCAGAACATATTTTTCAGCTGTGTAGGTAGTAGGTTGGTAGACAGCAACCGCCCAGGGAGGTACTACCGTCCTGCCAGGCGAGTGTAAAACGGAAACCTGTAATTGTTTACATGATGGTAGGATTGCTGGTGTCTTTTCTGTCTCATAAACATGCAAGATTTCAGGTACGTCTTGCTACTTCTACTTACACTTATGTCACACTGCACATACATGTACAAGCATATATATACACACCCCTCTGGGTTTTCTTCTATTTTCTTTCTAGTTCTTCTTGTTTATTTCCCCTTATCTCCACGGGTAAGTGGAACAGAATTCTTCCTCCGTAAGCCATGCGTGTTGTAAGAGGCGACTAAAATGCCGGGAGCAAGGGCCTAGTAACCCCTTCTAAATTACTAAATTTAAAAAATGAAACTTTCATTTTTCTTGTTGGGCCGCCCTGCCATAGTGGGATACGGCCGGTGTGTTGAGAAAAAAAAAAATATTCAGCTGCGTTTTTGTCAGAACTGGTAGTGTCACCATGCCTCATCAAAGTGTGTATGCCACTATGATTCTTAAATCTCTCAAACCGGCTTTTGCTGGCCTTAAATTCACCAATATAAGCACTAGTTAAAGGTATTTTCTTTACGAGATCATCACCGCTCAGGCCGTGAAGGCGCGTTCGGGATGAATGACTAATACCAAGTTCAATGACGATCACCGAGCCAATATTTTGAAGAAAAAACGTTACTTATTCCGAATATTATGAATTCCGATGACAATGCAATCTGGGGGTCCACTGTATTAAGGATTGCTATGTTTCATACATATCCATACTGAGAAACATAAGTAAACTCAATAAAATTTAATAACTGCTTAAGATTTCAACATTAATCTTAGTTCACTAAATAACCCCCAAGTGTTAAGCTTCCTTAATAATAGGTATTCTTGCCTCCTAATATCCTTGACTGCCAAACTCTTCAGAATCGCTGAGACATCAGCTTCATTCTAGATCATATCTGAACCAACATATTAACACTCAAAGTTCACATATAACCCTGGGTAAAACAACTGATTATTGCCACTTTTCTCATCACCAGCACTTGAAAAATTATTTTTACAATCCACAACAGTTCTTCAACTTAAATTTACTGATGCCGTAAATCATATAAGCTAGGAGAGATGGAAGTCTCTTAAGCATAGTATAAATAAATTCTGGAGAAGAAACTTTCTTTAACATTATGAAACGTCACAACAAAATACCCTGCTCACAAAAATGCAAATAGAAAACTACAAAAATAGGCTAAACAACCAATGACTCAAAAAGAGTCTGCTCGAATCAAATAAGAAAAACTATAATAAAATGAAACACAGGCTAAACCCTTTCTTCAAAAAATAGTTAAGTAGTATTCTGTAACCCTCACATGAATAACACTGACGAATAATAGTTTCAGTTCATGTTTTAAAACCTGTCTTTCTACCTAATTTTTGGGCACCTAATTTAAATTTGAGCTTAGTTTTACTCAAAGAAGAATAGTTTATGTGAAACAAAACTTCATTTTAAACAATTTCACCAAGACATAACCATCATGGAGAAGAGATACCAGGGAAACCTATCAGTTAAATGGCTGGCTATTACTAGACACTGGTGCAGGAGAGCAATAATGAACACAATCATAATCATAATAATAATAATAATAATAATAATAAAAGCCTGAAAACTATATTGTAAACATGTTTGTATGGCTATGAAAATTTGCTAAGTTTTGTTATGCACACACACACACACACACACACACACACATTTATATATATACATGTATATATATATTTCTTCTTCTTTCAACGTACCAGCCGTATCCCACTGAGGTGGGGTGGCCCAAAAAGAAAAATGAAAGTTTCTCCTTTTAAATTTAGTAATATATACAGGAGAAGGGGTTACTAGCCCCCTTGCTCCCGGCATTTTAGTCGCCTCTTACGGCATGCATGGTTTACGGAGGAACAATTCTGTTCCACTTCCCCATGTATATACATATATATATATAATTTATTTTAAATTTACATTAAGCAAGATTAGTCTGTGTCATTGCATGCATGTGCCACACTTAACAGTTCCAATGTCCAGACCCCAGAAACTAATACAGTGGACCCCCGCATACCGATGGCACCACATAACGATTAATCCGCATACCGCTTGCTTTAATCGCAAAAATTTTGCCTCGCATACCGCTTAAAAACCCGCTCACCGATTTTCGTCCAAGACGCGTCCAATGTGCGCCCTCAGCCAGCCTCACATGTGCCGCCCGTGCCATTGTTTACCAGCCAGCCTCCACGGTAACATCCAAGCATACAATCGGAATATTTCGTATTATTACAGTGTTTTCGGTGCTGTTTCTGGAAAATAAGTGACCATGGGCCCCAAGAAAGCTTCTAGTGCCAACCCTACACCAATAAGGGTGAGAATTCCAATAGAAATGAAGAAAGAGATCATTGATAAGTATGAAAGTGGAGTGCGTATCGCCGACCTGGTCAGGTTGTACAAGAAACCCCAATCAACCATCGCTACTATTGTGGGCACCAGAAAGGCAATCAAGGAAGCTGTTCTTGCCAAAGGTTTAACTGTGTTTTCGAAACAAAGATCGCAAGTGATGGAAGATGTTGAGAGACTCTTATTGGTGTGGATAAATGAAAAACAGCTAGCAGGAGATAGCGTCTCTTAAGCGATCATAAGCGAAAAGGCTAGGAAGTTGCATGAGGATTTAATTAAAAAAATGCCTGCAACTAGTGCTGATGTGAGTGAATTTAAGGCCAGCAAAGGTTGGTTTGAGAGATTTAAGAAGCGTAGTGGCATACATAGTGTGATAAGGCATGGTGAGGCTGCCAGTTCGGACCACAAAGCGGCTGAAAAATATGTGCAGGAATTCAAGAAGTACATAGAGACTGAAGGACTGAAACCTGAACAAGTGTTTAATTGTGATGAAACAGGCCTGTTTTGGAAGAAAATGCCAAGCAGGACCTACATTACTCAGGAGGAAAAGGCACTCCCAGGACATAAGCCTATGAAAGACAGGCTTACTTTGTTGATGTGTTCCAATGCTACTGGTGATTGCAAAGTTAAGCCTTTATTAGTGTATCACTCTGAAACTCCCAGACCGTTCAGGCAAAAGAATGTCCTCAAGGAGAATTTGTGTGTGCTGTGGAGGGCAAACAGTAAGGCATGGGTCACTAGGGACTTTTTCTATGACTGGTTACACCATGCATTTGCCCCCAATGTGAAAGATTACCTAACTGAAAAGAAATTAGAACTTAAGTGCCTCCTGGTGTTAGACAATGCCCCTGGTCATCCTACAGACGTGGCAGAGCGACTTTATGGGGACATGAAATTCATTAAGGTGAAGTTTTTGCCTCCTAATACCACTCCTCTCCTGCAGCCCATGGACCAGCAGGTTATTGCAAACTTCAAGAAACTGTACACAAAAGCTCTGTTTGAAAGGTGCTTTGTAGTGACCTCAGAAACTCAATTGACTCTAAGAGAGTTTTGGAGAGAGCACTTTAATATCCTCAATTGTGTAAACCTTATAGGTAAGGCTTGGGAGGGAATGACTAAGAAGACCTTGAACTCTGCTTGGAAGAAACTGTGGCCAGAATGTGTAGACAAAAGGGATTTTGAAGGGTTTGAGGCTAACCCTGAGAGGATTATGCCAGTTGAGGAATCCATTGTGGCATTGGGAAAGTCCTTGGGGTTGGAGGTTAGTGGGGAGGATGTGGAAGAGTTGGTGGAGGAGGACAATGAAGAACTAACCACTGATGAGCTGATAGATCAACTTCAAGAGCAAGAGGCCAGACCTGAGAAAACTGGTTCAGAGGAGGGGAGAGAGAAATTGAAGAAGTTGCCTACTACAAAGATTAAGGAAATCTGTGCAATGTGGCTGAAAGTGCAAACCTTTATGGATGAGTATCACCCTCACACAGCTATTGCAAGCCGTGCTGGTGATTATTACACTGACAATGTTGTGAAACACTTTAGGGAAGTCATAAAGGAACGAGAGGTACAGGCCACTATGGACAGATATGTTGTGCGAAAGAAGTCCAGTGACTCTGAAGCTGGTCCTAGTGGCATTAAAAGAAGAAGGGAAGTAACCCCAGAAAAGGACTTGACACCTCAAGTCTTAATGGAAGGGGATTCTCCTTCTAAACACTAACACTCTCTCTCCCCTCCTCCCATCCCATCAATCATCACCAGATCTTCAATAAAAGTAAGTGTCATGTAAGTGTGCATGCCTTTTTCAGTTTGTGTGTATTAAAATTAACATTTCATGTGGTAAAATTTTTTTTTTTTTCATACTTTTGGGTCTCTTGCACGGATTAATTTGATTTCCATTATTTCTTATGGGGAAAATTCATTCGCATACCGATTATTTCGCATAACAATGACCCCTCTTGCACGGATTAAAATCGGTATGCGGGGGTCCACTGTACAGGTCCGCCATCACAAATCCGGCAATCAGTTATTCGGTTCCTTCAGTTATTTGGCACTAATTTTGGCTAGCATAATTTCAAATTTCCAGGGTCGCCACACCAACCTGCTGGTACGGTTTGGTGGCGCTACTTGCTGCATAAGTCATTCCAATTTCTTTTTCTCCATTTATTGTTTTAACCTGCTTACTTTTAGCCCTAGCCATGGTTCCAATGAATAAAAGAAATGCTTCTCATTATGTAAAGCACCTACACAGTACATTATCCATTAAAGATAAGGTGGCTTTGAAGCCACTGTAGGTTGCCATGAGCTCAGTCTCATGAAGCAGGAGAATATGCTTTATTATTATGCTAATATCAACACTACAGCTTATTTGCCTATCACAATTGATCTAATATGACATAAGAAACAATATAAATAATATAAAACATGTTAATACTCCAGAATGAATAATATTTGGCATAACACCGAGCAGTTGGACGGAGGTATGAAGAGGATATGGTATACAAATACCATTCTCCTATCCCTGTCTTGGGGGGCTTATATTAGAGAAAACGGAGTGTAGCACAGGGCTAACTGTGATATACACTCGTACCGCACCATAAACCTGAAACAAAAAAGTTATTTTCTCTCTATAGATTATCACACATAACAGCATATGTGTAGAGAACCTAAGATAACCCAAAAAAAGTCAACGTGGCTTATTTTTAGTACCTGGCTTGGGTTAGCCATATATGATTTTTGGTAAATATTCAATTCCCATCCAGGGTAGAAACATTAGGCATGTTTCTTTACACCTGTTGTCTATGTTTACCCATCAGAAATGGGTACCTGGGTGTTAGCCGGCTAGTGTGGGTGTTATCCTGGGACACTGACCTAATTTTCTTGAAGTACTCTGCATAACAAGCAGCTTTCTATACAGTAGTATGTCACTGATGTCAGCTAGGCCTGTATACCTTGTACATGTACGTGTAGTAAATAAAGATATTATTATTATTACTATTATTATTATTATTATTATTATTATTATTATATTTTCTCAGTTGTTTGTTGGGTTATCTTATTCAAACTTGGGCAATGTATAAGGAAAAGATACTTCTTTACGTACACCAAAAATGAAAAAATCAGACCATAAATAACGGAGTTCACTTTTCAGCCATTAGCGGCTGCTTAGCGGTAAATTTTTGTATGGTTGTTATGGTTATATTCTCATTTTTTCGGTCTCATTTGATAGAATGAAAGATATATTACAGAAATACTTATGATTTTGATTGCTTTCATGACGAAAAGTACCTTGAAATTGCGCTCACAGTAGCGAAAATGTTCTATTCTTTAGCGAAGCTCAAGAGTAAACAAATGACGTCACCGTCCAATACCTGTCCACCTGCCAGTCTAAATTCCAGTACGTAGTCAAGAATGTCTGTTTTTGTGGGTGGGTTGTTGTGGTTGTGCAGGTTGTTGTGGTTGTGCAGGTTGTTGTGGTTGTGCAGGTTGTTGTGTGTGGATGGTTGAAGGTGGCCTTTCTTGTGGATGTGCTGAGTCAGCGGCATGGCTACCAGTCTGGTGCTACATGACACATTACACCACCACCACCTGTTGCCGCATGTAGTATATTATCCATCCCAATTGTAACATTACCCACACAGTCTTCCCCACGAACCATGCTGTCTTCCCCACCAACCATGCAGTCTTCCCCACTACCCACATGGAAATAAGTCACTTTGACTTTTTTGGGTTATCCTAGGTTCTCTACACATATGGTGCTATGTATGGTAATCTATGTGACTGTATGTGTGTATACCTGCATAAACTTACTTATTCTATGAGACACGGGAAAATACAAGTTTCCTCTTATGCTGTGGTACAACTGAACATGAACGAGACGGCCTAGAACCAGAGGTAGAAAGTTACGATCGTCTGGGTTTCAGCACTATTTCTGGTATCCTGGGCATTGCTTTCGGTCACAAACTCCTCAAAACCACGAAATTCATCTTCACTGACATTTCCATCTATGTTAGAACTATCACTTGGGAAGGAAAGAGTCCCAATTCCCCAGGGAGTGAGGTATTCTTACCGCTAGGCATGGTGCACAAGGTGTACTGAACTGACACTCCCACAATGCACTGCAGCCTCCCTGATTTTTTTTTATAATGCACAAACTGACCACGCAGACCCATTCTCTCACATGTAGGTCTACCAGCTTTCTCCTGCTAGATTTGAAGCTGCTAGAATTTTCATGTAATATTACAGCACCAACTTAGGCTTGCAAGCTGTAATATTATGGCACTGACAGTGAAAGGGTTAAAAAAACTCATAAAACAGACTGGAGGGGTATAGGGGGGCCCTTACCCCTCCTCAGGAATATTGGCAAAAATCTAACATTTCTGCTACTTTGAGATCAATTTTAAGCTACTTCTGAAGCTGAAACTAATCAAAATAACCTCTATTTCAGTAGTATGTCTTCCATTCCATTAACTGATACAGGTCCGCCATCACAAATCCGGCAATCAGTTATTCGGTTCCTTCAGTTATTCGGCACTAATTTTAGCTAGCATAATTTCAAATTTCCAGGGTCACCACACCAACCTGCTGGTACTGTTTGGTGATGCTACTTGCTGCATAAGTCATTCCAATTTCTTTTTCTCCGTTTATTGTTTTAACCCTTTCAGAAGGTCCAAGGCCAAATTCTGAAGTGGTGCCCTAGTGTCCAAGAATTTAAAAAAAAAAAAATTATTTTTTCTTATGAAATGGTAGAGAATCTTTTTGTGAAGGTAATAAAACAAAAAGTACGAAATTTGATGGAAAATTGATGAAATTATGCTCTCGCGAATTTTGATTTGTCAGCGATATTTACGAATCGGCGATTTTGCCGACTTTGACTCCCGTTTTAGGCCAATTACATTATTCCAGTCAACCAAATTCTTAGCTATTTCACTAGTATTACTTCTATTCTATCGACTGAGCACAGGAAATCGCCAAGTCAACCGTTTCAACTACAAAATAAAGTGATCGGAAATTGGTAATTTGGCCAATTTAACACAGTTCAAAATATTCCAATTTCAAAATAGGGTCCAGAATAAACAATGTAGGTTTTCCTGGCACTAAACTAACATTTCCTCTGTTCATTAGTTACGTTTTGAGGCTTTACAAATAAATTCTATTTTGATTTTTTTTTTTTCAACAAACCGGCCGTATCCCACCAGGGCAGGGTGGCCCAAAAAGAAAAACGGAAGTTTCTCTTTTTAAATTTAGTAATTTATACGGGAGAAGGGGTTACTAGCCCCTTGCTCCCGGCATTTTAGTCGCCTCTTACAACGCGCATGGCTTACGGAGGAAGAATTCTGTTCCACTTCCCCATGGAGATAAGAGGAAATAAACAACAAGAACTAGAAAGAAAATAGAAGAAAACCCAGAGGGATGTGTATATATACATATATATATGCTTGTACATGCATGTGTAGTGTGACCTAAGTGTAAGTAGAAGTAGCAAGACGTACCTGAAATCTTGCATGTTTATGAGACAGAAAAAAGAACACCAGCAATCCTACCATCAAGTAAAACAATTACAGGCTTTCATTTTACACTCACTTGGCAGGACGGTAGTACCTCCCTGGGCAGTTGCTGTCTACCAATTATTCACCATTATTCACAATGAATTTTTATTCACACCAAAAAATAGAAGATTTACTGTTATGCAATATTGTAATAATTGTATAAATATCATCACCACATTTGTGAATGTATATCAGACCCACCAGCTGGCGTGTATTAGACGTCTGAGGTTGTTTGTTTACTCTTGAACGTCGGAAAAATTTAATATTTCTGCTACTTTGAGCTCGGTTTCAAGCCATTTCTAGTACTAAAACCAATCAAAATCATCTCTATTTCTGTAATATGTCTTCCATTCTATCAAATGAGACCAAGAAATCGCAAATACAACTATAAAAAACATACGAAAAAACACTGCAAAGTCACTGCTTTAATCGAATATCATGGTCTCAGTTTTTTTTCTCTCATTATACACAGTGTGCTGCAGGATTTGTTTTATGTGGTGCACACATACCACATAGATGTATTCTCTCATATCTAGGCCCAAATTTACCACTCACAGTTTATCAGAGTGAGCTGAGCTCATGGCGTAGATCTACGGTTTGGACCCTGAACGTAAAGCCGTAGATCTATTGGACAGACCCTGAAAGGGTTAACCTGCTTACTTTTAGCCCTAGCCATGGTTCCAATTAATAAAAGAAATGCTTTTCGTTGTGTAAAGCACCTACACAGTACATTGTCCATTAAAGATAAGGTGGCTTTGAAGCCACTGTCGGTTGCCATGAGCTCAGTCTCATGAAGCAGGAGAATATGCTTTATAAATTATAAATAAATAAATTATGCTAATATCAACACTACAGCTTATTTGCCTATCACAATTGATCTAATATGACATAAGAAACAATACAGTGGACCCCCGCTTAACGATCACCTCCAAATGCGACCAATTATGTAAGTGTATTTATGTAAGTGCGTTTGTACGTGTATGTTTGGGGGTCTAAAATGGACTAATCTACTTCACAATATTCCTTATGGGAAAAAATTCGGTCAGTACTGGCACCTGAACATACTACTGGAATGAAAAAAGTTCGTTAACCGGGGGTCCACTGTATAAATAACATAAAACATGTTAAATACTCCAGAATGAATAATATTTGGCATAACACTGAGCAGTTTAATGGAGGTATGAAGAGGATATGGTATACAAGTACCATTCTCCTATCCGTCTTGGGGGCTTATATTAGAGAAAACGGAGTACAGCACAGGGTTAACTATGATATACACTTGTACTGCACCATAACCCTGAAACAAAAAAGTTATTTTCTCTATATAGATTATCACACATAGCAGCATGTGCAGAGACCTAGGATAACCCAAAAAAGTCAACGTGGCTTATTTTTAGTACCTGGCTTGGGTTAGCCATACATGATTTTTGGTAAATATTCGATTTCCAGCCAGGGTAGAAACATTAGGCGTGTTTCTTTACACCTGTTGTCTATGTTTACCCATCAGTAAATGGGTACCTGGGTATTAGTTGACCGGTGTGGGTGTTATCCTGGGACACTGACTGAATTACCTTGAAATACTCTGCATACCAATATCCAAGATTACAGGTATGTCTTGCTACTTCTACTTACACTTAGGTCACACTACACATACATGTACACATTTATTTACGCACACTCATCTGAGTTTTCTTTGATTTTATCTTAATAGTTCTTGGTCTTAATACTTTTCCTTTTATATCCATGGGGAAGTGGAATAAGAATCTTTCCTCCGTAAGCCATGCGTGTTGTAAAAGTCAACTAAAATGCCGGGAACAATGGGCTAGTAACCCCTTTTCCTGTAAAGATTACTAAAAAGAATAATAATAAGAAAATTGTCAAAGTGGGAAGTCTGAATGTGCGTGGATGTTGTGCAAATGATAAGAAAGAGATGATTGTGGATGTTATGAATGAGAAGAAACTGGATGTCCTGGCTTTAAGTGAAACAAAGCTGAAGGGGGTGGGAGAGTTTCAATGGAGAGGAATAAATGGGATTAGGTCAGGGGTTTCAAATAGAGTTAGAGCTAAAGAAGGGGTAGCAATAATGTTGAAGGATAAGCTATGGCAGGAAAAGAGGGACTATAAATGTATTAATTCAAGGATTATGTGGAGTAAAATAAAGAATGGATGTGAAAAGTGGGTTATAGTAAGCGTGTATGCACCTGGAGAAGAAAGAAGTGTAGAGGAGAGAGAGAGATTTTGGGAAATGTTGAGTGAATGCGTAGGGAGTTTTGAATCAAGTGTGAGAGTAATGGTGGTTGGGGATTTCAATGCTAAAGTGGGTAAAAATGTTATGGAAGGAGTAGTAAGTAAATTTGGGGTGTCAGGGGTAAATGTAAATGGGAAGTCTTTAATTTAGCTATGTGTAGAAAGAGATTTGGTAATAAGTAATACATATTTTATGAAAAAGAGGATAAATAAATATACAAGGTATGATGTAGCACGTAATGAAAGTAGTTTGTTAGATTATGTATTGGTAGATAAAAGGTTGATGGGTAGGCTCCAGGATGTACATGTTTATAGAGGGGCAACTGATATATCGGATCATTATTTAGTTGTAGCTACAGTTAGAGTAAGAGGTAGATAGGAAAAGAGGAAGGTGGCAACAAAAAGTAAGAGGGAGGTGAAAGTGTATAAACTAAAGGAGGAGGAAGCTCGGTGAAATATAAGCGACTATTGGCAGAAAGGTGGGCTAATGCAAAGATGAGTAGTGGGGGGTTGAAGAGGGTTGGAATAGTTTTAAAAATGCAGTATTAGAATGTGGGGCAGAAGTTTGTGGTTATAGGAGGGTGGGGGCAGGAGGAAAGAGGAGTGATTGGTGGAATGAAGTAAAGGGTGTGATAAAAGAGAAAAAGTTAGCTTATGAGAGGTTTTTACAAAGCAGAAGTGTTATAACAAGAGCAGAGTATATGGAGAGTAAAAGAAAGGTGAAGAGAGTGGTGAGAGAGTGCAAAAGGAGAGCAGATGATAGAGTGGGAGAGGCACTGTCAAGAAATTTTAATGAAAATAAGAAAAATTTTTGGAGTGAGTTAAACAAGTTAAGAAAGCCTAGGGAAAGTATGGATTTGTCAGTTAAAAACAGAGTAGGGGAGTTAGTAGATGGGGAGAGGGAGGTATTAGGTAGATAGAGAGAATATTTTGACGAACTTTTAAATGTTGAGGAAGAAAGGGAGGCGGTAATTTCATGCACTGGTCAGGGAGGTATACCATCTTTTAGGAGTGAAGAAGAGAAGAATGTAAGTGTGGGGGAGGTATGTGAGGCATTACGTAGAATGAAAGGGGGTAAAGCAGCTGGACTGATGAGATCATGACAGAAATGTTAAAAGCAGGGGGGGATATAGTGTTGGAGTGGTAGGTACTTTTGTTTAATAAATGCATGAAAGAGGGGAAGGTACCCAGGGATCGGCGGAGAGCATGTATAGTCCCTTTATATAAAGGGAAAGGGGACAAAAGAGATTGTAAAAATTATTTTTTATTTTTTTTTTATTATCACACTGGCCGATTCCCACCAAGGCAGGGTGGCCCGAAAAAGAAAAATTTTCACCATCATTCACTCCATCACTGTCTTGCCAGAAGGGTGCTTTACACTACAGTTTTTAAACTGCAACATTAACACCCCTCCTTCAGAGTGCAGGCACTGTACTTCCCATCTCCAGGACTCAAGTCTGGCCTGTCGGTTTCCCTGAATCCCTTCATAAATGTTACTTTGCTCACACTCCAACAGCACGTCAAGTATTAAAAACCATTTGTCTCCATTCACTCCTATCAAACACGCTCACGCATGCCTGCTGGAAGTCCAAGCCCCTCGCACACAAAACCTCCTTTACCCCCTCCCTCCAACTTTTCCTAGGCCGACCCCTACCCCGCCTTCCTTCCACTACAGACTGATACACTCTTGAAGTCATTCTGTTTCGCTCCATTCTCTCTACATGTCCGAACCACCTCAACAACCCTTCCTCAGCCCTGTGGACAACAGTTTTGGTAATCCCGCACCTCCTCCTAACTTCCAAACTACGAATTCTCTGCATTATATTCACACCACACATTGCCCTCAGACATGACATCTCCACTGCCTCCAAAAAATTATAGAGGAATAAGTTTATTGAGTATACCAGGAAAAGTGTACGGTAGGGTTATAATTGAAAGAATTAGAGGTAAGACAGAATGTAGGATTGCGGATGAGCAAGGAGGTTTCAGAGTGGGTAAGGTATGTGTAGATCAAGTGTTTACATTGAAGCATATATGTGAACAGTATTTAGATAAAGGTAGGGAAGTTTTTATTGCATTTATGGATTTAGAAAAGGCATATGATAGAGTGGATAGAGGAGCAATGTGGCAGATGTTGCAAGTATATGTAATAGATGTTAAGTTACTAAATGCTGTAAAGAGTTTTTATGAGGATAGTGAGGCTCAGGTTAGGGTGTGTAGAAGAGAGAGAGACTACTTCCCGGTAAAAGTAGGTCTTAGACAGGGATGTGTAATGTCACCATGGTTGTTTAATATATTTATAGATGGGGTTGTAAAAGAAGTAAATGCTAGGGTGTTCGGGAGACGGGTGGGATTAAATTATGGGGAATCAAATTCAAAATGGGAATTAACACAGTTACTTTTTGCTGATGATACTGTGCTTATGGGAGATTCTAAAGAAAAATTGCAAAGGTTAGTGGATGAGTTTGGGAATGTGTGTAAAGGTAGAAAGTTGAAAATGAACATAGAAAAGAGTAAGGTGATGAGGGTATCAAATGATTTAGATAAAGAAAAATTGGATATCAAATTGGGGAGAAGGAGTATGGAAGAAGTGAATGTTTTCAGATACTTGGGAGTTGACGTGTCGGCGGATGGATTTATGAAGGATGAGGTTAATCATAGAATTGATGAGGGAAAAAAGGCGAGTGGTGCATTGAGGTATATGTGGAGTCAAAAAACGTTATCTATGGAGGCAAAGAAGGGAATGTATGAAAGTATAGTAGTACCAACACTCTTATATGGGTGTGAAGCTTGGGTGGTAAATGCAGCAGCGAGGAGATGGTTGGAGGCAGTGGAGATGTCCTGTCTAAGGGCAATGTGTGGTGTAAATATTATGCAGAAAATTCGGAGTGTGGAAATTAGGAAAAGGTGTGGAGTTAATAAAAGTATTAGTCAGAGGGCAGAAGAGGGGTTGTTGAGGTGGTTTGGTCATTTAGAGAGAATGGATCAAAGTAGAATGACATGGAAAGCATATAAATCTACAGGGGAAGTAAGGCGAGGTAGGGGTCGTCCTCGAAAGGGTTGGTGAGAGGGGGTAAAAGAGGTTTTGTGGGCAAGGGGCTTGGACTTCCAGCAAGCGTGCGTGAGCGTGTTAGATAGGAGTGAATGGAGACAAATGGTACTTGGAACCTGACGATCTGTTGGAGTGTGAGCAGGGTAATATTTAGTGAAGGGATTCAGGGAAACCGGTTATTTTCATATAGTCGGACTTGAGTCCTGGAAATGGGAAGTACAATGCCTGCACTTTAAAGGAGGGGTTTGGGATATTGACAGTTTGGAGGGATATGTTGTGTATCTTTATACGTATATGCTTCTAAACTGTTGTATTCTGAGCACCTCTGCAAAAACAGTGATTATGTGTGAGTGTGGTGAAAGTGTTGAAAGATGATGAAAGCATTTTCTTTTTGGGGATTTTCTTTCTTTTTTGGGCCACCCTGCCTCGGTGGGAGAAGGCCGACTTGTTGGGAAAAAAAAAAAAAAAAAAAAAGCGGCTTTCTATATAGCAGTATGTCACTGATGTCAGTTAGGCCTGTATACCTCGTACATGTACGTGTAGTAAATAAAGATATTATTATTATTATTTTCTCAGATGTTTGTTGGGTTATCTTATTCAAACTTGGGCAATGTATGATGGAAAGATACTTCTTAACGTACACCAAAAATGAAAGAAATCAGACCATAAATAGCGGAGTTCACTTCTCAGCCATTAGCGGCCGCTTAGCAGTATATTTTTGTATGTTTTTTATGGTTACATTCTCAGTTTTTCGGTCTCATTTGATAGAATGAAAGATATATTACACAAATAGATATGATTTTGATTGCTTTCATGAAGAGAAGTACCTTGAAATTGCGCTCACAGTAGCAAAAATGTTCTATTCTTTAGCGAAGCTCAAGAGTAAACAAATGTCACAGTCCAATACCTGTCTGCCTGCCAGTCCAAATTCCAATATGTAGTCAAGAATGGGTTGACATTCATTATACAATTACATATTACAATAATTCAGTAGCCTGCATAACAGTAAATCTTCTATTTTTTTGTAAATAAAAATTCCAAATGGTAAGCAAGAGTAATGGAAATATAAACACATATGCAGTATAATGTGATCCTTTATTGACTACGTTTCGCCCACACAGTGGGCTTTTTCAAGTCACAAACAGATCTACCTGGGGTGGAAGGGACACGAGTATTTATAGTCAGGTTGAGAATGCTGCATCTGATGATGTACCTAGTGGGGTTATAGAGTCTAAAATCTTGGGTAGCTTGGAAAGGAGATTGGATAAGTTTGTGAGCAGACCTTCTACAGTGTTCTTCCATTCCTGTGTTCTTATGTGGGATAGCGATGAAGAAGTTTCTTGGCAAGTGGTTCAGCTATGTTATAGAAGCCACTATTCTGGTTGAAGTTGTTGGATATAGAAATAAGTGATGATTCCAGGATTCTTCGGTATTGAGTGTTGTCTTCTGTGGCGATAAGTCTCGAGTTTCTGTAGTTTATCAAGTGGTTGTGTGAATTACGGTGTTGTACACAGGCATTCCTTGTGTCGTCAGACCTGCTTGCGTACTGGTGTTCTGAAATACGTGTTTGGAGGTCCCTTGATGTTTCGCCCACATATAATTTGTTGCAGTCATTACATGGGATTATGTATACCCCTGCAGAGGGTGGAAGCTTGTCCTGTCTATCACTGGTAATGTCCTTGATGGTCGTGGTTGTGGAGGTAGATATTTGGAATGAGGTATTGGAAAAGATGTTGGAAACTTGTTTGGCAATGGAGTTGGTGGGGAGGACTATGTATCTCTTCTTGGCAGTGTCTTCTTTGGGCGTGTTGAAGATGTTTAATGCCCGTCGTCTGCAGTCTCTGATGAAGTGACAAGGATAGTGGAGTTCAGAAAATACTTGTTCAATTATTGTGCATTCTTCTTCAAGAAACTCATTGCTGCAGATTCTGAGTGCACGCAGGAAGAAGCCTATAATTACACCACGTTTAGTTTTGGTGTCGTGGTGAGAGTAGAAGTGGAGAAGATCGTTTTGGTTGGTGGGTTTTCGATAGACTTTAAAACGAAGTTCGTGGTCAGCTTTGCAGAGCAGAACATAAGGAAAGGAACAGTGTTGTCGACTTCTTCTTCAAGTGTGAACTGGATTGACGGCTCGACCTGGTTGAGCTTGTCTTGGAGAGCTTGAACGTTGAAGCGTTTAGGAGTTATGAGGAGAATGTTGTCAACGTAATGGAGCCAGGTGACAGACGAAGGAATAATAGTGGAGAAACGTTCGGCTTCTAGATGTTCCATGTAGAGGTTCACCAGGACCGCACTGAGTGGCGAACCCATGGGTAGTCCAAAAGTCTGCTGAAAGAGGTGATTTTCGAAAGAGAAACACGTAAAGCCAACACATAGTTCAACAAGGTCGATGAAATCGCTGGCTGGAATGGGAAGATCAAGTGAATCGTCAATTTTCCTGCGCAAGAGATCGATGGCTTGTGTAGTAGGTACTTTGGTGAATAGGGAAGTCACGTCAAGGCTGGAAAGTTTCTTGTTCCTGATGTTGATGTTGCGAATGGGATTGAGAAGATCACCCTATCATGATCACTATCAGTCCAGCACATCTCAAACACTCGGGTGATCTTCTCAATCGCATTCGCAACATCAACATCAGGAACAAGAAACTTTCCAGCCTTGACGTGACTTCCCTATTCACCAAAGTACCTACTACACAAGCCATCGATCTCTTGCGCAGGAAAATTGCACGACCTATGACTGCTGCACCTCTCCTGCCAACGGTTTATAAGCTCCTTCTCAGCACGTATGCCGTATTCTATTCAAGATTGATGGACTGACCACATCGACTCAAGGTTGAGGGACTGATTACCTCATTCTCCTCCTGTTCTTCAAGATTCTCCTTTGTATGGACTGATGAAGCCACTGTGTGGCGAAACGTTTCCTCAATAAAGATACCCAAGAGTTGCACATGTGTCTAATTTATCAACATGTCGGTTCTCTGAACCATTCATCTACAATACTGTTGTCCTGTTGATGTTTTCCTAGTTAGTATTTTCCCATCTCGAGTAAAATACTGATGTATTTTGTTTTCCTGTTTAAGTTTTCTCAACCTGAAAAGAAGGTTTTGATGTTTTCTTGTTAGACACTCGTTGATGTACACTCATTTTTCATTGTAATTGCTGATTTAATTAGATCCTTTCTTTTATCATATGAATGAAGTCTGATCATAATACTGTCTACTACCTTGTGTTCCTAGCAAACGTGTTTCTTTGATTTCACTGTTTTGCAGGATAACTTTTACGTGGTCATGTATTATCCTGATAGCAGTTTCTTTGCACTCGGCTTGGGTTATGTCACTAGAAATGTGTGGGCTGTTTATTATAACTGCATCAGACAACTTATCTTGTTCGGCTTTGTCATCTTGGAACTCAAAGTATCCATTTAGTCGAGTGTGCATGTTCTGATTCCAGTCCTTGACTGCTTCTTCAACCTTCATATTTAGGGTTGTTATTTGCTCAGTGTGACTGGCTATAGCTGTTTTCAGAGTATCTTCTGTGTCAGCACTTCCCGATGTGTAATTCTCTCTTCAAGGTTTTGGATCTTGTTCTCAAGGATGGTTACCTTGGATTCATATTGCGCAAGTGTTGCTTTAATATCTTTGTTTTCATTTTCTAGGGCGACAATGTAATCGCTTATAGTGTCAGGAAGAATCATACCTGGGTGTTGAGAGAATCCTTTGAAGGGAGTGGGGTTGGAGGGAGAGTCAGCCATGTTTGTTGTTGTTGTTCCCTGGGCGGTGGTGAGGGGGGTTGATGATACACCGGCATCCTGCTGGGTAGACATGTTGAGTTGTAGAGTCCTTGGTGTTATTCTTTTGTAACTGCTGTTGTTTCTTCTGCGATTTCCTGTCATAGTACCACTAAAGTAGATACTGTGAAGCTATGGAGGAGAAGGCTTTATTTCCCTGAGTTTAGGTTAAGTGATCATCTGGCAGTGGAGGCAGTGTTTGGGTTAGCAGGGTTGTCTTCCTTAGATCTTCCATTTTGTCAAGATTTGGGTTACATTCTTAGTATTCTTGGGTCATCTTATGGTCTACGTGGGTTCATGTAGTTGTACCTTCAATTAGGCCATCACAAGCAAATAAGCTTAGATTTGCATTCGGCACATCAAATTTAATTTAAAACAGTGAATCTGGTTTCTGGACTGGATAAAAACTTTAATTTTACTGGCTAGTGTTATTGGAGTACCAAACATTAGCATCCTTCATCCAAAAATAAAATATAAATCTGAAAAACAATTTTAGAAAACTTATGAAAACCTAAAACCTAAATTGCACCAGACAGTAACCCCTTGCACCTACACCAAACTACTATAAACATTTCAGTGCATTCCATTAAGAAACTGTATTTATAAATTCCCTTCACTTGTGTCACATCAGTTGGTATCAAATCATAAAAGTCAAAATGCCAAAATTTTGGATAAGCATATGACATAAGGTGCCACACTCAGACAAATTCATTATAAAAATCCACATTTTTTGGACCAAACCGTACTAACAAATACAGCTGATACTAACCAAAACATGCATCAAATAACAATATACCAGTTATATGCATTTGATAAAGTAATAATCAAGAAAAAAAAATTCTGCGGTAGAGTAGGTTGGCAGCAAGAGCACTGGTTTACACCTCTGTACCATGAGAGTGGAGTGAATGACAAAGTCCCTTCTCATTGTATTTACAGTGGTATATGCCTTCAATGAATTTATCATAAAACTGCAAAGATAACTGAGATGGGTGGTGGAGTTGTGTGGATGTAGAAAGAGTAGAAGAAAGTGGTATGTGGTGAAGGAGGGACAGGAGGTAGAGATAATAGCACTGCTCCCTGATTCTGGCATCAGATGAAATCTTGATGTCAGCTCTAACAAAAATGAGAGATCCTCACAGTTATCACTCTAAACACTACATCACACAACTGAGAAAAGTGCTAGATAGTTCATACTATGGCCTAGGAGCACTGGGCAAGTAAAATGTGTCAAAGCATGCTGGTTATCTTCCTAGTAAGTTATCAGGCCCTGATGCAAAAATACATCCTTTATATTTTTAAAATTATTTTTTTTTTATTAACACACTGGCCGATTCCCACCAAGGCAGGGTGGCCCGAAAAAGAAAAACTTTCACCATCATTCACTCCATCACTGTCTTGCCAGAAGGGTGCTTTACACTACAGTACAGTGCAGGCACTGTACTTCCCATCTCCAGGACTCAAGTCCGGCCTGCCGGTTTCCCTGAATCCCTTCATGAATGTTACTTTGCTCACACTCCAACAGCACGTCAAGTATTAAAAACCATTTGTCTCCATTCACTCCTATCAAACACACTCACGCATGCCTGCTGGAAGTTCAAGCCCCTCGCACACAAAACCTCCTTTACCCCCTCCCTCCAACCTTTCCTAGGCCGACCCCTACCCCGCCTTCCTTCCACTACAGACTGATACACTCTTGAAGTCACTCTGTTTCGCTCCATTCTCTCTACATGTCCGAACCACCTCAATAACCCTTCCTCAGCCCTCTGGACAACAGTTTTGGTAATCCCGCACCTCCTCCTAACTTCCAAACTACGAATTCTCTGTATTATATTCACACCACACATTGCCCTCAGACATGACATCTCCACTGCCTCCAGCCTTCTCCTCGCTGCAACATTCATCACCCATGCTTCACACCCATATAAGAGCATTGGTAAGACTATACTCTCATACATTCCCCTCTTTGCCTCCAAGGACAAAGTTCTTTGTCTCCACAGACTCCTAAGTGCACTGCTCACCCTTTTCCCCTCATCAATTCTATGATTCACCTCATCTTTCATAGACCCATCCGCTGACACGTCCACTCTCAAATATCTGAATGCATTCACCTCCTCCATACTCTCTCCCTCCAATCTGATATCCAATCTTTCATCACCTAATCTTTTTGTTATCCTCATAACCTTACTCTTTCCTGTATTCACTTTTAATTTTCTTCTTTTGCATACCCTACCAAATTCATCCACCAACCTCTGCAACTTCTCTTCAGAATCTCCCAAGAGCACAGTGTCATCAGCAAAGAGCAACTGTGACAACTCCCACTTCATGCGTGATTCTTTATCTTTTAACTCCACGCCTCTTGCCAAGACCCTCACATTTACTTCTCTTACAACCCCATCTATAAATATATTAAACAACCACGGTGACATCACACTTTTACTGGGAAATAATCTCCCCTTTCTTACTGTTATATCTTTGAAATTGGTCATCCTATGTTATTTAAATATTGTAAGAGCATATGTTCATCACTTAATATTATAGCGCGAAAGTCCCCGTTTATAGCTAAAATAGAGATTTTCGGTGTTATATTATTATCTGTTAATATATGAAAAATACCATGGTATTATCACTATTTTATTATCGCTATTATCGTTATTATCACTATTTTGTAATTATCACTATTATTTTACTATTGTGGTTAGGTAGGATTTCTTGTGTATATAGAGTTTAAGTCTCGGAACCATCCGGTGAATTGTTCAGTTGTTTATGTCCGGCTGGCTGACGTGGCTCAGCTGATCCAACCTGACGACACGTCAACAGACTGGCAAGTAGTCAGTCTGCTCCCTGCTCTAGCCCTGACAACTGATCGTATATTGGCACTTACGGTGTACAGTTTGAATGGTTTTGAGAATTGGACTCTAGAGCTGACTCACTTTGTTCCTCATTACTCTGAAAGACTCTTTTGATATTTGTATTCTTGGTCAGTTCAGTAATCCATAGATACTTTACGGCCAGATTCAAAGGTCTTGTTAAATCTTGTATCTTTTGTATTTTGACTTTACAGTCTTGTTAAGAAAGAGACATGAGGACTTAGATACAGGAAGAATAATTAAACTTCCTTATTAATGTGACATTTCCATGATTTTGAACTAAATGTATATGGTAAATTTATTGTACAAAGTATTAAGTTAAATTAACTACAAAGAGAAGATAAAGTATTGTATTTAAATACTTTAATAAATTTGAATATTATTCTATGGAGTTTCCCAGTTGAAATTATTTCCCCTAGACTCTAAAAGACCTTTAAAGAACTCGGATCCAAAAATCTTGTTGCATAAGAAATAAATGGTAACAGGCCACATTCTGAAGTTCTTTAAAAAATTTCTTATTCGCAACAAATGGGGGCCTGTCCGGGATCTCTGCTGTTCTAAGACATTGATCAAAAGAACAATATTAAAGTTATATACTGGGAATTTATCTTTAGTTAATTTCAAAATATTGATCATGGAAGATCACATTAAAGAGTTATTTGAAGATTTAACATTATCAAAGCTGGACTCCTTGAAACTTCAAACGTGCTGGCAGATAGCCCGTAAATTGGGAGTACCATACGATAGATACTACACAGCCAATACCGTAAGGGCAATAATTAGAAACAAATTGTTTCCAGGGGCCTCTAACCATCATGTAGCAGGAGATTCTGACTCTGAAAGTTTAGTTTCTCAAGTAAGCTACCAGTCGAGATTCGAAGTATTAGAAGAACAATTTCAAAGAGTTGATCTTGAAATTGAATCAGATAGATTAGGTCCCGCTTTGGCCTCTAGTAAAGAAGATGAAGTACTGCAGGGTGCAGCCGCTGTTCGGCATTCGCCCGTTACTGAAGGAATTCCTATTAATGGTCAGCCTGGCCCTCACCAAGGTGCACGTCCAAAGGAATATCCACATACCGCCAGTTCAGTTCCCTCATTTTCGATACCATCGGGGCATATTTCTCAAAATCAGTTTGAGAAATTAGAGAGACTATTTATTTTACAGACTGCTCAAATTGAGGCTCAGCGTAAATTAAATGAAGAAGACTTTCAAAGGGAAACGCTCTGCTATATTATTATTATAATCAAAAAAGAAGCGCTAAGCCACAAGGGCTATACAGCGCTGCAGGGTAGGGAAGGAAGCAAGGGAATTGGATGGCAGAAGGGAGGGGGGATGATCAGCAGGTTACAGAAAACAGCGGGGCAGGGGATAGTACGGGGGTAGAGGGTAGAGGGTAGCAAGAGATTGAAGTAGAAAGGGCTGAAAGTATCAGAATTTGTGAAGTAAGTCAGTCGTTGTCAAAAAGTCAATGAGAGAGTCCGGATGAAAGGTGGGTCCATCAGCGAGAAGGGAAGGTAAAGAGAGAGCAGCGGGGCGAAGACGACGACAGAGGTAAATTCTGCGTGCTCGTTGATAAAGTGGGCAGTCCAACAGAATGTGGCTGACTGATAATGGAGCTTGGCAATTCTCACAGAGAGGAGCAAGACGCCTCTCCATGAGATATCCATGAGTAAGACGAGTATGGCCAATGCGAAGACGGGAGAGAGTAGTCTCTCAACCTCGACACTGGTGATAAGAAGACGGCCAGTAACCTATACTCGGTTTAATAGACTGAAGTTTGTTGCCGAGCATAGTAGACCAACGTTGTTGCCAACGGGTGTGAAGGTGGGAAGATATTGCAGCAAAATAGTCCGTACATGGAATACCTCTATAAGAAACTGGTAGGTCATGTACTGCTGACCGCGCAGCAGTGTCTGCCTGTTCATTGCCCTGTACGTCAACATGACCAGGGACCCAACAAAAAACAATATCTTTATGCTTGGTAAAGATGCGGCGTAGCCAAAGTTGGATACGGAGGACTAAGGGGTGAGGTGTATCAAATTTTTGTATAGCCTGTAAAGCACTAAGGGAGTCTGAGACAACCACAAATGATGACACAGGCATAGATTCAATACGGATAAGTGCTGTAAGGATGGCATATAATTCAGCAGTAAAAATACTAGCCGAAGATAGTAAATGCCCTTGTACGACGCTGTCCGGAAACACTGCTGCGAATCCTACGCCGTCAGAAGACTTAGAGCCATCTGTGTACACAGCAATGGCATGAGAATGAGAGTGAAAGTGGTCAAGAAAAAGAGAGCGGGAAGCGACCGTAGACAGTTGGGCTTTCGAGCAAGGGAGGGAGAAAGAACAGACTCGAACAGCTGGAACTCCCAGGGGGGTAGGGAAAAGTGAGATGCTACATGTACATAGAAAGATGGTAGTTGAAGAGAAGACAAGAGCGAATGAAGGCGAAGAGAGAAGGGACGGAGTAAGCAGGGGCGGCGAACAAATAAAGAATGTCTACTAATATCAGTGACCATTCTATAAATGGAAGGATTGCGGAGATCATGAGAGCGTACATAGTAGTGCAGGCAATGGGCATCACGGCGATCGGATAAGGATGGAACGTTCGCTTCTGCATAGAGGCTTTCGACAGGGGAAGAGCGAAAAGCACCAAGGCATAAACGTAATCCTTGGTGATGAATGGGGTTAAGGCTAGAGAGAGTAGCAGGAGATGCCGCTGAATAGATCTGGTCACCATAATCAAGTTTCGATAAAATAAGGGTGGAATGTAGGTGAAGGAGGGTTCGACGATCAGCTCCCCACGAAAGATGAGCAAGGGTTTTAAGAAGGTTCAGCCGGCTGTGACAAGTTGCCTTCAGAGAGGTAATGTGAGGTTTCCAGGATAACCTACGATCAAAGAGGCGGCCCAGAAACTTGACTATATCACGTTCAGGGATACGGGAGCCATAGAGGTACAAAGGATGATCGGAGATGACAGAGCGTCTAGTGAAAGTGATTTGGTGGGTTTTAGTGCTGGAAAATTTAAACCCATGTGTGGTGGCCCAATTGGAAACACGGTCGACTGCATGTTGGAGAGAAACTGTAAGGAGGTGACAGTCAGCGCCTGCACAGGCAATAGCGAAGTCATCAACATAGAGTGATGACCAAATATTTGATGGAAGACTAGAGGCCAAATCATTAATAGCAAGGAGGAGAAGTGTTGTGCTCAGAACACATCCCTGGGGGACACCTTCAGCTTGGATAAAGTCCGGGGAGAGCACATTATTAACCCGAACACGGAAATGCCTGTCAAAAAGTTCTTAAGGAAGGATGGTAGATTGCCTCGAAGGCCTAAGGAGTGGGCTTGGGCTAAAATATTATACCTCCAAGTTGTGTCATATGCCTTCTCAAGGTCAAAAAATATGGCAATAACTGAGTGGTTATTCGCAAAGGCATTACGAACATACGTATCCAAGCGCAGTAAGGGGTCTATGGTAGAACGTCCCTTACGAAAGCCATATTGACGAGTGGAGAGACTGTTGTGTGTCTCTAAATACCACACTAAACGTCTATTTACTAGACGTTCCATTACTTTGCAAACTGCACTGGTAAGAGCAATGGGACGATAGTGGGAGGTTTCATGTCCCGTAGTGCCTGGTTTGCGGAAAGGGAGAACAATGGCGGATTTCCACAGCTGTGGAAGAACTCCTTGTGACCAAATAAGATTGTAAAGGCGTAATAGGACTGCAAGGGCTGACTGATGTAAATGTTGTAGCATACGAATATGAATGTCGTCGGGCCCAGCTGCCGATGATCGACAAGCTGAGAGCGTTGCCTCAAGTTCTTGAAGTGTAAAAGGCACATTATACTGTTCTTCTCTGAGAGAAGAAAAGTCCAAGGGTGCTAACTCTCTGGCAGACTTTGAGGAAAGAAATGAGGGGCATAGATGGAGTCCCTGAGAAATACGGACCAGATGATTGCCAATTTCATTGGCAACATCTAGTGGGTTTGCTATATCAACACCGGCAACCCGCAGAACAGGAGCCGGGTCAGGAGAATATTTACCACTCAGTTTTCGTACTTTTTTCCAGACTGCACTCATAGAGGAAGCAGAGGTGATGGTGGAGACAATCTCGCCAGCAAGTGCGTTTAGCGTCACGGATGACACGGCGAGCGATCGCACGCTTCTGTTTAAAATCAAGGAGTCGCTCTGTGGTTCTATTGTACCGGTACCTGCCCCATGCAGCGCGTTTCAAACGTACTGCACGAGCACAAGCAGGAGACCACCAAGGCACGCATTTCTGAGAATGCCTGCCCGAAGTTTGGGGTATAGAATGAGAAGCTGCGGTGAAAACGGAGGACGAGAAGAGGTGTAAAAGCTCATCGATGGAGGACGAAGAAGGAACCTCTTTAAAAACAGTTAGGTGTGAGTAAAGGTTCCAATTTGCCCGATTAAATTGCCAGCGTGGGGTGCGAAGAGGTGGCGAATATGAAGGGGAAGTAAGAATGATTGGGAAATGATCACTGTCATGTAAGTCCGGGAGAACAGACCAAGTGAAGTCTAATGCGGCGGAGGAAGAGCAGATTGAGAGATCGATGCAAGAGAGAGTATGAGTCCGAGGATCAAAATGGGTGTGAGTACCTGTATTTAAAACATGGAGGGGGTGGGTGGCAAGAAAAGCCTCTAACTGAATTCCACGGGAATCACAGTGAGACCCCCCCCAGAGGAAATGGTGGGCATTAAAATCACCAAGTAACAGAATTGGTGGCGGTAATGACGAAACAAGGAAGGCAAAATCCGGAATAGATAATGCCCGAGAAGGAGAGAGATATAAAGAACAGAGCGTATACCACCTATGTAAGTGGATACGGGCTGCTGTGTAATGCAGCGAAGTATGAACAAATAGCTGATGGTACGGAATATCAGTGCGGAGAAGAAGGGCACTTTCATTAAAGGTCCCATCAGGAAAAGGATCAGAAGAATACAATAAATTATAGCCTGAGATGTGAGAAATAACAGCAGAGTGTAATTTTGGTTCCTGTAAGCAAACACCAACAGGGGCAAACTGGGAGAGTAACATCTGAAGCTCACCCCGATTACCCCTGAGGCCGCGTATATTCCACTGTAAATAGGCCATGATTGGCAATGATAAAGATACTTGAAATCCGCAGGTAAGGGTTCCTACGGACTAGAAGGGTTAGAAAAGTCCACATGCGGAGGCAGTGGAAAATGTTCAAGCAGCGAAGGAACGGTGCGCTGTGAAGAAAGGAGTTGCGCAGATGGAGCAGAGGAGAGAGAAAGAGTGGAAGGTGGATCAGTGTCCATTGATGGTTTGGTCTCTGCAATATATTCAGAGATTGCTTCAAGTGTTTCGGAATTCAGAGATGTCGTATGGGAGACAATATTGGGAATGGTAGGGGGAGGATGAGTAAAGATTGGAACTGTATTGGACTGTACCAAGGTAGGGGGGGGCGAAAGGGTGGAGGGAACTGGAGAAGCGTGGCAGGGGACAGAGGAGGCAGGAACCTGGGAGGTGGCAGAAGAGGAAGAAACTTGGGAGGGAACAGGGGAGGAAGGTACATTACGAGGAGGAGGGTGAACCTCTGCACTTGTAACTGAGCCAGTGAGAGGGGAAGAACTAGGGACAGAGACAGGGAGGGTAAAATGAAGAGGTGGAAGATGGGTAGGAGGTGTTACCGGACCTTTTTTTGACTTTTGAGAAGTAGAGGGACGATTGGGAGGAGGTGTCGTACGAGGTCTCGTCGATACTGAGGCTTGTGAGAGAGAACTCGAAGAAGCGAGATTAGACTGAGGCGTTGAAGTAGGGACGTCTGAGCCGAGGACAGCAAAAGGATTAGATACAGGAGTGATTATGGGAGAGGTAACCACAGAGGTGGGTGTAGAAGATGGGATACCAGAAGTGGGGGGACGTTTTGAAACACGGGAATAAGAAACACGTGGGAGTCTCCCTTGGAGGCGGAGATGAGAAACTGCCATGGCATAAGGGAGACCTTCTGTCTCTTTGAGGTAACGGATTTCCCGCTCGTTTAAATAGACCTGACAACGGCGAGAGTACGAAGGGTGAGCCTCATGACAGTTAAGGCAAGAGGGAGATCGATTGCAAGACGTATTAGAATGGTCATCGGCACCACAGACTGGGCATTCGGCGATAGATCTGCAATATTTCGCTGGATGGCCAAATCGCCAGCAATTTCTACACTGTTGTGGTGTAGGGATCACCTTTCGAACTTGTAACCGATGTCCTGCTATATAAACTGAGGATGGGAGTTCTCGGCTGTCAAAAGTTAAACGAGCCACATTGCTAGGGTATCGTCTCCGCCCACGGGCAGGAAGAACGTAAGTGTCTACCTTGAGGATTGGGAGATCTTGGAGTTCCAGCTGTTCTAGAATGTCGGTGCCACATGTCTGGAAATTTTGTTGAACTATGGTATGGGGCAGAATGACGGTACCACTACAAGAATTGAGGGAATGATGTTTTTCAAGAGTGACAGGAACAGTATCGATATGGGAAAGACGAGAGAGCTCATGAGCCTGGGTAGCATTCTGTACGGTAATGATGCGCGTACCGCTCTTAAGAGCATGAAAAGAAATATCTTTACCAACATGGCGTAGGAGTGCCTTGCCAATACTATGGTCAGAAAGATAGGCAGTAGAGGAAGTTGGTCGTAAAGTGAAGAATTTAGTCCACTGTTCAGTCTGAAACTGAGCGTGGAAAGGTAGTGAAGGACGTGTCAATCGTTTCTGAGAACGAGAAGGTGGAGAAGTATCATCAGCAGGTAATTGTCGTTGACGTTTAGGCGTGGGACCAGAGTTGGTCCAACGTGAAACGGGTCGGCGATTTGAAAATTGCCGCACCGTAGAGGGAGAGGCCGGAAGCATAGTCAGAGGAGAGCGAAGGTCCGATAAATCGAAGGAGTCAGTCGAGGCCTCAGTACCTGAAGCGGGTGAGGAAACAGCACCGGCAATAGGTACAGAGGCATGAGGAATGTCTGAAGAGTGGTCCAAAGACGAGGCGGGGTCAGAACGGGGTGCGGTATCAAGAAGGGGCCCGGGGGTACCAGGTTCATGGACTAGGGCTGCCATGGTTAGGTTACTTCTTTCTTTTTGTTTTTAAGAAAAAAAAAGAAAGAAGAAAAGAAAATAAAAATAAAAAAAAGAAAAAAAAAGGGGGGACCGGGGAGGGATAGGTCCTAGGAGGAATGAAAGGGCCAGAAATCTCCCTCCGCGCCCAAGAGGACCTCAGCACCGCAAGTAGCGCAGATGCAGCATGGAACCCGTGCCATACCCTACCCATCATGCTAGTAAACTAACAATCCGGGATAGCAACCTCACATCTGCCGAGCTACCTCGGTGGACAAAAGAGAGGGCGGCCGGATATCCGCCACAAAGCATACCTCCTTCGGCCACCACCCCCGGAATCCGAAAGGTGGCTTCCAGAGATACACTCGTCGCCCGAAAGACACCCAAAGCTACTCCAGGATACCGGAGAGGGATCGGGACATCCCCAGGCGATCCAGATTCCACGGCAAACTACGCCACCGCTAAGAACCTCAACGGAATGGGATGGACCCCGGTATCCTTTCTCCTACCTAGGAACTAGCGCGCCTGTGGGAGAAATCCCAAAGGACAAAAAGAGGAAGGGCAAAAGGGAGGAGTGGGGAGGAGGAGGAGGAAAGGAAAAAGGGGAGAATGGGGAGGATGGGATAGGGGAGGGGAGATTGGGGGGTAATTAGGTTCGGTCTGAGGAAGAAGACCGATAGGTCTAATTCCTCAGACCAAGAGCCTCTTCACCACGCCAAGGAGCCCCCCTTGAAGAGGTCTGCTATATAAGACAACAACAACAAGGAAATGTGAGTGAAAGATGTACCGAATCCTCAAATGATTCTTTCAATATACAAAAAGCTGCATCTATGGTTCCAAGGTTTAATGACGGAGATTTAGATACTTATTTTGAAGTCTTTGAGAATCAAGCACGTGCTATGAGCTGGCCCCGACAACACTGGGCAACCTTATTACACACTTCGTTGTCTGGTAAAGCTCAAAGTTGTACGGCTACGTTACCTTTTGAGAAATATGTGGATTATGATTCCGTTAAGAAGGCTATCCTAAAGGCTTATGATCTCCTCCCAGTAAGCTATCAAAAAACCTTTAGAGCATTAAAACGCCAGCCAACTCAGTCGTATGTGGATTTTGCTCGTGAAAAGAAAATCGCTTTTGAGAGATGGTGTAGAGCTAACTGTAAATCTATGGAAAGTCTTTCCCAATTGATCCTGCATGAGAATTTCTATAATAATTTACCAGAAGACTTGCATAGGTATTTGATTAGTTGCCCCATAGTAAATATACTAGAAACAGCCTCGCTCGCCGATAATTATGAAATATCTCAACAATTGATTGGCGAAACAAAAAGTAAGGAAACAGTGACTAAATATGCCCCTAAGAAAGGATGATCCAATCTTACAGAGATGCGTCGCATACAGAATCCTTACCAGACCTCCTATGATGCCTCCACGCCCATTAATAATAAATTTAGATCTAACTCTAGGAAAAGTTCAAAACCACTAAGGCATAACAGTGAGTTGAACTGCACTTATTGTAATAAGAAAGGGCATTTAAGGAAACACTGTTATTGGCTAGAGAGGGATACCAGGAACGAGCGACTTCGTTTCGCAACTCGGGTAATATCTTCATCGACAACTCAAAAGAAACTGAACCCTAGTACCGAACAAGGTTCACCAGAACGAATCAGTAGTCATTCTAGATGACTCAACACTAGAGCTGTTTCAGAAAAAGATATTCACTCAGCTATGAGTCCCTACTTTGCTAAAGTGAAAGTTGGAATAGACGAGACTCAATTAGTTGAAATTAATTCCTTCCGTGATACTGGAAGTTATTTAACATTGTTGAAGCAGGACATACTTCCCGTAAGTGATATGACTCGCACAAAGCTAGATGTCTTATTAGAAGCCTATGGAGGAGCCATTATAAGAGTGCCTCTTTACAGGATATACATCCAAACACCAACCTATACTGGCTTTGTGTCGGTAGGTATATCCAGTGAAACTTTTCCTATTCAGGGCGTTGACTTACTCATAGGCAATGATCTAGACTATCCAGGTATAAGCCGAGAGCCTCTAGTTATTGATAATTCTACTGACATTAACTATGCCATAGAAGCTCGAAAAGAGGCTCCTACCTTATTTCCTCTCAATGTTATAACTAGAGCAATGTCTAGAGCGCCTCAAAATCCTTTATCAACTGAAGTCTTAAGTGAAGGCGAAGATTTAGGTCTCGATTTATTGTTCAGCCGATCCTTACAAACCGGATCTTCAAATCTGAAATATTCTATGATCGGCCCTTTTCAAGATTCTGATATTAAAATGCTATCGAAAGAAGATTTAATAAGGGATCAGTTCCTTGATCCATCCCTAGAGAAATTACGAGAGATAGCTATTACAGAAGACGACGCCCGAGACCTGGACAATTGTTACTATCTTGCTAATGGTATATTAATGAGAAAGGAAAAGTCTCTTTTGTCTTCCGACGATCATCTGGCTACCAGCAAACATCTAGTAGTGCTACCTAGCACCTTTAGAGAATTGGCCATTAGTTTCACCCACCATAGTCCCATGGGAGGACATTTGGGAGTAAAGAAAACGCTGGGCAAAATAGCCAAGCATTTTCATTGGCCCAGAATGAAGGAGACTGTGGAAAGCTATCTGAAAGGTTGTCAAGTCTGCCAAGTGGCCGGCAAACCTTCACACACACCTCCACCAGTTCCCCTCATTCCGATTCCCGTCAGTGGTGAGCCCTTCTCACTCCTGATAATAGATTGTGTTAGTCCGTTACCCAAGACTAAACAAGGGAATCAATATCTGTTTACAATTATGGATGTCGTTACTCGATATCCAGAGGCCATCCCTCTGAGAAAAATTAATTCTCGCATCATTGTTCGAGCTTTGCAAAAATTTTTCTCACAGGTGGGGATTCCCCGAATAATTCAATCCGATCAAGGTTCAAATTTTACCTCTAAGATGTTTCGCGATGCCTTATCTCGCCTCGGAATTAAGTCCGTATTTTCTGTTGCTTATCACCCTCAGTCGCAAGGAGCCCTTGAACGATTTCATCAAACATTAAAATCAATGATGAGAGCGTACTGCGAGCAGTTTTCCAGAGATTGGGACAAAGGAATACCATTCCTCTTGTTCACATTAAGGGAAAGCGAATAAGAAAGCACTGGGTTTAGTCCATTTGAATTAATTTACGGACACCAAGTACGCGGCCCCCTCGCCGTACTAAAAGATTCATGGACCGGAAAATCAGAACCCTCGCTTAAAACAACTCCAACTCTAATGCAAAAGCATTTGTCACAACTGAGGGAATTAGCCTCAAAAAACTTAGCTAAGGCCCAATCCAAGATGAAGCATTGTTATGACAAACACACACGCTCTCGTTTCTTCAAACCAGGTGACAGTGTAATGGCACAGAAATTCTTACCTTGACACGCTCTGCAACCTAGATACGAAGGTCCTTTAGAAGTGACTGAGCGGCTCAATGAGGTAAATTATGTACTCTAAACTCCAGGAAAGAGAAAAGCAAAACGTACTTATCACATAAACCAACTTAAGGCTTACCACCCTAGTATCGTACCAGTTTCGACAGTTCTTCCTTTAGCTGAAACTGAAAATGTAAGTTTGCCCAGCATCTCTAAAGCAATAGAAGTACGTTTAAAAAATTCAGAGACATTGCAATCTCTTGATACCTTTCTTATGGACCTTGATTTGAAGAAAGCCAAAGATATCAAAGACTTGATATTACATTATGAGGTTTTATTCGATGACGTCCCTAGGTGTTGTACATTGGGAATTCACGACATAGATGTACAAGGAGCAAAGCCTTGCAAACAGTCACCTTATAGGGCAAGTCCACTCAAACAGGAAACATTAAACAAAGAAGTAGAATTTTTGTTGTCCCATGGACTCATAGAACGGAGTAAAAGTCCGTGGGCCTCGCCCTGTATATTAGTTCCCAAGCCTGGTGGAACTTCTAGAATGTGCACTGATTATCGTAAGGTTAATGCTCTCACGGTACCAGATGGTTTCCCACTACCCCGTATTGATGATCTAATATACAGAGTATCAGGAGCCGCCTATGTCACCCGCCTGGATTTATTAAGGGGCTATTACCAAGTGCCGCTTACCCAGCGAGCCCAAGAAATATCCGCATTTACTATACAAGGCGGATTATTCAATTATCGTGTTATGCCCTTCGGGTTGTGTAACGCAGCCTCTACCTTTCAGCGCCTGATGAACCTGCTGACCAATGATTTAGAAGGAGTGGATGCATATCTAGATGATCTTGTTATATATAGCAATGAGTGGGAGCAACATTTAATTCACCTGGAAACCTTATTTAAGAAGTTAGAAAAGTACAACTTCACCATAAATTTAGCCAAGTGTCAGTTTGGACAAGCCAAGATTAAATACCTCGGTTTTTGTATAGGTCAAGGTGAGGTATGTCCTGTTGATGTAAAAGTTAGGGCCATTGCCGAGTTTCCTATCCCTCAAGATAGAAAGTCTATACAGAGGTTCCTTGGAATGACTGGTTATTATCGACGTTTCTGTCCTAATTTTTCTCAGGTTGCATCTCCTCTTACTGAGTTAACCAGTAGTAAGATGGAGTTTTGCTGGACGAAAGATTGTGAGATAGCTTTTAATCGGTTGAAGCGGTTGCTTTCTTCGTCACCCGTATTGAAAAGTCCTGACTTTAATCAACCCTTCTATTAACACATCGATGCCAGCGGTTATGCTGTGGGGGCGGTGTTACTTCAGAAATCCCCCCCTACTGATATTTTGCATCCTATATCTTATTTTTCTTCAAAGTTGAAACGTCACCAAAAGAATTACGCCACTGTAGAGAAAGAAGCTCTTGCCCTAGTAATATCTTTGGAACATTTTGACATTTATCTGGGAACCTCCCCCCATAAAATTATGGTATTTTCTGATCACAACCCTTTAATTTATATTAATTTTATGAAATCAAAGAACACCCGAATCCTCAGGTGGGCTCTGAGGATCCAACCTTATCTAATAAGTATTCAACACTTAAGTAGATCCCTTAACATAATTGCTGATGCCCTTTCTCGCCCCTGAAAAAAAAAAATGTATACCTTCAAATGTAAAGTTAAAAAATGAGTACTCTTAGAGCCTAATTTGTATATATATTATATATTTTTGTTAACCCTTTGACTGTCGAAGGGCCCAATCCTGAAGTGTCTCCTGGTGTCGCAAAATATTCGAAAAAAAAAAAATTATTTTTTCTTATGAAAATGTTAAGATTATTTTTCTGATTGTTTTAGTCCAAAAAAAAAAATTTTCACATCAGTACTTACCGAGATATAGAGGCATAAAGTTTGCAGAAAATGAGCCGCTTATGGCAACAGCGGCGACTGCCGCTCACCCGGTAAACTTTAGTTTACTTGTATTTGAAGGTTTGTTGTTCTTTTCACTATTTTATTTTTTCACATAACTTATGTGGCCTGTGAGACCAAAGTAAGGTGCAATGTACATATATACACTCGTTGTATACAACACAATAAGCACACAAACATAATTATCAATATATTGTTTACAAAACTTGTTTACAAAAACAAACAATACAAAAAATTGTTTACTATTGTTCTATAATATATATACCAATATACAGTCACTGAATATATTCCTAGAAGTTCTGCAGCTTGTGGAACTCTGTGAAACATGGTGTCATACACAGTGGTGTTTTACACTCTTACACATAAAACATGGTGTCATACACAGTGGTGTTTTACACTCTTACACATAAAACATGGTGTCATACACAGTGGTGTTTTACACTCTTACACATAAAACATGGTGTCATACACAGTGGTGTTTTACACTCTCACACATAAAACATGGTGTCATACACAGTGGTGTTTTACACTCTTACACATAAAATCAGTGTGTGTGCATTTTTGTTGAATTTTTTTTTTATGTGCAAAGACAAAACACCTCGTCTGAGCAGTTTTCTTCAAAGTATTAGCAGGCAGTTGTGTTATGTAGTTATCCTAGGAAAATGGTCGTGTGTCATCATTCCTTCCTAATTTCCTTCATTCCTTTCCTACCTGGAGGCTACCTGGAGGGCATTCCACCTCTCTTCCTACATTCCTTCATCTGTCCTTCATTACTTTTTTCCTTCCTTTCATCTAGTCCTTCCTTCATTCCTGCCTTCCCTTCTTGCTTCTGGTTTCTATAATATATATACACATATATAGTCACTAGATACTTTCATAAAACTCCTATTATCACCCTTCAGCAAGCTTGTCTTGTGTGCGAGTGTGTGGCTTATAATTGTTTTGAGTCAGGAGTCGGCAGCTGTCAAAATGACATATTGTCTCATTAGTCACTCCCCCTACCGCCTGTCAAAACAATGGGGTCGGATGCTGCTTCCCCCTCCATTCTATCTAATTATCTTTCTCCCTCATTCTATCTCTTTCAATCTGTCTCTCTTTCTCTCTCTCTGTCTATCTCTGTCTCACAGGTACACATAAATACAACTATACATAGTGTAAATTACCTAGGATAACCCAAAAAATCCAGACAAAGTGCTATACTCTGCTTGAAGATGTGAGTAAACGTGATGATGACACAGTCTTGTGGCTCTCTCTGAGACAGAGCTAGACAGAGAGTTTGGCAGACAGACAAATAGACAGACAGACAAATGTTTGTTCGTCATCTTCTCCTCCTCCTCCTCCTCCTCCTTCTCCTCCTCCTTCTCCTTCTCCTTCTCCTCCTCCTCCTTCTCCTCCTCCTCCTTCTCCTCCTCCTCCTTCTCCTCCTCCTCCTTCTTCTCCTTCTCCTCCTCCTCCTTCTTCTCCTTCTCCTCCTCCTCCTTCTTCTCCTTCTCCTCCTCCTCCTTCTTCTCCTTCTCCTCCTCCTCCTCCTCCTCCTCCTGGCTCTTGACAGATGGACAGCTGCCCCCCTCCCTCCACCCTCGTTTACGCTCATCAAAGGTCAGCTCTTATCAGATGTTATCTCCCCTTATCTTGTCACTGTCATGGGGTGAACTGTTTTCATGCCTCAAGGGAACATATTATTACATATTATTATTATTAGGTATTAGGTATTATTATTATTCTTATTCTTCTTCTTATTCTTCCTCCTCCTCCCTCCTCCTCCCTCCCTCCTTCCTCCTCCTCCCTCCCTCCTTCCTCCTCCTCCCTCCTTCTTCCTCCCTCCCTCCTTCCTCCTCCTCCCTCCCACCTCCTCCCTCCTTCCTCCTCCCTCCTTCTTCCTCCTCCCTCCTTCTTCCTCCTCCCTCCTTCTTCCTCCTCCCTCCTACTTCCTCCTCCCTCCTACCTCCTCCTCCCTCCTTCCTTCCTCTTCCTCCTTCCTTCCTCTTCCTCCTTCCTTCCTCCTCCTCTTCTTCCTCCTCTTCTTCCTCCTCCTCTTCTTCCTCCTCCTCTTCTTCCTCCTCCTCTTCCTCCTCCTCCACCTCCTCCATTGCTTTTGGTCTCAAACTCCTCGAAATCATGAAATTGATCTTCATTGACACTTCCATCTGTGTTAGAGCATCACTTGGGAAGAGAAGAGTCCCAGATTTGCAGGGAAGTCACATATTTCTTACTGCTAGACATGCTGAAAAAGGAGGACTGAAATGGTATTCCCACAATGCACCACTGGCTCCCCAATTTTTTTTATATGGTGCACACTGACCATGGAGACCCATTCTCTCACATGTGGGCCTACCAGCTTTCTCCTGCTTGATTTGAAGCCGCTAGAATTTATGCGTATAGATACGTCAAACACGGTATCTCCTATGACGTACATATACGACCACGACAGTCAAAGGGTTAATGGTTTTCTTTTATATTGACAGTATGACTATGAAAGCTGTTTCGTTGATGGGACGAAGTATTAAGTACACATGGATGACCCTGACAGTCATGTCCGAGACTCCTATTCTCGAATTGTGATGGAAGCCACTCCAGATAGTTCTTCTGGCCATTGTTCCAAAAGCTCATCCTCTGGCAAATAACCATGCTGTTCGAGTTCTTGCTTCTCCATTCTTCCGTCGTACTACTTGCCTTATTTACCAAGAGGACGCTTACTATAAAGGAGATATTACCAAGGACGCTTGCAAACTCCCTACTGCAACCTATTGTCGTACGGGGGGGGGTGTTATATCTTTGAAATTGGTCATCCTGTGTTATTTAAATATTGTAAGAGCATATGCTCATCACTTAATATTATAGCGCGAAAGTCCCCGTTTATAGCTAAAATAGAGATTTTCGGCGTTATATTATTATGTATCTGTTAATATATGAAAAATACCATGGTATTATCACTATTTTATTATTGCTATTATCGTTATTATCACTATTTTGTAATTATCACTATTATTTTACTATTATGGTTAGGTAGGATTTCTTGTGTATATAGAGTTTAAGTCTCGGAACCATCCGGTGAATTGTTCAGTTGTTTATGTCCGGCTGGCTGACGTGGCTCAGCTGATCCAACCTGACGACACGTCAACAGACTGGCAAGTAGTCAGTCTGCTCCCTGCTCTAGCCCTGACAACTGATCGTATATTGGCTCTTACGGTGTACAGTTTGAATGGTTTTGAGAATTGGACTCTAGAGCTGACTCACTTTGTTCCTCATTACTCTGAAAGACTCTTTTGATATTTATATTCTTGGTCAGTTCAGTAATCCATAGATACTTTACGGCCAGATTCAAAGGTCTTGTTAAATCTTGTTTTTTTTTTTTATTATCACACTGGCCGATTCCCACCAAGGCAGGGTGGCCCGAAAAAGAAAAACTTTCACCATCATTCACTCCATCACTGTCTTGCCAGAAGGGTGCTTTACACTACAGTTTTTAAACTGCAACATTAACACCCCTCCTTCAGAGTGCAGGCACTGTACTTCCCATCTCCAGGACTCAAGTCCGGCCTGCCGGTTTCCCTGAATCCCTTCATAAATGTTACTTTGCTCACACTCCAACAGCACGTCAAGTATTAAAAACCATTTGTCTCCATTCACTCCTATCAAACACGCTCACGCATGCCTGCTGGAAGTCCAAGCCCCTCGCACACAAAACCTCCTTTACCCCCTCCCTCCAACCCTTCCTAGGCCGACCCCTACCCCGCCTTCCTTCCACTACAGACTGATACACTCTTGAAGTCATTCTGTTTCGCTCCATTCTCTCTACATGTCCGAACCACCTCAACAACCCTTCCTCAGCCCTCTGGACAACAGTTTTGGTAATCACGCACCTCCTCCTAACTTCCAAACTACGAATTCTCTGCATTATATTCACACCACACATTGCCCTCAGACATGACATCTCCACTGCCTCCAGCCTTCTCCTCGCTGCAACATTCATCACCCACGCTTCACACCCATATAAGAGCGTTGGTAAAACTATACTCTCATACATTCCCCTCTTTGCCTCCAAGGACAAAGTTCTTTGTCTCCACAGACTCCTAAGTGCACCACTCACTCTTTTTCCCTCATCAATTCTATGATTCACCTCATCTTTCATAGACCCATCCGCTGACACGTCCACTCCCAAATATCTGAATACGTTCACCTCCTCCATACTCTCTCCCTCCAATCTGATATTCAATCTTTCATCACCTAATCTTTTTGTTATCCTCATAACCTTACTCTTTCCTGTATTCACCTTTAATTTTCTTCTTTTGCACACCCTACCAAATTCATCCACCAATCTCTGCAACTTCTCTTCAGAATCTCCCAAGAGCACAGTGTCATCAGCAAAGAGCAGCTGTGACAACTCCCATTTTGTGTGTGATTCTTTATCTTTTAACTCCACGCCTCTTGCCAAGACCCTCGCATTTACTTCTCTTACAACCCCATCTATAAATATATTAAACAACCACGGTGACATCACACATCCTTGTCTAAGGCCTACCTTTACTGGGAAGGCCTTAGACAAGGATGTGTGATGTCACCGTGGTTGTTTAATATATTTATAGATGGGGTTGTAAGAGAAGTAAATGCGAGGGTCTTGGCAAGAGGCGTGGAGTTAAAAGATAAAGAATCACACACAAAATGGGAGTTGTCACAGCTGCTCTTGTATCTTTTGTATTTTGACTTTACAATCTTGTTAAGAAAGATCTTGTTAAGAAAGAGACATGAGGACTTAGATACAGGAAGAATAATTAAACTTCCTTATTAATGTGACATTTCCATGATTTTGAACTAAATGTATATGGTAAATTTATTGTACAAAGTATTAAGTTAAATTAACTACAAAGAGAAGATAAAGTATTGTATTTAAATACTTTAATAAATTTGAATATTATTCTATGGAGTTTCCAGTTGAAATTACTTCCCCTAGACTCTAAAAGACCTTTAAAGAACTCGGATCCAAAAATCTTGTTGCATAAGAAATAAATGGTAACAGGCCACATTCTGAAGTTCTTTAAAAAATTTCTTATTCGCAACACTTACATACTCTAACTTGAGCCTCACTATCCTCGTAAAAACTTCACTGCTTTCAGTAACCTACCTCCTACACCATACACCTGCAACATCTGATTGAAATGAATAAAACACAGTAATAAAAATTGCCATAGTTAATTAGAATAAAATAAAATCTTTTATACAAGTACAGTATAAGGAAACAATCACTTCAAAACAGAGTTGGCAAACATGAAACAGTACATAAAAATGTTAAGACTAATAATTTTATGGGAGTAATAAGGCACAGACAATAAATAGACAAGTTCCAAAAGTACAGGCAACAACACCTACGATAGTAGCGATTATCGTTAAAGCAATTATAAAGTGTATTAGGGTTATTACCACACTATACTACAGAAAAGAAGCTGAAGAGGTTGGTACAGGAGTTTGGAAGGGTGGGCAAAAGGAAAATTTAAAGAGAATACAAAAAAGATTACAGTGATGAGAATATGAAGGAGTGAGTATAGGAAAGTTGAGGTAAGGAACTAGATTAAGTGAATGCATTTAGATATTTAGGCTTCGATGTATAGTGTTTTCCATGAGGAGGTAAACCAATGAATGTAAAAAGGAAAGAAAGTTGAACTAGTGTGAAAAGAGCTTCTGGAGAGAGCATTTGTTAGTGGATGCAAAACTGGAAATGTATAAAGAATATTATACATAATTTAACTAACTCCTTTTATTTGGCCATGAAGTAAAACTACTAAATGTTAGAAGCAGGAGGCAATGAAAATGTCTGAGATTAGGCTATGGATTTAATGTTACGCAGAGATTACTTAATGAAAAAATTAGAAGACAGTTGCGGTATGAATTATTTTGCTTTATTCCTAAAATTAGGGTAGGTTCTCATTCAGCAGGTCAACACTCATATTGTGAAGTCTGTGCACTTCAAGAAAGGCAGTCAAGAGTGCAGTGTGATGCTTAATATTTTTTTCCTTGGTTCACCTTGCCATTTGCAACACTATATTCATATACAGCAGAGTCCCATAATAACATTAATGTACTCAAAGCAAGCACTCAACTTGAACTCTCTGGGCCAAGGGCAGTCTGCCATAACTAAATTTCTAGCTAAAACATTTCGCAAAATTCTAGGTGCCAAGCCAGAAATTATTTTCAATAGTTTTCTAAGATGTTTTTTCACCAAATGCATTCAAATTCTGTTTATGTTGGTATAATGCATATAAGAATATAAAAAAAAAAGAATTAGATTTAATAAATACAGTGGAACCTCTACTTGCGAGCGTGTCCATGTGCGAGTTTTTCCAAATACGAGCAGTCGATGGGTCGATTTTTTGCTTCCATATGCGAGCAAAATTTCCCTAAGTGAGCAGACCTCAAGGCAGGGTCCTTGACACTGGTGAGGGGCTCTTGCTCTTGATCTCGGGAATTGTATCTCAATTATTCAAGTATTTTGCCCGGTCTCCAGACAAGCTCTCATCCACCACTGACACCGCCCATGCCACTACATGAATGACATATTTTATTCATTTTAGAGTATATATCAAGTTTCTATGTTATTTATATTGTTTATTATGTCATATTAGATGGAGCGAGATAGATAAATATGCCGTAGAGTTGATATTAGCGAAATTATTGAAGTACAGAATTCCACTGGAACAGATTATTTGCATTTCAATTAATTTAAATGAGGGAAAGTGACTCGGCAAACGAGCAAATCCAGTTGCGAGCAAGGTCATGGAACAGATTAAACTCGCAAGTAGAGGTTCCACTGTACAATTTTATTAAACCTAAATTGTATATTTTTTCTTACTTTTTCACCATATGAGGTGATATTTTGTGTTATGTTATTCATATGTTTTGGGATTACACTTAATTGGTAAAGGTTAATAAATAACTGTATATATACAAAATTATGTACATTTTTTTGGGTGGTGTTCTGTGCAGTAAATTTTCAGTCAGGGAGATGACAACCTTCCTCCCAGCATAGACAGTGTGCACATACCAGTAATATGAATCATAAATTATATATTACACATCAAAATATATGTATTTTTTTTTTTTAACTCAATGGCCACCTCCCATCAAGGCAGGGTAACCCAAAGAAGAAAACATTCACCATCATTCATTTAACTGCTGTCTTTCCAGAAGCAACATCACAACCAGATTACCCTCTGGCTGCAACATTCCTGCCACATCTTGAGTGTGCAGAGTGCCTTTCTTACCTATAGTACTCAAATCCAGCTAACCAGCTTTCCCTGAATCCCTTCATGAAAAGTTACCTTACCAACACTCCAAAAACAAGATTAAAAAAAAATCCACTTCTTCATTTATTCCCATCCAACAAACTCTCACAAGCATGCTGGATACTCAAGCCCCTAAAATTTAAAGCATCTTTTAACCCCCTCCCTCTAACTGTTCTTGGGATGACCCCTATCCCTCCTACCTTCCACCCCAGATTTATACACCTAGGCTGTGGTTCGTACGTCAGCTTGCGTGCAGTAACAGCCTGGTTGATCAGACCCTGATCCACCATGAGGCCTGGTCTCAGACCGGGCTGCGGGGGTGTTGGCCCCCGAAACCCTCTCCAGGTAAACTCTAGGTATCCCTCTGCAGCCTCACTCCATGCTCAATCCACTTCAACAACCTCTCCTCAGCCCTCTGAATTATACACCTGGTGACCCCACATCTTTTAATTTTTTACGTTCCAAATTCTCTGCACAATATTCACATCACACATTTCTCCCAAACGTGATATCTGCAGTACAAAGTAATAAGGATAAGATCACAAAGATGAGCACCTAAGAGAAATGAGATTATGAAAAATATAACAATTACAGATATTGCTATGAGACTGCAGACTGTTTGAGGCTGAAGAGTGTTGTGGGAAAGACTTAGTAAATGGAGGTGAAAAACCTCACTCAAGAAACCAGTGTGGCAGGCATAGCAAACAAAACTGAAGCTCAATGGAAAATTTAATTAAATGCACTAAATAAATTAAGGACAGGCACGAATGGGATGAGTTTCTTTAAGCCCTTGTTCCCTCCAAATAACTGTGTGGGAAATGAATTACAGATAAAAGGGAAACAGGTAAACATTTGATATTTCAATAAAAACCTACCTCTAAATATATTTTGCCTTTATCCAGACTGGTTACTGGTCCCCAAGTTTGTACGTGTATCTCTTCATTGAGCTCACGGAAAGGTCTCATGCTATCTGTGAAGAATGCTGGTTTCTTGGCATTAGCAACCACAACATCAAAGTAGTCACGCCAATTCTCTCCTAATATGTAAGACATTCCAGCATTTCTGGAAATTTTCAAGAATTTATCTTAAGTAATTACTTACTAAGTAGGGAGTCTTTATATGATAATTTTCACATCTACAAGAACATTACTGTCTTTCCATATCTTGCTAATGGGTTTGAACAGTGACAAAAAAACAAAAAATACATATTAATGGCAGTATAGACGTGGTCTTGCTACAAATGTACAAAAGAGTAAAAGGAAGATATAAGCTCCGGATATTTGCCTGTTGGGATCTGAAGGTTGTACTACAGTAACTACAAGGAAAGGATTCAGCTGCTCTATCTTCCCCTAAAGGGAAAATGTAGAAAAGGAAAATATTTAACAAGAAAAGTGATGCAACATTTCCACGTGTTCTAAAATTGTGGGAAAGCTTTGTTTATCACTTCTGAGAAAAATGTAATTCACGTATTCTGTTTATAAAGGTACTGCATGTGATGTCACAGATTACTTGTTGGCCATACTGGATGCCAAGCTACACTCAATCACACACACTGTGCGAGATCTCTTTCACCTGTCTAAGCCTCTATGATAATTACCACTTGCTGCACTGTTGGATGAAGTAATTGGCAGGATGATCAGGTAAAATCTAACATTCTACAAGTTCCTCGAGGATTGTAATAGATGAAAGCAAACGATTTCTGCCTTGAGGCGGACAGACTAGTAGTTAACAGAAACATTCCTTGAAGGTGCCATGATATTAATGAAAGGCAATTTATAAATTTGGAGGTATCCTCCTTTTCCTTGGAGCAAGCCTAATTGCTTCTCACTCTGAAGCATTGTATAATCCCTACAGATTTCGCAATTTCTCATGAATTTAATCTTTCAACAAATAGGCTGTATCCCATCGAAGGAGGGTGGCCCAAAAAGAAAAACAAGTTTTCTTTTTTTTTTTTTTTTTAATTTTATTAATGTATACAGAAGGAGTTACTAGCCCCTTGCTTCTGGCATTTTAGTCACCTCTTACGATATGCATAGCTTACTGAGGAAGAATTCTGTTCCACTTTCCCATGGAGATAAGAGGGAATAAACAAGAACTAGTAAGAAAACAGAAGAATACCCGGAGGGGTGTATGTACATGTATACAGTATATATATACGAATGTACATGCATGTGTAGTGTGACCTAAGTGTAAGTAGAAGTAGCAAGATGTACCTGAAATCTTGCATGTTTATAAGACAGAAAAAGGACACAAGCAATTCTACCATCATGTAAAACAAGTACAGGCTTCCGTTTTACACTCACTTGGCAAGACGATAGTACCTCCCTGGGTGGTTGCTGTCTACCAACCTACTACCTAGATGAATTTAATACGGCCTCTCCTCACTTAGCGACATACTCGTTTACTAATGACTTGGACTTATGACAGGCTCTCTGACCAGTATTTATACCTAAATAATGTATATTAGAGTTGATTTCCTCTATTCTGTTTATTTCAATATACAGTGGAACGTCTGCTTACAAGTGCACGCACTTGCGAGTTTTCTCAGACATGAGCAGTCGCTCGATTGATTTTTTGCTTCCACACACGAGCGAAATTTCCATAAGCGAGCAGGCCTCAAGGGAAGTTACTTGACGCTGGTGAGGGGTTCTTGCTCTTGATCTAGGGAATTGGATCTCATTTGTTTGTTGGACTATCTTATTGAAACTTGGGTAATGTATGATGGAAAGATGCTTCTTAACTTACACCAAAATTGAAAGAAATCGGACCATAAATAACTAACGGACTTCACTTCTCAGCCATTAGCCATCCCTTAGCAAAATATTTTTGTGTGGTTTTTATGGTTGTATTCTTTTTTTTTGGGGGGGGGGGTCTCACTTGATAGAATGGAAGATATATTACAGAAATGGATATCATTTGATTGATTTCATTACAAAAAGTACCTTGAAATTGAGCTCAAAGTAGCAGAAATGTTCGATTTTTGCTGATGTTCAAGAGTAAACAATACCTGTCCAAGTAGCTATTCCAAATACGCAGTCATGAATGAGTTGACATTTATACAATTATTACAATAATGCAGTAGTCTGCATAACTGTAAATCTCCTATTTTGTGTGTGAATAAAAATGCGACATGGTAAGCAAGAGTTTTATAATAATAATAATAATAATAATAATAATATGTACAGGTCCGCCATCACAAATCCAGCAATCAGTTATTCAGTTCCTTCAGTTATTCGGCACTAATTTTGGCTAGCATAATTTCAAATTTCCAGGGTTGCCACACCAACCTGCTTTTACTGTTTGGTGGTGCTATTTGCTGCATAAGTCATTCTAATTTCTTTTTCTCCATTTATTGTTATAACCTGCTTACTTTTAGCCCTAGCCATGGTTCCAATGAATAAAAGAAATGCTTCTCGCTGTGTAATGCACCTACACAGTACATTGTCCATTAAATATAAGGTGGCTTGGAAGCCACTGTCGGTTGCCATGAGCTCAGTTTCGTGATGCAGGAGAATATGCTTTATTATTACGCTAATATCAACACTACAGCTTATTGCCTATCACAATTGATCTAATATGACATAATAAACAATATAAATAACAGAATGAATAATATTTGGCATAATACTGAGCAGTTGAACAGAGGTATGAAGAGGATATGGTATACAAATACCTTTCTAATATCCCTGTCTTGGGGGCTTATATTAGAGAAAACGGAGTATAGCACAGGGCTAACTGTGATATACACTCGTACTGCACCATAATCCTGAAACAAAAAAGTTATTTTCTCTATATAGATTATCTCACACAGCAGCATGTGTAGAGAACCTAGGATAACCCAAAAAAGTCAACGTGGCTTATTTTTAGTACCTGGCTTGGGTTAGCCATATATGATTTTTAGTAAATATTCGATTCCCAGCCAGGGTAGAAACATTAGGCGTGTTTCTTTACACCTGTTGTCTACGTTTACCCATCAGTAAATGGGTACCTGGGTGTTAGTTGATCGGTGTGGGTGTTATCCTGGGACACTGACCTAATTTGCTTGAAATACTCTGCATAACAAGCGGCTTTCTATATAGTAGTATGTCACTGATGTCAGCTAGGTGTGTATATATTGTACATGTACGTGTAGTAAATATATTATTATTATTATTATTATTATTATTATTATTATTATTATTATTGAGGCTCAAGTTAGAGTATGTAGGAAAGAGGGAAATTATTTCCCAGTAAAAGTACGCCTTAGACAAGGATGTGTGATGTCATCGTGGTTGTTTAATATATTTATAGATGGGGTTGTAAGAGAAGTAAATGCGAGGGTCTTGGCAAGAGGCGTGGAGTTAAAAGATAAAGAATCACACAAAGTGGGAGTTGTCACAGTTGCTCTTTGCTGATGACACTGTGCTCTTGGGAGATTCTGAAGAGAAGTTGCAGAGATTGGTGGATGAATTTGGTAGGGTGTGCAAAAGAAGAAAATTAAAAGTGAATACAGGAAAGAGTAAGGTAATGAGGATAACAAAAAGATAAGGTGATGAAAGATTGGATATCAGATTGGAGGGAGAGAGTATGGAGGAGGTGAATGTATTCAGATATTTGGGAGTGGACGTGTCAGCGGATGGGTCTATGAAAGATGAGGTGAATCATAGAATTGATGAGGGGAAAAGGGTGAGTGGTGCACTTAGGAGTCTGTGGAGACAAAGAACTTTGTCCTTGGAGGCAAAGAGGGGAATGTATGAGAGTATAGTTTTACCAACGCTCTTATATGGGTGTGAAGCATGGGTGATGAATGTTGCAGCAAGGAGAAGGCTGGAGGCAGTGGAGATGTCATGTCTGAGGGCAATGTGTGGTGTGAATATAATGCAGAGAATTCATAGTTTGGAAGTTAGGAGGAGGTGCGGGATTACCAAAACTGTTGTCCAGAGGGCTGAGGAAGGGTTGTTGAGGTGGTTCGGACATGTAGAGAGAATGGAGCGAAACAGAGTGACTTCAAGAGTGTATCAGTCTGTAGTGGAAGGAAGGTGGGGTAGGGGTCGGCCTAGGAAAGGTTGGAGGGAGGGGGTAAAGGAGGTTTTGTGTGCGAGGGGCATGGACTTTCAGCAGGCATGCGTGAGCGTGTTTGATAGGAGTGAATGGAGACAAATGGTTTTTAATACTTGACGTGCTGTTGGAGTGTGAGCAAAGTAACATTTATGAAGGGGTTCAGGGAAACCGGCAGGCTGGACTTAAGTCCTGGAGATGGGAAGAACAGTGCCTGCACTCTGAAGGAGGGGTGTTAATGTTGCAGTTTAAAAACTGTAGTGTAAAGCACCCTTCTGGCAAGACAGTGATGGAGTGAATGATGGTGAAAGTTTTTCTTTTTCGGGCCACCCTGCCTTGGTGGGAATCAGCCAGTGTGATAATAAAAAAAAAAATTTATTGTTATATTCTCAATTGTTTGTTTGATTATCTTATTGAAACTTGGGCAATGCATGATGGAAAGATACCTCTTAACGTACACCAAAAATGAAAGAAATCAGACCATAAATAGCGGAGTTCACTTCTCATCCATTAGCGGCCGCTTAGCGGTAAATTTTTGTATGGTTGTTATGGTTATATTCTCGTTTTTTCGGTCTCATTTGATAGAATGAAAGATATATTACAGAAATAGATATGATTTTGAGTGCTTTTCAACTTCAATAACAAAAACAAAGTGGGACCAAGTAAACCAAGTCCTAACCGATATAAGCTGTGAAGATATACTAAGCAACACAGACCCCAACTTATGCCTAGAACAGATTAACTTGGTGGCACTCGATGTATGCACAAGGCTTATTCCTCTAAGAAAAAGGAGGAGTAGATGTAAAATAGAAAGAGACAGGCGCTCCCTTTACAGGCGACGGAAAAGAATAACAGAGCGGCTAAAAGAGGTCAATATATCTGAAATGCGTAGGGAGACACTGGTCAGAGAAATAGCAAGCATCAAACTTAAGCTAAAGGCATCTTATAGGAGTCAGGAATCGTGGGAAGAACTAAAAGCCATAAATGAAATATGTAGAAAGAAACCCAAAGTATTTCTTCTCCTATGCCAAATCAAAGTCGAGAACAACGTCCTGTATTGGGCCCCTACTTAAACAAGATGGGTCCTACACAGATGACAGCAAGGAAATGAGTGAGCTACTCAAGTCCCAATATGACTCAGTTTTTAGCAAGCCGCTAACCAGACCGAGAGTCGAAGATCAAAATGAATTTTTTATGAGAGAGCCACAGAATTTGGTTAACACAAGCCTATCCGATGTTATCCTGACACAAAATGACTTCGAACAGGCGATAAATGACATGCCCATGCACTCTGCCCCAGGTCCAGACTCATGGAACTCTGTGTTCATCAAGAACTGCATGAAGCCCCTATCACGAGCCTTTACCATCCTATGGAGAGGGAGCATGGACACGGGGGTCGTCCCACAGTTACTAAAAACAACAGACATAGCCCCACTCCACAAAGGGGGCAGTAAAGCAACAGCAAAGAACTACAGACCGATAGCACTAACATTCCATATCATAAAAATCTTTGAAAGGGTATAAGAAGCAAGATCACCACCCATTTAGAAACCCATCAGTTACACAACCCAGGGCAACATGGGTTTAGAACAGGTCGCTCCTGTCTGCCTCAACTATTGGATCACTACGACAAGGTCCTAGATGCACTAGAAGACAAAAAGAATGCAGATGTAATATATACAGACTTTGCAAAAGCCTTCGACAAGTGTGACCATGGCGTAATAGCGCACAAAATGCGTGCTAAAGGAATAACAGGAAAAGTCGGTCGATGTATCTATAATTTCCTCACTAACAGAACACAGAGTAGTAGTAGTCAACAGAGTAAAGTCCGAGGCAGCTATGGTGAAAAGCTCTGTTCCACAAGGCACAGTACTCGCTCCCATCTTGTTCCTCATCCTCATATCTGACATAGACAAAGATGTCAGCTACAGCACCGTGTCTTCCTTTGCAGATGACACCCGAATCTGCATGACAGTGTCTTCCGTTGCAGACACTGCAAGGCTCCAGGTGGACATCAACCAAATCTTTCAGTGGGCTGCAGAAAACAATATGAAGTTCAACGATGAGAAATTTCAATTACTCAGATATGGTAAACACGAGGAAATTAAATCTTCATCAGAGTACAAAACAAATTCTGGCCACAAAATAGAGCGAAACACCAAAGTCAAAGACCTGGGAGTGATCATGTCGGAGGATCTCACCTTCAAGGACCATAACATTGTATCAATCGCAACTGCTAGAAAAATGACAGGATGGATAATGAGAACCTTCAAAACTAGGGAGGCCAAGCCCATGATGACACTCTTCAGGTCACTTGTTCTATCTAGGCTGGAATATTGCTGCACACTAACAGCACCTTTCAAGGCAGGTGAAATTGCTGACCTAGAAAATGTACAGAGAACCTTCACGGCGAGCATAACGGAGATAAAACACCTCAATTACTGGGAGCGCTTGAGGTTCCTAAACCTGTATTCCCTGGAATGCAGGCGGGAGAGATACATGATTATAAACACCTGGAAAATCCTAGAGGGACTAGTACCGAACTTGCACACGAAAATCACTCACTACGAAAACAAAAGACTTGGCAGACGATGCAACATCCCCCCAATGAAAAGCAGGGGTGTCACTAGCACGTTAAGAGACCATACAATAAGTGTCAGGGGCCCGAGACTGTTCAACTGCCTCCCAGCATACATAAGGGGGATTACCAACAGACCCCTGGCAGTCTTCAAGCTGGCACTGGACAAGCACCTAAAGTCAGTTCCTGACCAGCCGGGCTGTGGCTCATACGTTGGTTTGCGTGCAGCCAGCAGTAACAGCCTGGTTGATCAGGCTCTGATCCACCAGGAGGCCTGGTCATAGACCGGGCCGCGGGGGCTTTGACCCCCGGAACTCTCTCCAGGTAAACTCCAGGTAAAAGTACCTTGAAATTGCGCTCACAGTAGCGGGAATGTCCTATTCTTTAGCGAAGCTCAAGAGTAAACAAATGACGTCACCGTCCAATACCTGTCCACCTGTGAGTCCTAACTCCAATACTGAGTGAAGAATGGGTTGACATTATTTATACAATTATTACAATAATGCAGCAGTCTGCATAACAGTAGATCTTCTGTTTTTTTATGAATAAAAATTCCAAATGGTAAGGAAGAGTAATATAAGAGGGGCCTGGAGCCATGACTAATGAACAGAGAAAATATTATTTTAGTGCCAGGAATGTCTGCATTGTTTATTCTGGACCCTATTTTGAAATTGGTATCTGTTGAAATTTATGTGAAATTGGCCAAATTGCCAATTTCTGACCACTACATTGGGTAGTTGAAATAAGTGAATGGGCAGTTTCTTGTACTCAGTCGACAGACTAGAAGTAAATAAGTAAGTTTATTCAGGTATACACAAATACAGTTACATAGATTATCATACATAGCAGTGTATGTATAGAGAACCTAGAATAACCCAGAAAAGTCAGACAAAGTGACTTATTTCCAGTACCTAGCTTGGCCTTGCCATATATGATTTTTGGTAAATATTTTTTTTCTCAGTTGTTTGTTGGGCTGTCTTATTGAAACTTGGGCAATGTATGATGGAAAGATGCTTCTTAAAGTACAACAGAAATAAAGACGGATGATAAATAAGGGAATTCACTTTTCTGCCATTAGCCGCCTCTTTGCGGTATATTTTCGCATGGTTTTTATGGTTGTATTCTCGTTTTTTGGTCTCATTTGATAGAATGGAAGATATAGTACAGAAATAGACTTGATTTTGATTGCTTTCATGATGAAAAGTACCTTGAAATTGAGCTCAAAGTAGCGGAAATGTTAAATTTTTGCTAATGTTTAATGAACTTTGTATAAGTCAAGTTGGTTAATTTTATTAAGTGTATTCTAACCTAACCACTCTGTAATCTGGTAAACTCGGTAATCTGGCACACTACAGGTCCCAATGATGCCGGATTTGTGATGGAGGACCTGTATATAATAATATATATTATAATAATAATAATAATATTATGTATATAATAATTATGGTATAGGAGGAAGGTTACTGAAAGCAGTGAAGAGTTTTTACGAGGATAGTGAGGCTCAGGTTAGAGTATGTAGGAGAGAGGGAGATTATTTCTCAGTAAAAGTAGGCCTTAGACAAGGATGTGTGATGTCACTGTGGCTGTTCAATATATTTAGAGAGGGGGTTGTAAGAGAAGTGAATGCTAGGGTCTTGGCAAGAGGTATGGAGGTAAGACAAATATGCAACAGTTAGGTATCTTTATTTCGAAACGTTTCGCCTACACAGTAGGCTTTTTCAGTTGAGTACAGAAAAGTTGATAGAAGCAGAAATAAAGATATCTAACTGTTGCATGTGTGTCTTACCTAACAACCTGTCGGTATTTTATACCACTTTAATGTTCAAGAGGTGTGGAGTTAAAAGATAAGGAATCAAACACAAAGTGGGAGTTATCACAGTTGCTCTTTGCTGATGACACGGTGCTTTTGGGAGATTCTGAAGAGAAGTTGCAGAGGATGGTGGATGAATTTGGTAGGGTATGTAAAAGAAGAAAATTAAAAGTGAATATAGGAAAGAGTAAGGTTATGAGGATAACAAAAAGATTAGGTGATGAAAGACTGGATATCAGCTTGGAGGGAGAGAGTATGGAGGAGGTAAATGTATTCAGATATTTAGGAGTGGACGTGTCAGCAGATGGGTCTATGAAAGACGAGGTGAATCACAGAATTGATGAGGGGAAAAGGGTGAGTGGTGCACTTAGGAGTCTGTGGAGACAAAGAACTTTGTCCGTGGAAGCAAAAAGGGAAATGTATGAGAGTATAGTTGTACCAACGCTCCTGTATGGGTGTGAAGCATGGGTGATGAATTTTGCAATGAGGAGAAGGCTGGAGGCAGTGGAGATGTCATGTCTGAGGGCAATGTGTGGTGTGAATATAATGCAGAGAATTCGTAGTTCAGAAATTAGGAGGTGTGGGATTACCAAACCTATTAGCCAGAGGGCTGAGGAGGGGTTGTTGAGGTGGTTTGGACATGTAGAGAGAATGGAACAAAACAGAATGACTTCGAGAGTGTATAAATCTATAGTGGAGGGAAGGCGGGGTAGGGGTCGGCCTAGGAAGGGTTGGAGGGAGGGGGTAAAGGAGTTTTTGTGTGCGAGGGGCTTGGACTTCTAGCAAGCGTGCACGAGCGTATTTGATAGGAGTGAATGGAAACAAATGGTTTTTAATACTTGACGTGCTGTTGGAGTGTGAGCAAAGTATCATTTATGAAGGGATTCAGGGAAACCGGCAGGCCGGACTCGAGTCCTGGAGATGGGAAGTGCAGTGTCTACACTCTGAAGGAGGGGTGTTAATGTTGCAATTTTATAACTGTTGTGTAAAGCACCCCCTGGCAAGACAGTGATGAAGTGAATGATGAAATTTTCTCTTTTTCGGGCCACCCTGCCTTGGTGGGAATCGGCCGGTGTGTTAATAAAATATAAAAAAAAAAATAATTACGTATATAATAAAATACGTAATACATTATTTTTCAACAAGTCGGCCATCTCCCACCAAGGCAGGGTGACCCAAAAAGAAAGAAAATCCCCAAAAAGAAAATACTTTCATCATCATTCAACACTTTGACCTCACTCATACATAATCACTGTTTTTGCAGAGGTGCCCAGAACACAACAGTTTAGAGGAATATACAATGGATCCCTCAACCAACGGCATTAATCCGTTCCAGAGAGCTAGCCGTTAGTCGAATTAATTTTCCCCCTAAGAAATAATGGAAATCCAATTAATCTGTGTCAGACAGCCAAAAGTATTAGCAAAAAATATTTTTTTTTAAAGATTAAATATAAATATACATACAGAAAACAACAACAAATAAATATAAAGCACTAATAAAATGGATAAATGAACATTTAACATCACACTTACCTTTACTGACTCGACTTGTTGGTGTATGACACGCAGGAGGCAAGAGGAAGACAAGTTTATTATGCTTCAATATGATGCTAATATCATCTCTACGGCTTACTTATCTATCACAATTCATCTAATATGACATTATAAACAATATTAATAACATAGAAACATGATATATACTCTAGAATGAATAAAATTTGCCATAACGTATGAGAGGAGTAAATGGTGTAAGTGTTATTGTTGGGTTTAAGGGCCGCCACTGGGAGAAGCCATGTTGGTGGCGGTGGAGAATTCTGCCAGCACCACCATCACACTTAAACAATGTATGTAATTTATAAATAAGAAATATTTACATTTTAATTTATAAATAAGAAGTATTTACATTTTAATTTATAAATAAGTAAGTTTATTCAGGTATACACAAATACAGTTACATAGATTATCATACATAGCAACATGTATAAGGTACCTAGGATAACCCAAAAAAGTTAGAGTGACTTACGTATTTTCATTGGGGTCCTTTCATATTTACACTTAATATATTTACTTTTATGCTTACACTTTTATATTTACACGTACCTTGGAGATGTTAGTTTAATTAGTTAGTTTGATGGAGGAGATGCTGGCAGAGGTTTAGGGTAGTGGAAGATAGCAGGCTGGCATATGTTCAGTGGATGTACACACATCCAACAACATTGGAGAGTTATTTTCGTGTTGTTTTTCTACCGCTTGCTCGTTTATCTTACTTGCTACACTGTTAATTCTACACTTTATTGCTGGCTGACACTATAGCCTTTATCGATACCTGCTGTTTTAGTATCATACATATCGTAGAATCACTGAATCACTGGAGAAGGCACATTCTTCCCTCTCTCTTCCTCCTCCACTTTGGTACTTTGCTACAAGTTTTTTCTTGAATTTTATTGTGTTTCTTTCCTTCTTTATCACAGGGCTGGCACTAGAAGCTTTCTTTGGGCCCATGGTGCCTTATTTAGCAGTTACAAGCAGTAAAGACACTGGAATAATACAAAATATATCGCAGGTACACTTGGAATCGACTGAAGTGGCTTGTAAACACTGGCACACTGGCTGTACATGGAGTCTTGGAGTGGCTAGGCCCACTCAGGCCATGCTCCGGCTCCATGGACAAGTTCGGGACGAACGTTGTTAGACGAGTTTTTCGCTGTTGGTAGAGCCATTTTTTTATGCCAAAGAGGGCCGTTAGACGAATTTGCCGTTACTTGATGCCGCCGTTAGTTGAGGGTCCACTGTACTTATAAAGATATACAACATATCCCTCCAAACTGCCAATATCCCAACCTCTCCTTTAAAGTGCAGGCATTGTACTTCCCATTTCCAGTACTGAAGTCCAGCTATATAAAAATAACCAGTTTCCCTGAATCCCTTCACTAAATATTACCCTGCTCACACTCCAACAGCTTGTCAGGTCCCAAATAACATTCGTCTCCATTCACTCCTATCTAACATGCTCCCGCATGCTTGCTGAAAGTCCAAGCCCCTCGCCCACAAAACCTCCTTTACCCCCTCCCTCCAACCTTTTCGAGGACGACCCCTACCCTGCCTTCCTTCCCCTACAGATTTATACACTCTCCATGTCATTCTATTTTGACCCATTCTCTCTAAATGACCAAACCACCTCAACAACCCCTCTTCAGCCCTCTGACTAATACTTTTATTAACTCCACACCTTCTCCTAATTTCCACACACCGAATTTTCTGCATAATATTTACACCACACACTGCCCTTAGACAGGACATCTCCAATGCCTCCAACCGCCTCTTCGCTGCAGCATTTACAACCCAAGCTTCACACCCATATAAGAGTGTTGGTACTACTATACTTTCATACATTCCCTTCTTTGCCTCCATAGATAACATTTTTTGTGTCCACATATACCTCAATGCACCTGTATCAATTCCCATTTTGTATTTGATTCCCCATAATTTAATCCGACCCCTCTCCCCAACACCCTAGCATTTATTTCTTTTACAACCCCATCTATAAATATATTAAATAACCATGGTGACATTACACATCCCTGTCTAAGACCTACTTTTACCGGGAAGTAGTCTCCCTCTCTTCTACACACCCTAACATGAGCCTCACTATCCTCATAGAAACTCTTTACATCATTTAGTAACTTACTACCTATTCCATAGGTAGTAAGTTACTAAATGCTGTAAATGTAAACACTTGATCTACACATCCCCTACCCATTCTAAAACCTCCTTGCTCATCCGCAATCCTACATTCTGTCTTACCTCTAATTCTTTCGATAATAACCCTACCATACACTTTTCCAGGTATATTCAGTAAACTTATTCCTCCATAATTTTTACAATCTCTTTTGTCCCCCTTCCCTTTATATAAGGAATTATACATGCTCTCTGCCAATCCCTAGGCACCTTCCCCTCTTTCATACATTTATTAAACAAAAATACCAACCCCTCCATCACTATATCCCCCCCCCCCCGGTTTTAGCCTTTCCAGCATGATCCCATCAGTTCCAGCTGCTTTACCCCCTTTCATTCTGCATAATGCCTCACGCACCTCCCCCCACACTCACATCCTGCTCTTCTTCACTCCTAAAAGATGGTATACCTCCCTGGCCAGTGCATAAAATTACCGCTTCCCTTTCTTCGTTGACATTTAAAAGTTCCTCACAATAGTCCCTCCATCTACCCAATACCTCCATCTACTAACTCCCCTACTCTGTTTTTAACTGACAAATCCATTCATTCCCTTGGCTTTCTTGTTTATCTCACTCCAAAATTTTTTCTTATTTTCATCAAAATTTCTTGATAGTGCCTCTCCCACTATTATCTGCTCTCCTTGTACACACTCTCACCACTCTCTTCACCTTTCTTTTACTCTCCATATACTCTGCTCTTCTTATAATGCTTCTGCTTTGTAAAAACCTCTCATAAGCTACCTTTTTCTCTTTTATCACACCCTTTACTTCATCATTCCACCAATCACTCCTCTTTCCTTCACCCACTCTCTTATAGCCATAATACATAATACAGTGGACCCCCGCATAACGATCACCTCCCAATGCGACCAATTATGTAAGTGTATTTATGTAAGTGCGTTTGTACGTGTATGTTTGGGGGTCTGAAATGGACTAATCTACTTCACAATATTCCTTATGGGAACAAATTCGGTCAGTACTGGCACCTGAACATACTTCTGGAATGAAAAAATATCGTTAACTGGGGGTCCACTGTACATGTATAATAATATAAATAATAATACATAGTACATACATACTAATGATAATAAATAATACTATTTAGTAATTTAAGCATACAAACAGAGGTACAAAAAATACAGGTAAGAGCAGCATGCCAAAGCCACTTATATGCATAGCATTACGGGCTGGCTTAAAATTAACTTAAGATTAACTAAGCAGTGATGAAATCAGTGATAAAACATTATTGTAAACAGATAACTATAAAGCACAAATGAGTATTACAAAGACAGGTCATATGGTTGCTTGCATTGCTGTACATTCAGTCGAATGGAGTATTCTGTTAGGTAGTGTATTTAAAAAAATAATAAAGTTAGATTGGGTCCTAGGTTTAACATTTGTGTGATATAATTGTGAGTAACATATAGGATATACAATTTATAAGGTTCAGTTATTCAGTATTTATTTGGTTTTGAGTGAGTAAGTGATCTTCGAGAAGAGACTTGAATTTATAAACAGGTAGTGTTTCTTTTATATTTACAGGTAATGAATTCCAGATTTTAGGGCCTTTTATGTGCATTGAGTTTTTGCATAGCGTGAGATGGACATGAGGAACATCAAAGAGTGATCTGTGCCTTGTGTTATGGTCATGTGTTCTGTTGAGGTTGGCAAGGAGATGTTTGAGGGGAGGGTTAATATCTATGTATGTAATAGGTGCAATAATAAGTATGGATGTTCTGTATGGTGAGTAGGCTGAGTGTTTTGAATATTGGTGGAGTGTGTTGCCTGTAGTGAGAATTTGTTATCATTCTAACTGCAGCCTTTTGTTGGGTAATTAGTGGTCTGAGATGGTTAATTGTTGTTGAGCCCCATGCACAAATTCCATAGGTGAGATAGGGGTAAATAAGATAAGTGAGTTTGAGAACACCACCATGAGATGGCATTACAGTGGACCCCTGGATTAAGACATCAGATTAAGTAATAATCAAATTAAGTAACGTTTTTGCCTCAAAATATTGGCTCAGTTAACGACACTGAACTAGGTTAATGTCATTCATCCCAAACCTGTCTGCGCACCGTGAGCGGCCCAGACACTCCATGTACAGCCAATGTGCCACTGTCTACCAGCCAGTGAGAAAGATTCCACGTGTACATGCGTAACATTTTGTATTATTCCATTGTTTTTAGTGCTTGTAACTGCTAAATAAGCCACATTGGGCCCAAAGAAAGCTTCTAGTGCCAGCCCTTTGGTAAAGAAGGTGAGAAACACTATAGAATTCAAGAAAAAGTTTGCAGAAAGATACAAAAGTGGTGGTGGTAGAGGGCTATAGTGATGGTGGTACAACAGCCAGGGTACTTCCCCACACACCAGCCAGGGTACTTCCCCACACACCAGCTAGAGTACTTCCCCACACACCAGCCAGAGTACTTCCCCACACACCAGCCAGAGTACTTCCCCATACACCAGCCAGGGTACTTCCCCACACACCAGCCAGGGTACTTCCCCACACACCAGCCAGGGTACTTCCCCACACACCAGCCAGGGTACTTCCCCACACACCAGCCAGGGTACTTCCCCACACACCAGCCAGGGTACTTCCCCACACACCAGCCAGAGTACTGCCCCACACACCAGCCAGGGTACTTCCCCACACACCAGCCAGGGTACTTCCCCACATACCAGCCAGAGTACTGCCCCACACACCAGCCAGGGTACTTCCCCACATACCAGCCAGGGTACTTCCCCACACACCAGCCAGAATACTTCCCCACACACCAGCCAGGGTACTTCCCCACACACCAGCCGAGGTACTTCCCCACATACCAGCCAGGGTACTTCCCTACACACCAGCTAGGGTACTTCCCCACATACCAGTCAGGGTACTTCCCCACACACCAGCCAGGGTACTTCCCCCACATACCAGCCAGGGTACTTCCCTACACACCAGCCAGGGTACTTCCCCACATACATGATTTGATTTGAGTGGGACTTGCACATGAGTGAATAGAATTATCAAAGCTCATTGCTTGGGAAGCACTGAAAATTGGGTTGGGCAAATACGATTTTGTTAGTGGGATGGTTTGTGAAGGACCTGCCTAGTATGAGCCAACACACCTGCTGCAGAGTTCCTGCTTTCTTACGTGCAAACATTCATGGATGAACATCACCCTGACAGCTGTTGCAGGCCGTGCTGGCAACATCTACAATGACAATGTTGTGTCCCATTTTAGGGAAATCTTAGAGATGCCAGAAACAGAGCTCTCTGGACAGATATTTAGTGCCACAGGTGTGCAGTGACTCTCAAGCTGGTCCTAGTGGCATTAAAAAACAAAGAAGGGAAGTAACTCCGGAAAAGGACTTGGTACCTGAAGTCTTTATGGAAGGGGATTCCCCTTCCAAACAATAGTACACCACCATCCTCTCTCCTCCTCCCATTTCATCACTCATCAATAAGTCTTCAATAAAGATAAATGTCATTTTAGTAATGTTTTACTCTGCATGTTTCATTGTTTTCTGTGTAGGGAAGTGTATAGTATTTCATGTAAAAAAATGTTTTTGTTTAATACTTTTGGGTGTCTGGAACGGATTAACTGGATTTCCATTATTTCTTATGGGGAAAATTAATTCTGATTAAGTCAGAGTCGGTATAAGACACTCTTTGGAATGGATTAATTACGTTATCTGGGGATCCGCTGTATGTGTATGAAAACAACACTCAGCTCGCGGTGGAGATAATTCTCATGATTTCCTTATGTTTCGTGCAGTTATTTTGCAGAATTTCTTGTTTCTAACCATGTAATCATGGGTTCTAAGAAAGCAAGCGCAAAGAACAGCACTGAGAAGAAAAAGAGGATGATTTCCATAGAATTAAAGCAGGAAATCATTCATAAACACAAACTGTAGTAATTAAGTGATTAAGCGATAGAAAAAGAATGAAATGAAATGAACTCCTGACAGCATACACCGCTATGCCCAACATCTCTTCTACCTCATCAACCTTCGCCAGCATCTCTTCTCCAAGGTAAATGCTGTATTATTATTATTTATTATATATTATTGTTTTTTTTATGAAACTACATAGTGATTAATGGAGTTTGCCTTACAAACATTCCATTTTCTGTTATAATAAAAGCATAGGAAGGTATGTAGTCAGGAGCAGGAACAATGGCTGCTGTGCTGCCGCCTCCACTACCACTGCTCAAATACGTAATGACATATTTCATTCATTCTAGTGTATATATGTTTCTATGTTATTAATATTGTTTATTATGTTATATTAGATGAATTGTGATAGATAAATAAGCCATAGAGTTATATTAGGGAAATATTCAAGTATTTTGTCATGCCTGGAATTCCACTACGACAGACTAATTCCATTTCAATTAATTTAAACGAGGAAAATTGACTCTACAAACAAGCAAATCCAGATGTGAGCAAGGTCACGGAATGGATTAACCCTTTCAGGGTCCAAGGCCCAAATCTGGAGTCACGCACCAGTGTCCAAGAATTTTCAAAAAAAAAAATTTGTTATTTTTTCTTATGAAATCGTAGAGAATCTTTTTGTGAAGGTAATAAAACAAAAAGTACGAAATTTGGTGGAAAATTGACGAAATTATGCTCTCGCGAATTTTGATGTGCCAGCGATATTTACAAGCGTGCCGACTTTGACAGAATCCAGGCTATTAATTACTTCTCTATCGAAGCAGCCAAGTCAACTGTTTCCTACAAAATAAAGTGTACAGTACACTACTGTATGAACAATGTAGGCATTAAACTAACAAAAATATACCAGAAATGTTATAAATGGTGTAAAGGTGACATTAAAACAATATCAAAGATGGCTGACACAAACCCACTACCATTATAGTATGTTCCTCACTTAGCGCCGAATTTGTTTAATGACGTGGTCTTAGGAATGGAACTCCGTCGTTAACCCTTTGACTGTTTCGGTCATATATATACATCTTATGAGCCACTGTGTTTGACGTATTAATACGACAAAATTCTAGCAGCTTCAAAACAAGCAGGAGAAAGCTGGTAGGCCCACATGTGAGAGAATGGATCTCCATGGTCAGTGTGCACCATATAAAAAAAAAATCGGGGAGCCAGTGGTGCATTGTGGGAATTCCATTTCAGTAGTCCTTATTCATCATGCCTAGCGGTAAGAAATATCTAACTCCCCAGCAAATCTGGGACTCTTCTCTTCCCAAGTGATGCTCTAGCACATATGGAAGTGTCGGTGAAGATCAATTTCATGGTTTTGATGAGTTTGTGACCAAAAGCACTGCCCAGGATACCAGAAAAATGAAGGAGAATGAAGAATGAAGGAGAATGAGAGAGAGAATGAGGGAGAGAATGAGGGAGAATGAAGAAGAAAGATAATTAGTCCTTGTTCATCATGCCTTGCGGTAAGAAATGTCTGACTCCCTGGCAAATCTGGGACTCTTCCCAAGTGATGCTTTAACACAGATGGAAGTGTCGGTGAAGATCAATTTCATGGTTTTGAGGAGTTTGTGACCAAAAGCATTGTTCAGGATGCCAGAAAAATGAAGGAGAATGAAGAATGAAGGAGAATGAGAGAGAGAGAGAGAATGATGGAGAAAGATAATTATGTAGGAAGATAGAGGAAGCAAGCATCTGATCCCATTGTTTTGACAGGCAGGAGGGGGAGTGAGTAATGATACAATGTGTCATTTTGACAGCTGATTCAGCACATATAGAAGTCTACACACTCACGCACAACACAAGCTTGTTGAAGATAATAGCAGTTATATGAAAGTGTCCAGTGACTATATATGTGTATATATATTATAGAAACCAGAAGGAAGGAAGGAAAGAATGAATAAGTAAAGAATGAAGACAAAGAAAGGTAAGTATGAAGGAATGATGACATTTACCTAGGATAACTACCTAACACAACTGTCTGCTACTACTATGAAGAAAACTGCTCAGACAAGAGGTTTTGTCTGTGCACATACAAAAAAAAAAAAAGCCCACAAAAATGCAGACACTTGTTTTGTGTGTGAGAAGTGTAAAACACCATTGTGTATGAAACCATGTTTCAAAGAGTCCCATAAGCTACAGAACTTCTAGGAACATGTCCAGTGACTGTACATTTGTATAAATATTATAGAAGAATAGTAATAAAAAAGTTTTTGTATTGTTTGTATAAACAAGATTGTAAACAATACATTAATAATTATGTTTGTGCACTTATTGTGTTGTATACAACGAGTGTATATATGTACATTGCACCTTACTTTGGTCTCACAGGCCACATAAGTTACCTGAAAAAATAAAGTAGTGGAAAAAGTAAGATACCTTCGAATGGGAGTAAAAAAAATGTTTACCAGGTTTGCCGCTGTTGCCATATGTGGCTCATTTTTTGCCAACTTTACACCTCTATATCTCAGTAAGTACTGATGGCAAAAAAAAAAATTGGGGGGCTTAAAACAATCAGAAAAACAATCTTAACATTTTCATGAAAAATTTTTTTTTTCCGAATATTTTTCAACACCAGGAGACACTTCAGGGTTTGGGGCTTCAACAGTCAAAGGGTTAAGCGAGGAGAGGCTGTATAAATAAAAAAGTAAAAAAAAAAAAAAATAATAATAAATAATAACAACAACAATAATAATAATAATATCTTTATTTACTACAAGTCTGTGGAGACAAAGAACTTTGTCCTTGGAGGCAAAGAGGGAAATGTATGAGAGTATAGTTTTACCAACACTCTTATATGGGTGTGAAGCATGGGTGATGAATGCTGCAGTGAGGAGAAGGCTGGAGGCAGTGGAGATGTCATGTCTGAGGGCAATGTGTGGTGTGAATATAATGCAGAGAATTCGTAGTTTGGAAGTTAGGAGGAGGTGCGGGATTACCAAAACTGTTGTCCAGAGGGCTGAGGAAGGGTTGTTGAGGTGGCTCGGACATGTAGAGAGAATGGAGCGAAACAATGACTTTCAAGAGTGTATCAGTCTGTAGTGGAAGGAAGGCGGGGCAGGGGTCGGCCTAGGAAGGGTTGGAGGGAGGGGATCAGTCTGTAGTGGAAGGAAGGCGGGGTAGGGGTCGGCCTAGGAAGGGTTGGAGGGGGTAAAGGAGGTTTTGTGTGCGAGGGGCTTGGACTTCCAGCGGGCATGCGTGAGCGTGTTTGATAGGCGCGAATGGAGACAAATGGTTTTTAATACTTGACGTGCTGTTGGAGTGTGAGCAAAGTAACATTTATGAAGGAGGTTGGTAGACAGCAACCACCCAGGGAAGTATTACCGTCCTGCCAGATGACTGTGAAACAGAAACCTGTAACTGTTTTGCATGATGGTAGGATTGCTGGTTTCTTTTTCTGTCTCATAAACACGCTAGATAACAGGGATATCTTGCTACTCCTACTTATACTTTGGTCACACTTCACAGACATGCACATGCATATATATACAGTGGACCCCCGGTTAACGATATTTTTTCACTCCAGAAGTATGTTCAGGTGCCAGTACTGACCGAATTTGTTCCCATAAGAAATATTGTGAAGTAGATTAGTCCATTTCAGACCCCCAAACATACACGTACAAACGCACTTACATAAATACACTTACATAATTGGTCGCATTCGGAGGTAATCGTTATGCGGGGGTCCACTGTATATACATACATCTAGGTTTTTTCCCTTTTTCTAAATAACTCTTGTTCTTCCTTATTTCTTCTGTTGTCCATGGGGAAGTGGAAAAGAATCTTTCCTCCGTAAGCCATGCGTGTCGTATGAGGCGACTAAAATGCCGGGAGCAATGGGCTAGTAACCCCTTCTCCTGTAGACATTTACTAAAAAAGAGAAGAAGAAAAGCTTCATAAAACTGGGATGCTTGAATGTGCGTGGATGTAGTGCGGATGACAAGAAACAGATGATTGCTGATGTTATGAATGAAAAGAAGTTGGATGTCGTGGCCCTAAGCGAAACAAAGCTGAAGGGGGTAGGGGAGTTTCGGTGGGGGGAAATAAATGGGATTAAATCTGGAGTATCTGAGAGAGTTAGAGCAAAGGAAGGGGTAGCAGTAATGTTGAAGGATCAGTTATGGAAGGAGAAGAGAGAATATGAATGTGTAAATTCAAGAATTATGTGGATTAAAGTAAAGGTTGGATGCGAAAAGTGGGTCATAATAAGCGTGTATGCACCTGGAGAAGAGAGGAATGTAGAGGAGAGAGAGAGATTTCGGGAGATGTTAAGTGAATGTATAGGAGCCTTTGAACCAAGTGAGAGAGTCATTGTGGTAGGGGATCTGAATGCTAAAGTAGGAGAAACTTTTAGAGAGGGTGTGGTAGGTAAGTTTGGGGTGCCAGATGTAAATGATAATGGGAGCCCTTTGATTGAACTTTGTATAGAAAGGGGTTTAGTTATAGGTAATACATATTTTAAGAAAAAGAGGATAAATAAGTATACAAGATATGATGTAGGGTGAAATGACAGTAGTTTGTTGGATTATGTATTGGTAGATAAAAGACTGTTGAGTAGACTTCAGGATGTACATGTTTATAGAGGGGCCACAGATATATCAGATCACTTTCTAGTTGTAGCTACACTGAGAGTAAAAGGTAGATGGGATACAAGGATAATAGAAGCATCAGGGAAGAGAGAGGTGAAGGTTTATAAACTAAAAGAGGAGGCAGTTAGGGTAAGATATAAACAGCTATTGGAGGATAGATGGGCTAATGAGAGCATAGGAAATGGGGTCAAAGAGGTATGGGGTAGGTTTAAAAATGTAGTGTTAGAGTGTTCAGCAGAAGTTTGTGGTTACAGGAAAGTGGGTGCGGGAGGGAAGAGGAGCGATTGGTGGAATGATGATGTAAAGAGAGTAGTAAGGGAGAAAAAGTTAGCATATGAGAAGTTTTTACAAAGTAGAAGTGATGCAAGGAGGGAAGAGTATATGGAGAAAAAGAGAGAGGTTAAGAGAGTGGTGAAGCAATGTAAAAAGAGAGCAAATGAGAGAGTGGGTGAGATGTTACCAACAAATTTTTTTGAAAATAAGAAAAAATTTTGGAGCGAGATTAACAAGTTAAGGAAGCCTAGAGAACAAATGGATTTGTCAGTTAAAAATAGGAGAGGAGAGTTATTAAATGGAGAGTTAGAGGTATTGGGAAGATGGAGGGAATATTTTGAGGAATTGTTAAATGTTGATGAAGATAAGGAAGCTGTGATTTCGTGTATAGGGCAAGGAGGAATAACATCTTGTAGGAGTGAGGAAGAGCCAGTTGTGAGTGTGGGGGAAGTTCGTGAGGCAGTAGGTAAAATGAAAGGGGGTAAGGCAGCCGGGATTAATGGGATAAAGATAGAAATGTTAAAAGCAGGTGGGGATATAGTTTTGGAGTGGTTGGTGCAATTATTTAATAAATGTATGGAAGAGGGTAAGGTACCTAGGGATTGGCAGAGAGCATGCATAGTTCCTTTGTATAAAGGCAAAGGGGACAAAAGAGAGTGCAAAAATTATAGGGGGATAAGTCTGTTGAGTATACCTGGTAAAGTGTATGGTAGAGTTATTATTGAAAGAATTAAGAGTAAGACGGAGAATAGGATAGCAGATGAACAAGGAGGCTTTAGGAAAGGTAGGGGGTGTGTGGACCAGGTGTTTACAGTGAAACATATAAGTGAACAGTATTTAGATAAGGCTAAAGAGGTCTTTGTGGCATTTATGGATTTGGAAAAGGCGTATGACAGGGTGGATAGGGGGGCAATGTGGCAGATGTTGCAGGTGTATGGTGAAGGAGGTAGGTTACTGAAAGCAGTGAAGAGTTTTTATGAGGATAGTGAGGCTCAAGTTAGAGTATGTAGGAAAGAGGGAAATTATTTCCCAGTAAAAGTAGGCCTAAGACAAGGATGTGTGATGTCACCGTGGTTGTTTAATATATTTATAGATGGGGTTGTAAGAGAAGTAAATGCGAGGGTCTTGGCAAGAGGCGTGGAGTTAAAAGATAAAGAATCACACATAAAGTGGGAGTTGTCACAGTTGCTCTTTGCTGATGACACTGTGCTCTTGGGAGATTCTGAAGAGAAGTTGCAGATTGGTGGATGAATTTGGTAGGGTGTGCGAAAGAAGAAAATTAAAAGTGAATACAGGAAAGAGTAAGGTTATGAGGATAACAAAAAGATTAGGTGATGAAAGATTGGATATCAGATTGGAGGGAGAGAGTATAGAGGAGGTGAATGTATTCAGATATTTGGGAGTGGATGTGTCAGCGGATGGGTCTATGAAAGATGAGGTGAATCATAGAATTGATGAGGGGAAAAGGGTGAGTGGTGCACTTAGGAGTCTGTGGAGACAAAGAACTTTGTCCTTGGAGGCAAAGAGGGGAATGTATGACAGTACAGTTTTACCAACGCTCTTATATGGGTGTGAAGCATGGGTGATGAATGTTGCAGCGAGGAGAAGGCTGGAGGCAGTGGAGATGTCATGTATGAGGGCAATGTGTGGTGTGAATATAATGCAGAGAATTCGTAGTTTGGAAGTTAGGAGGAGGTGCGGGATTACCAAAACTGTTGTCCAGAGGGCTGAGGAAGGGTTGTTGAGGTGGTTCGGACATGTAGAGAGAATGGAGCGAAACAGAGTGACTTCAAGAGTGTATCAGTCTGTAGTGGAAGGAAGGCGGGGTAGGGGTCGGCCTAGGAAAGGTTGGAGGGAGGGGGTAAAGGAGGTTTTGTGTGCGAGGGGCTTGGACTTCCAGCAGGCATGCATGAGCGTGTTTGATAGGAGTGAATGGAGACAAATGGTTTTTAATACTTGACGTGCTGTTGGAGTGTGAGCAAAGTAACATTTATGAAGGGGTTCAGGGAAACTGGCAGGCCAGACTTGAGTCCTGGAGATGGGAAGTACAGTGCCTGCACTCTGAAGGAGGGGTGTTAATGTTGCAGTTTTAACTGTAGTGTAAAGCACCCTTCTGGCAAGACAGTGATGGAGTGAATGATGGTGAAAGTTTTTCTTTTTCAGGCCACCCTGCCTTGGTGGGAATCGGCCAGTGTGTTAATAATAATAATACATGTACATGGTTCTAGGTAGCAGGTTGGTAGACAGCAACCACCCAGGGAGGTACTACCGTCCTGCCAAGTGAGTGTAAAACAGAAGCCTGTAATTGTTTTACATGATGGTAGGATTGCTGGTGTCCTTTTTTCTGTCTCATAAACATGCAAGATTTCAGGTATGTCTTGCTACTTCTACTTACACTAAGGTCACACTACACATACATGTACAAACATATATACACACCCATCTGGGTTTTCTTCTATTTTCTTTTTTGTTCTTGTTTATTTCCTCTTACCTCCATGGGGAAGTGGAACAGAATTCTTCCTCCGTAAGTCATGCGTGTTGTAAGAGGTGACTAAAATGCCGGGAGCAAGCTAGTAACCTCTTCTCCTGTATATATTACTAAATGTAAAAGGAGAAACTTTCGTTTTTCCTTTTGAGCCACCCCGCCTCGGTGGGATACGGCCGGTGTGTTGAAAGAAAGAAAGAACATGTACATGGTATACAGGCCTAGCCGACATCAATGACATACTACTATTCAGAAAGCCCCTTGTTTATGCTCAGCATTTTGGGCAAATTAGGTCAGTGTCCGAGGATGTGACCCACACCAGTCGACTAACACCCAGGTACCCATTTTACTGATGGGGAACACAGACAACAGGTGTAAAGAAACACCCAATGTTTCTACTTTGGCTGGGAATCGAACCCAGGCCCTTGCCATGTGAAGCAAGAGCATTAGCCACCATGCCACCAGAGCCCATAATTACCAATAATAATAATGTTAATTGTGTAGTAAACATTTCATAGAAGATGCTTGACAAAATGAATATTTACAAATAAGCCTCATCAGGGAGTTCATTAAGCAGCTAAGAGTAACTACAGCCTCTCCTCACTTAACGACGGAGTTACGTTCCTAAGACCGCATTGTTAAACGGATTCATCGCTAAGTGAAGAGCATACAATAATGGTAGTGAGTTTGAGTCAACCATCTTTGATATTGCTTTAATGCCACCTTTGCACCACTTATAACATTTCTGGTATATTTTTAAACGTTTATACAGTAGTGTACTGTATATTGAAATAAACAAAGTAGAGGAAATCAGCTCTAATATACTGTACATTATTTCGGTATGAATACTGGTCAAAGAGCCCGTCATAAGTCTGAGGCGTCGGTAAACTAGTAGGTCGTTAAGTGAGGAGAGGCTGTACATGGTTTTAAATCTAAACACATTTTAGTGGAAAATGTATAAGAACAGTATTATTGTTTTTAAGTACAAAAAAATCTAGAAGTAACAATCCTCTATTTAATGGATCTTGAACTTAATGGACAATATCTGTTGTTCGGACAAATGTTCACAAACAGAAAAGTTTTAAGAATGAACAAAGTCCATTGTTTACAGAACTATCCCTTATCGTGAAAGTCCACTGATAAATTAATTACTTTTTGGACTGGCTGGACAAAATTCATTGGTTGGGAGAAAATGACAATGATCCTGATTAGTAAGTGTTGACTGATGAAGAAACTGCAGATGAGGTTCTTGTTGCTGACAAAGAAGAGAATAACTATGACTGAGGAGTTTGAGAGGTTATCACAATTGTCAGCTGTACAAGATGTGATTGATCTTATCAATAACACTGACCTCTCAGACAAGAGAGAAAATCAGACCTATTATCCATACTACCACACTTTTAAAGAGAATTTGTGATAAGGAAGCAATATCAACATGACAAGCAACTGAAGATGGATACATCATTCTAACCTGCTGCTGCTTTGTTCCTCCCAACCATCTACAAGTAGGCTTGTGGAGCTCCACATCATTGCCGTTTCTGTGCCTCCCACCCATCTACAAGTAGGCTCCACATCTTTGCCATTTCTGTGCCTCCCAACCATTTCCAAGTAGGCTGGTGGAGCTCCATATCTTTGCTGTTTCTGTGCCACCTAACCATCTACAAGTAGGCTGGTAAAGCTCCACATCTCTGCTGTTTCTGTGCCTCCCCATCTACAAGTAGTCTGGTGGAGCTCCACATCTCTGCTGTTTCTGTGCCTCCCAACCATCTACAAGTAGTCTGGTGAAGCTCCACAACTTGCCTGACTCAAAACATGTTGAATCACCACTGGATGATCACAGCAGTAACTTTTCATCTATCCACCATGAAAGGTAAATAAAATTACTCTACTGAACTGTACTGTACTTTGAACTTTTTTATTTTCATTATTATTTTCAACTGTGTATATTACTGTATAGGGTATTGTCTGTAAACAATGGATTTTATCTGTTTACAGAATTTTCCATTATTGTCACTATCATGGCAAAAATAATCTCATACCATTTTAATGGACAATCGGTATAAACAGACACCCGCTCCCCTCTAATGGTTTGTTTAAATTAAGATTTCACTGTATTAATGTATCTTATTAAGCAATAAAAAACATGAATGTACTATCACTAACAAAAGATGACTAACTTGTTACTACTTAAGCCTGGTAGTGCATAATTATTATTATTCTGATGATAAAAATGCAAGCATCAAACCCACATAGGTCATACAGCAACATGATGTAGTATGGTCCAGTCTCAAATACTATTTGCCACTAATAGAGACTCCTTTCCCAGTGTGTTCACTAGTCAACTGTTCAGAACTTGGAACCTATTTTCCCATGGACCCCCATTTATAATTGGAGATGTGCTCCAATTATGCAGGTGTGTATAAGCGTGTTTGATTGGAGTGAATGGAGATGAATGGTATTTGGGACCTGACGATCTGTTGGAGTGTGAGCATGGTAATATTTAGTGAAGGGATTCAGGGAAACCGGTTATTTTTATATAGCTGGACTTGAGTCCTGGAAATGGGAAGTACAATGCTTGCACTCTAAAGGATGGGTTTCAGGATATTAGTAGTTTGGAGGGGGTATGTTATGTATCTTTATACGTATATGCTTCTAAGCTGTTGTGTTCTGAGCACCTCTGCAAAAACAGTGATTATGTGTGTGTGAGGTGAAAGTGTTGAATGATGATGGAAGTAGTTTCTTTTTGGGGATTTTCTTTCTTTTTGGGTCACCCTGCTTTGGTGGGAGATGGCCGACTTGTTAAAAAAAAAAAATTATATATACAAATGTTGAGTGAATGCGTGGGGAGTTTTGAACCAAGTGTGAGAGTAATGGTGGTTGGGGATTTCAATGCTAAAGTGGGCAAAAATGTTGTGGAGGGAGTAGTAGATAAATTTGGGGTGCCAGGGGTAAATGAAAATGGGGAGCCTTTAATTGAGCTATGTGTAGAAAGAGGTTTGGTAATAAGTAATACACCTACCATCCGACTTACGGCCAAGTTCGGTTCCGAGAATCCAGTCGTAAGTCGAAATGGTCGTAAGTCGAACTTTACTACTGAATATCAACAAAACATTTTTGTAATGACTTCATTTTATTGTTTTATTTTTGTATTTCATGTTTTACTTTACTTTTTATGCTGTTAGTACTGTATTTTATACTGTAAGATTTAGGATAAACACTGTGTACAACACAAATAGTTGTTTATTTCCCAGAAATTTGGCATAAAAAACACGGTCGTAAGTCGAGTGGACGTAAGTCGAGCAGGTTGTAAGTCGGATGGTAGGTGTATATATTTTATGAAGAAGAGGATAAATAAATATACAAGGTATGATATAGTACGTAATGAAAGTAGTTTGTTAGATTATGTATTGGTGGATAAAAGGTTGATGGGTAGACTCCAGGATGTACATGTTTATAGAGGGGCAACTGATATATCGGATCATTATTTAGTTGTAGCTACAGTTAAAGTAAGAGGTAGATGGGAAAAAGAGGAAAATGGCAACAACAAGTAAGAGGGAGGTGAAAGTGTATAAACTAAGGGAGGAGGAAGTTTGGGTGAGACATAAGCAACTATTGGCAGAAAGGTGGGTTGGTGCAAGTATGAGTAGTGGGGAGGTTGAAGAGGGTTGGAATAATTTTAACCCTTTGGGGGTTTCGGCCGTACTAGTACGGCTTACGAGCCAGGGTTTTTGATGTACTAGTACGCCTAAATTCTAGCGCCCTCAAATCTAGTGAGAGAAAGCTGGTAGGCCTACATGTGAAAGAATGGGTCTATGTGGTCAGTGTGCGTGGTATAAAAAAAATCCTGCAGCACACAGTGAGTAATGAGAAGAAAAAAACTTTGACCGTGTTTTTGGATTAAAACAGCTACTTTGCACTGTATTTTCATATGGTATTTATTGTTGTATTCTAGTTTTCCTGGTCTCATTTTATAGAATGGAAGACTTATTACAGAAATTGAGATGATTTTGACTGGTTTTACAAAGAAAAGTACCTTGAAATTGAGCTCAAAGTAGCAGAAATGTTCGATTTTTACCAAAGTTCAAAAGTAAACAAATCATGCTATGCGTCCAATACTGGCGAGTCTAATATTCTTTCACAAGTGCGCTGATATTATTTATGCCACTTCTACACCAATGCAGTAGTCTGCATAACAGTAAATCTTCTATTTTTTTGTGAGAATAAAAATTCAAAGTGGAAAGCAAAAGAATGTAAGAGGGGCATGGGGACATGACTAATGAACAGAGGAAATGTTATTTTAGTGCCAGGAATGTCTTTCTTGTTCATTCTGGACCCTATTCGGAAATTGGCATCTTTTGAAATTTGTGTGAAATTGGCAAAATTGCTAAATTCTGACCACTGTATTGGATAGTTGAAATCGGTAGATGGGTGGTTTCTTGTACTCATTCGATAGAAAAAAATGGAGTTCTAGCGAAATAGTTATGATTTTTGTCGACAAGTACACTGGAATTGGGCGAAAATAGGGCTCAAAGTGGGCAAAATCGCTGATGCGTAAACATTGTCGAGACCACTAACTTCGCGAGAGCATAATTCCGTAAGTTTTCCATCAAATTTCATACTTTTGGTGTCATTATGATCGGGAAAAGATTCTCTATCTTTTCCTAAGAAAAAATAATTTTTTTTCTTGAAATTTGGCCGACCCTGAGAACAAGTCTCTGAGAGGGCCTGTCGACCCTGAAAGGGTTAAAAATGCAGTATTAGAATGTGGGGGCAGAAGTTTGTGGTTATAGGTGGGTGGGTGCAGGAGGAAAGAGGAGTGATTGGTGGAGTGATGAAGTAAAGGGTGTGATAAAAGAGAAAAAGTTAGCTTATGAGAGGTTTTTGCAAAGCAGAAGTGTTATAAGAAGAGTAGAGTATATGGAGAGTAAAAGAAAGGTGAAGAGAGTGGTGAGAGGGTGCAGAAGGAGAGCAGATGATAGAGTGGGAGAGGCACTGTCAAGGAATGGATTTATCAGTTAAAAACAGAGTAGGGGAGTTAGTAGATGGGGAGATGGAGGTTTTGGGTATATGGCAAGAATACTTTGAGGAACTTTTAAATGTCGACGAAGAAAGGAAGGCGGTAATTTCATGCACTGGCCAGGGAGGTATACCATCTTTTAGGAGTGAAGAAGAACAGGATGTGAGTGTGGGGGAGGTGCGTGAGGCATTACGTAGAATGAAAGCAGGTGAAGGAGCTGGAACTGATGGGATCATGACAGAAATGTTAAAAGCAGGGGGATATAGTGTTGGAGTGGTTGGAATTTTTGTTTAATAAATGTATGAAAGAGGGGAAGGTACCTAGGGATTGGCAGAGATCATGTATTGTCCCTTTATATAAAGGGAAGGGGGACAAGAGATTGTAAAAATTATAGAGGAATAAGTTTACCGAGTATACCAGGAAAAGTGTACGGTAGGGTTATAACTGAAAGAATTAGAGGTAAGACAGAATGTAGGATTGCGGATGAACATGGTTTTAGAGTGGGTAGAGGATGTGTAGATCAAGTGTTTACATTGAAGCATATATGTGAACAGTATTTAGATAAAGGTAGAGAAGTTTTTATTGCATTAATGGATTTAGAAAAGGCATATGATAGTGGATAGGGGAGCAATGTGGCAGATGTTGCAAGTACAGTGGACCCTCGACCAACAATATTAATCCGTTCCTGAGAGCTCATCGTTAATCGAAATTATTGTTAGTCGAGTTAATTTTCCCCATAAGAAATAATGGGAATCAAATTAATCCGTGCAAGACACCCAAAAGTATTGAAAAAAAAAAATTTTTACCACATGAAATATTAATTTTAATACACACAAACTGAAGAAGACATGTACAATTACATGACACTTACCTTTATTGAAGATCTGGTAATGATTGATGGGATGGGAGGAGGGGAGACTGTGGATGGTGTTAGTGTTTAGAAGGGGAATCCCCATCCATTAGGACTTGAGGTGTCAAGTCCTTTTCCGGGGTTACTTCCTTTCTTCTTTTAATGCCACTAGGACCAGCTTGAGAGTCACTGGACCTCTGTCGCACAACATATCTGTCCATAGAGGCCTGTACCTCCCGTTCCTAAAGTGTTTCACAACATTGTCAGTGTCACAATTAAACACTTGTTCAGGTTTCAATTCTTCACTGTCTATGTACTCCTTGAATTCCTGCACATATTTTTCAGCTGCTTTTTGGTCCAAACTGGCAGCCTCACCATGCCTTATCACACTATGTATGCCACTATGATTCTTAAAGCTCTCAAACCAACCTTTGCTGGCCTTAAATTCACTCACATCACCACCAGTTGCAGGCATTTTTCTAATTAAATCCTCATGCAACTTCCTAGCCTTTTCACATATGATCGCTTGAGAGATGCTATCTCCTGCTATCTGTTTTTCATTTATCCACACCAATAACAGTCTCTCAACATCTTCTATCACTTGTGATCTCAGTTTCAAAAACATAGTTGCACCTTTGGCAAGAACAGCTTCCTTGATTGCCGTTTTCTTGGCCACAATAGTAGCGATGGTTGATTGGGGTTTTGCGTACAACCTGGCTAGCTCGGAGACACACACTTCTCTTTCATACACAGCAATGATCTCTTTCTTCATATCCATAGTAATTCTCACCCTTTTTGCTGTAGGGTTGGCACTAGAAGCTTTCTTGGGGCCCATGGTGACTTATTTTGCAGGTGCAATCACTAAAAATGCTGTGATAATATGAAATGTTCCAATTGTATGTTTGGATTGGACAGCGGTGGCTGGCTGGCTTCTAAACACTGGCCACAAGTGGACGCGTCTCAGACGGAACGAATCGTGTTGGTCGAGTTTTTTAGCGCTCGTCGAGGCAAAATTTTTGCGTTAAAATGTATCGCTAGTCGGATTTAACGTTAGACGATGCCATGGTTGGTCGAGGGTCCACTGTATGTGGTATAGGTGGTAAGTTACCAAATGCTGTAAAGAGTTTTTATGAGGATAGTGAGGCTCAGGTTAGGGTGTGTAGAAGAGAAGGAAACTACTTCCTGGTAAAAGTAGGTCTTAGACAGGGATGTGTAATGTCACCATGGTTGTTTAATATATTCATAGATGGGGTTGTAAAAGAAGTAAATGCTAGGGTGTTCGGGAGAGGGGTGGGATTAAATTATGGGGAATCAAATACAAAATGGGAATTGACATAGTTGCTTTTTGCTGATGATACTGTGCTTATGGAAGATTCTAAAGAAAAATTACAAAGGTTAGTGGACGAGTTTGGGAGTGTCTGTAAAGGTAGAAAGTTGAACGTGAACATAGAAAAGAGTGATGAGGGTATCAAATGATTTAGATAAAGAAAATATTGGATATCAAATTGGGGAGGAGGAGTATGGAAGAAGTGAATGTTTTCAGATACGTACTTGGGAGTTGACTTGTCGGCGGATGGATTTATGAAGGATGAGGTTAATCGTAGAATTGATGAGGGAAAAAAGGTGAGTGGTGTGTTGAGGTATGTGTGGAGACAAAAAAACATTATCTATGGAGGCAGAGAAGGGAATGTATGAAAGTATAGTAGTACCAACACTCTTATATAGGTGTGAAGCTTGGGTTGTGAATGCAGCAGCAAGGAGGTGGTTGGAGGCAGTGGAGATGTCCTGTCTAAGGGCAATGTGTGGTGTAAATATTATGCAGAAAATTCGGAGTGTGGAAATTAGGAGAAGGTGTGGAGTTAATAAAAGCATTAGTCAGAGGGCAGAAGAGGGGTTGTTGAGGTGGTTTGGTCATTTAGAGAGAATGGATCAAAGTAGAATGACATGGAAAGCATATAAATCTATAGGGGAAGGAAGGAGGGGTAGGGGTCGTCCTCGAAAGGGTTGGAGAGAGGGGTAAAGGAGGTTTTGTGGGCGAGGGGCTTGGACTTCCAGCAAGCGTGCGTAAGCGTGTTAGATAGGAGTGAATGGAGACGAATGATACTTGGGACCTGACGATCTGTTGGAGTGTGAGCAGGGTAATATTTAGTGAAGGGATTCAGGGAAACCGGTTATTTTCATATAGTCGGATTTGAGTCCTGGAAATGGGAAGTACAATGCCTGCACTTTAAAGGAGGGGTTTGAGATATTGGCGGTTTGGAGGGATATGTTGTGTATCTTTATACGTATATGCTTCTAAATTGTTGTATTCTGAGCACCTCTGCAAAAACAGTGATTATGTGTGAAGTGAAAGTGTTGAATGATGATGGAAGTAGTTTTTTGGGGGGATTTTCTTTCTTTTTGGGTCACCCTGCCTCGGTGGGAGATGGCCAACTTGTTAAAAAAAAAAAAATTACAAATTGTAGTAGTTCTTCTGATTTCATGGCAAATGTTTGTTCTGACACTAATATTAGGTACTGAAATAGTACTCAGATAGTCACATACTGACAGGTGAACATTTTCACCTGCCTTGGTCATTTACTATTGTCTTGAAATCCAGTGGACCCCCGGTTAACGATATTTTTTCATTCCAGAAGTATGTTCAGGTGCCAGTACTGACCGAATTTGTTCCCATAAGGAATATTGTGAAGTAGATTAGTCCATTTCAGACCCCCAAACATACACGTACAAACGCACTTACATAATTGGTCGCATTGGGAAGTGATCGTTAAGCGGGGGTCCACTGTATATACAAAGTATTTATAGGTCCCAACAATGTTTTAGACACGCTGGAGTATATATGAAACTCCTTGGAGCATGGTGTAAGACCATGCTGACAGTCTAGAATTGGAATGACACTTCATGATAGTGCATTGCCTTGGGTTTGTTTATTTTCACTGTTACATATAAACATGTCTATTTGTTTGTCTGTCTCTGTCTATCTATTTGCCAGTGTCTATTTGTCTCTGTCTCTTTATATCTGTTTCTGCTTATCTGTCTGTGTGTCTGTCTTCCTGTCTCTCCTGTCTTAGAGCTGCTCATGAACAGGTATTACACATGATGCAGAGTCGTCACAGCTGATTCCTGAACGAGTGAAAATGCGCATTACTTGCCGGTCATGCTTATTATGCTTTATATCTACAAGCACAGTATAGCACTTTGTCTGGACTTTTTGGATTATCCTAGATAATTTACACTGTGTATAACTACTATTTGTGTGTACCTGTGAGATAGAGACAGAGACAGGCAGAGACAGATATAGACAGAGATAGAGACAGCCAAAGTCAATCAGCCATCTACCCAGTCTATCTGTTTGTGTATCTGTCTAGCATACTCCTCCTTTATTCAAAAGTCTAAATCTGCTCACCATAAAGAACAGACACACTATGTGCCTACTACATACAAGCAAACTACAATATACGCAAACATAAACCCTCCACTCAAACTTCTCCTCACCAACCTTAACAGGACACACGTCCATAACACAAGACACAGATCTCTTCTTGATGTAACCCCGTGTCCATATCACGCTGTGTAAAAACTATGCACATAAAGGGCCCCAAAATTTGGAATTCATTACCAGAAAATACTAAAGTAACCTGGTTTGAAAGTCAATTTAAGATTCTTCTAAAAAACCACTTATGTGAGGGAAAAGTTCAATAGATAGGAGTAGCGAGGGAGTATATAGTAACAATAGTTTCATTGCCGGCTACTTGTTAAGGTAGGGTAAGTCAAGCTCCCGCTATTCCCGCCTTTTTTCCCCCACCCTGAAAGTGATAGTTTGATTGCCAGCTGCTTGTTAAGGTAGGGTCAGTCTAGCTCCCGCTATCCCTTCCCCTCCTTCTCCCCCCCCCCCCGAAAGGTGACGTGTGGGGCTCCGGTCCAAACAGTAATCACTAGACTCACAGCTCCCAGCACTACTGTAAGTACATGCCTGCCTTGTATTCTAGTGGATTTATTGGTTGAAAGCTTCACTTTTGACCAATAATAAACTTAGTCCTTTCAGTTTTGCTCTAAGTTGACTGTTGTAATAATCACCACATCTTTTAGGTATTGTACTTATCATGGAGAGTGATTTCTTAAGCAGTGGGTAACCTGTCTATCTTTCCAGCTTGGATGACAGAGAGGGTCACCTGCCAATCAACGAGTAGAACTGATGGAGATGGACTAACGTCCTGAGACTTCCCCTTTTTGGATTTAATTACCTGTGCACTTGTATGAAATTGCAGGATGTAACCCCTCATCATTGCAGCGGTAAAGAACCTGCTTTCCTGTCATCGGGATAGAATACTCAAGGCTATACTGTGAAAAACTAGCCAGTGGGTTGTAACCAACACCTGCGACCCCCCCCCATCATCGGCAACGGCTACGATTTCAACAAGCAGTGTCACCAACACCAGACACCCAAGTTTTATATTAGCGTTGAATTCAGTTACTTATATTTTTCATTTTTCATTTTCTTTAATGTAGGATTAATATTTCATATTTAAGTGTTTTATATTTTATATTTTCTATATAATAAAGTGTTTATGTTTGTCTGTTATTATTTCTTTTTCTATTCATTAGTTTTCCTGAGGAGGAGCCAGCCTTGGTAATACTTTCTGAAGTTGTTACAGGGCTGAGTAAGCCTTCACAACTTGCTTGCTCTGGACTAAATAATCAATACTCGATATTTACCTTTACCAATAAATCTCCCATTTACTTAAATCTTAAAACTTCAAGACAACTAATAGCAAATTGATCATCTTGTTATGTTATACATTGTAATGCAACAAATTCACGTCTATAATGTTTCAAAATTGAAATGTTCAAACTTCATTGTTTCAAATACTCAACTGTATTTCATATTATAAATTGCTAACAGTAATTTTTACTATCATTGCTTAGTTAACCCTTTGACTGTTTACGTCGTATATATACGTCTTACGCACCACTGTTTCTAACGTATTTATACGCGTAAATTCTAGCAGCTTCAAATCAAGCAGGAGAAAGCTGGTAGTCCCACATGTGAGAGAATGGGTCTGTGTGGTCAGTGTGCACCACATAAAAAAAATCCTGCAGCACACAGTGCATAATGAGAAAAAAAAAACCGACCATTTTTTTTGGATTAAAACGCCGACTTTGAGGTGTATTTTCATATAGTATTTATCGTTGTATTCTCGTTTTCATGGTCTCGGGTGATAAAATGGAAAACATATTACAGAAATAGAGATGATTTTCACTACTTTCATGATGAAAACGACCTTGAATTTGAGCTCAAAGTAGCGGAAATGTTTGATTTTTACTAATGTTCAGGAGTAAGTAAATTACACCACACATCCAATACACACCAACTGGGGAGTCTAATATTCTTTCACTATTGCACTGATATTATTTATACCATTTTTACAATAATGCATTAGTCTGCATAACAGTAAATTTTGTATTTTTTTGTATGAATAAAAAAATCAAAATAGAAAGCAATAGTAATATAAGAGGGGCCTAGAGAAGTGACTAATGAACAGAGGATATGTTATTTTAGTGCCAAGAATGTCTACATTGTTTATTCTGGACCCTATTTTGAAATTGCTATCTTTTTTAATTTGCGTGAAATTGGCCAAATTGTCAATTTCTGACCACTTTATTGGGTAGTTCAAATCAGTAAATGGGCGGTTTCTTATACTCGACTGATAGAAAAAATGGAGTTCTAAAGAAATAGCTATGAGTTTGGTCAACTGGAACAACGGAAATGGCCAAAAACAGGGCTCAAAGTCGGCGAAATTGCCGATGCGTATATGTCGCTGAGACCGCTAAATTCACGGGAGTGTAATTCCCCGAGTTTTCAACCAAATTTCGTACTTTTGGTGTCATTACCATCGGGAAAATATTCTCTATCATAAGAAAAAATAATTTTATTTTTCCAAAACTTTTGCAACATAGAATGAGTTTCAGAAAGGGGCTTGCAACAGTCAAAGGGTTAATTTTAAGTTAATTTTAAGCTTGCCCATAATGCTCTGCATACAAGGGGCTTTTGGCATGTACACCCAACTACTATTGTTCTTTGTACAACTATGTATCATGTCCAAATAAAGTACTGTATTGTATCTCTCTGCGATTTTGTTTTTTATAAAGTATTCCAGTGAAAGGTTACTATGACTTTGGATTCAATGAATTAATTAATTCCTGTAAAAATGTAATATTTATTACATTTTGTTATTTATTACATTTGTTATTTATTACAAATGTATTCAGGGATTTGAGGAAGTGGACTTGTCAGCATATGGGTCTATGAAAGACTAGGTGAATCATAGAATTGGTGATGGGAGAAAAAAGGTGAGTTGTGCACTGAGGAGTCTGTGGAGACAAAGAACGTTGTCCATGGAAGCAAAGAGAGGAATATATGAAAATGTAGTTATACCAATGCTCTTATATGGGAGTGAAGCATGGGTGGTGAATGTTGCAACAAGGAGAAGGCTGGAGGCATTGGAGATGTGTCTGAGAGCAATGTGTAGTGTGAATATTGTGCAGAGAATCCGTAGTTTGGAAATTAGGAGGTGTGGGGTTACTAAAAGTATTACTCAGAGGGCTGATGAAGGGTTGTTGAAGTGGTTCGGACATTTAGAGAGAATGGAATGAAATAGACTGACTTAGCATATAAATCTGTAGTGCAAGGAACACAGGGTAGGGGTCGATCTAGGAAAGGTTGGAGGGAGGGAGTATAGGAGGCTTTGTGTGCGAGAGGCTTGGACTTCCAGCAAGCGTGCTTAAACATGTTGGATAGGAGCGAGTGAAGACAAATGGTTTTTATGACTTGACATGCTGTTGGAGTGTGAGGAAAGTAACATTAATGAAGGGATTTAGGGAGCTGGACTTAATTCCTGGAGGTGGTATGTACAGTGCCTGCACTCTGATGGAGGGGTGTTGATATGTTGCAGTTTTTAAACCTTAGTGTAGGTGTGCTTCTGGTAAGACAATGATGGAGTGAATGACGATGAAAGTTTTTTTTTTTTTTTTTTTTTTTTTTTTTTTTTTTTTTTTTTTTTTTTTAATATACCCTGCCTTGGTGGGAAACGGCCAGTTTCGCTTATATTTTTACCCTGCAGAAAGTACACAAGTGCTCAGATTGTTTCTGCTGGTATATCTGGTGGCATGAAGTGCACTACTTTTTTGTTACCTTTTCCTCACCATATTATGAATACTGTTTTCCTGTTATGCCTTTTTACTCAATTTTTTCAACACTTGACCATCTCTCATAGAGGTAGTGACTTGCCAAAGAAGAAAACACTTTCACTGTCACTCATTCAATCACTGTTTTCCTAGAATGTCTCTAACATCACAGTTCAGATGACCCTCCAAACATCAACATCCCCATCCCTCCTCAGAGTGCAGGCAGTATACCTCCCACCTTCAGAACTAAAGCTTCCCTGAATCACTTCATAAATGTTACCTTCGTCCCACCCCAACAGCACATCATTTCATATAAACCACACTTCATCTAATATCGAAACTCAAAATGCTTTGCATGATATTCACACTCCACATTTCCTTCAAATATATATCTACTGCCTCTTGGCTCTTCCTCACTGTAACATTCAAAACCCATGTTCCTTGTCCATACATCAATGCTGATACAACTATTCTCTTGTGCATTCCTCTTATTGCCTCCATGGATAATTTCTTTGTCTCCACAGATGCCTTGGTCGACCACCACCTGTTCCCTTTCATCAGTTCTAGGTTTTACCATCTGTCATAGAACCATCTGCCATCAAGTCTGCTCCCAAATATCTGAACACGTTGACTTCCTCCATACTCCCTCCAATCTAATATTCAGTTTCTCATTGCTTATATTTTTAGATAGTCTCATAACTTTGATCTTTCCTATGTTTACATTTAAGTTTCTTTTTTTTTAAGTACCTGTCCAAATTCATTTACCAACCTGGCTCTGGTGGCCTGGTGGTTAACGCTCTCGCTTCACACGGTGAGGGCCTGGGTTCGATTCCCAGCCAGAGTAGAAACATTGGACGTGTTTCTTTCCACCTGTTGTCTATGTTCCCCATCAGTAAAATGGGTACCTGGGTGTTAGTCGACTGGTGTGGGTCGCATCCTGGGACACTGACCTAAGGAGGCCTGGTCACAGACCGGGCCGCGGGGGCGTTGACCCCCGGAACTCTCTCCAGATAAACTCCAGATTATCTGTCTTTCTGTCTGCCTGTATGTTTGTCTTCCTGTCTCTTTGTCTGATTGTCTCTCTTTCTGTCTCAGCACCAACAGGTATTACACACAATGCAGAGGATGCAGAGTTGTCACGTCTGATTCCTGACCAAGTGAAAATGCGTATTACTTGCCAGTCGTGCTTATTATGCATTAGATCTACAAGCACAGTATAGCACTTTGTTTGGATTTTTTGGGTTATCCTAGGTAATTTACACTCTGTATAATAACTATTTATGTGTATTTGAGAGATAGAAATAGAGACAGATAGACAGAGATACAGAGACAGGCAGAGATATATGTATACAGACAGAGATAGAGACAACCAAAGTCAATCAGCCACCAGGCCTGTCAGCCAGCCACCCGGTCTGCCAGCCAGCCACCCGGCCTGCCAGCTAGCCACCCGGCCTGTCAAAGACGTATTACACACATACCAGAATTGTTTCCCTTTACTCAAGGTATAGGTTATAGGACATTCTGGCAGGATGACATTACCAGTGATATCAAAATTGACAGGATGTTGCACATTGATTATTATCGAGGTTTTTGATATTTCCTCGACCAATTGTGGTCGCATCCATCTCAAAGCCACTAAACTCGGAGCCAACATCACTTTCCTCTTAAAAGGGGAGAGTTAATACATGACATCGGTGAATCCCTGGTGTTTGCCACACTCTTTGCTCTAGCTGGTGCTCAATGAAACTGGTGCTCCCACAAGGCACTAAGTGGTCCCAGATTTTTTTAATACTGTGCACACCAAGTGTTAAGACCCATTCTATACTGACTAGGCATTTCAGGTCAATTGTCCCAAATTTGGAGGCAGGAAAAATAAAACGCTGCTCTACGTTTGGAGCGCTAGCAGTAAGAACACAGATCTACGTTTGAATAGTTAAGGGGTTAAAGAGGGCAATTTTCTGTGTGCAATAAGGCAAAAAAAAAATATATTAGGGTCAGTACTTATCAAGATGAAGTTGGCACTGGATGCTCACCTGACGGCAACACGGAGTCCTGCCGCATGCAGGAGTGTTGCCAATATACCTTTTTTCTCGTTTGTGTTCTGATAATTCCAATTTGTAGTAGTTCTTGTGATTTCATAGCCAATGTTTGTTCTGACACTAATATCAGGTACTGAAATAGTACTCAAATAGTCACACACTGACAGGTGAACATTTGCACCTGCCTTAGTCACATATTATTGTCTAGAAATACAGTGGCCACAAAAAAATCTTTACATGTCCAACAAAAATACATCTATACACAAAATTTTGGTGCATACATTTCATTCGTGTTTCCACCATAGGAAAAGTGTGATGACGTAGTGTACTGGAGCCCGTCTTGCTCCGTGGTTTCCCATCATGCTAAGCTTCAGTGCTCTGCCAGAGCTTGGTGAGGAAGGAGGCCTTCCTCAGTGCCCCTTTTTTTCACTGGACCATGAACTTTGCCACGCTATACAGCCTCTCCTCACTTAGTGATGTACTCATTTACCAATGACTCAGACTTACGACGGGCTCTCTGAACAGTATGCATACCTAAATAATGTATATTACAGCCTATTTCCTCTATTCTGTTTATTACAATATACAGTACACTACTGTATAAACATTTAAAAATGTACCAGAAATGTTATAAATGGTGAAAAGGTAACATTAAAACATAACCAAAGATGGTTGACACAAACCCACTACCATTATAGTATGCTCCTCACTTAACGACGAATTCATTAACTGATGTGGTCTTAGGAATGGAACTCCGTCATTAAGTGATGATAGGCTGTATCTCCACTCCTAGCAGTCAGAATGGGTCAAACTAAACTTTCAATTGCAGAGAAGATCCGTGCACTCACCCTATTAGAACAAGGCATGTCTGTGATACGCGTAGCTGCAGGCCTGAAGGTGAGGAGGATAGCAATTTAAAACCTCAAGAAAGAAGCTGCCTGACTCCAACCTGGCACCATACCACCCAAAAAGACTTCTCTTTACACAGACAAGATCCTGAAGAGGGAAGTGTTATCAGATCTTGCCATAGCTGTAGACCTCAAGAAAAAGCCAGGTGGGAGTGAGGCAGTTGCTTTCTTGAGACAGACAGCAAAAACCAGCCGGCAAGAGCAAGCAAAAAAGCCAGTCAACAAGAGCAAGCAAAAAAGCCAGCCAGCCAGCAAGAGCAAGCAAAAAAGCCAGCCAGCTAGCAAGCACAAGAGCAAGCAAAAAACCCAGCCAGCCCTTACTGAGAACTAGTATAAGGTGGCAAAGTTGACACTAGATGCTCATGTGGTGGCAACATGGAGTCCTGCTGCCTGCAGAAATGTTAGCAATACATATACCCATTTTCTCATTTTTTAATTTACGTAATTTTTATGTTCTGATAATTGCAGTTTATCTAGGTAGTAGGTTGGTACACAGCAACCACCCAGGGATGTACTACCGTCCTGCCAAGTGAGTGTAAAATGAAAGCCTGTAATTGTTTTACATGATGGTAGGATTGCTGGTGTCTTTTTCTGTCTCATAAGCATGTAAGATTTCAGGTACGTCTTGCTACTTCTACTTAAGGCACACTACACATGCATGTACAAATATATATATACATACCCCTCTGGGTTTTCTTCTATTTTCTTACTAGCTCTTGTCCTTGTTTATTTCTTCCTATCTCCAGGGGGAAGTGAAACAAAATTCTTCCTCTATAAGCCATGCATGTCATAAGAGGCTACTAAAATGCCAGGAGCAAGGGGCTAGTAACTCCTCCTCCTGTATACATTACTAAAGTTAAAAAGAGAAACTTTTTTTCTTTTTGGGTCACCCTGCCTTGGTGGCATATGGCCGGTTTGTTGAAAGAAGAATAAGTTGCAATTTATATAGTTCTTGTGATTTTTATAGCCAATCTTTGTTCTGACACTAATAACAGATACAGAAATAGTAATAAGTCACATTCTATTGTTTAGAAATATATACAAAATATTTATAGGTTCCAATAATGTTTTCAGAAGTGCTAGAATATATGAAACGCCTTGAAGCATGGTGTCAGACAAGAGTGTCACTTGACACTTTTGACGGTACAGTCACTCAATATTGCTGATGATGCACTGCTCCCAGTGAACCTTGGCATACGTTTTTTATTTTTTCTCACTGTTCCACACACAAGCATGTCTGTCTCTGTCTGTCTATTTGTCTCTCTGCTTATCTCTCTCTCAGAGAGAGAAGCTCATGAACCAACAGGTATTACACATTGCAGAATTGTCACGTCTGAACAAGTGGAAAGATACAACTACGGCCGAAATGTCTTACTTGCCACAGTCACGCTTATGCCTCATATCTACAAGCACAACACAGTACCTGTCTGGCTTTTTTTGGGTTATCCTAGGTAATTTACACTATGTATGACACCTGTACGTGTGTACCTGTGCCTAAATGAACTTACTTAGTCCTTGATTCTGGTTCATGAGTGACTCTCTCTGAGACAGAGATATAGACAAGAGTTAACTAGCTAGCCAGCCAGCCAGCTGAACATGTATTACAGATGTAGCAGAATCATCTCTCTCTACTTAGGGCATATTTGATAGGACATTCTGGCAGGATGACACTACCAGTTGCATTAATATTGAGAGGACTGAGGCACAAATGTTGCACATGGGTTATTATCTAAGTTTCTTATAATTCCTTGACCACTTTTGGCCACAACTATGTCAAAGCCACTAAAATCAGGGTCAACATCACTTTCCTTGAAAAGGAGTGTGTTAAGACAACTTGGCATTAGTAAATCCCTGGGGTTTGCCATATTGTTTGCTCTAGCTGGCACTCGATTGAACTGGTGCTCCCACAAGGTGCTAAGGGGTCCCAGATTTTGTTAATACTGCACATACTGGGGGTCCCAAATTTAATACTGCACATACTGAATGTTAAGACCCATTCTATACTGTCTAGGCCTATCAGGCCTCTGGCACCAAATTTGAAGGCAAGAAAAACAGTGCGTTGATCGACATCATGAGCACCAGCAGTAAAATGTAGATCAACGATTTGACAATTAAAAAGTTAAAGAAAAAATATTCAACCATAAATAACAAATACGTATATTACAAGAGTTATTTGACACTAACCAAAAACCTAGTTTAACACTGTACATTGTACATAATTAGCAAGAACATTATTTACATGGTTTAGTTCATTTAATTTTTCAGCAATAAAAAAAAAAGGATAAATACAGTGATATACCAATACACACAAAGGTATATAATATCTACATGCAGAACCCACATGAAGGAAAAAAAGAGAAATATGTATATCCTGAAAATAATCTCATACTTACACAAAATAAAATGGACTGTTGGTTATGATGAAAATTTCTTTGTTATGTTTCTTTAACCTATCAAAAAAGTCAACGAGACTTGGGTCTTTGATCAAATACTCGCTGATGTTGCGACCAACAACACGATGCATCTCAGGGTGAATGCTGGCAATGGCTGCCTGTAAATTAAAGAATACTGAATTAGTAAGATAAGAATATTTTGAAAATGGGTAAATTATGATTTTAATTGAGAATAATGGCATTGTAACTTAACCCCAATCACTTTAAAAAAATAATGTTAACAAACAATTTGTTAAATAAATGATGCAGTGAGCATGGAGATATCCATACACCTGGTCAAAGTAGCTACAATGTCAAGAAAATTGTTCACCAGACAACCAGAATATATTCAGACTGAATGAAACTGTTTGGTACTGCTAAGTGATCATTGGCCATATGGTTTTAGCCGAGTAATAATCTTTGCTATACATGAGCATCCAAGAACAATGTATCCATCAATACCCTACAGGAACATTCATATGCAATGGTTCATAGCATGAAGAAACTGATATAGCATTGTTTTGAACTCTGCATTATCATGTACATTTCCTGTGGCATTTCGACACTGATTTTTTTTTTTTTCAACAAGTCAGCCGTCTCCCACCGAGGCAGGGTGACCCAAAAAAGAAAGAAAATCCCCAAAAAGAAAATACTTTCATCATCATTCAACACTTTCACCACACTCGCACATTATCACTGTTTTTGCAGAGGTGCTCAGAATACAACAGTTTAGAAGCATACACATATAAAGATACACAACATATCCCTCCAAACTGCCAATATCCCAAACCCCTCCTTTAAAGTGCAGGCATTGTACTTCCCATTTCCAGGACTCAAGTCCGACTATATGAAAATAACCGGTTTCCCTGAATCCCTTCACTAAATATTACCCTGCTCACACTCCAACAGATCGTCAGGTCCCAAGTACCATTCGTCTCCATTCACTCCTATCTAACACGCTCACGCACGCTTCCTGGAAGTCCAAGCCCCTTACCCACAAAACCTCCTTTACCCCCTCTCTCCAACCCTTTCGAGGACGACCCCTACCCCGCCTTCCTTCCCCTATAGATTTATATGCTTTCCATGTCATTCTACTTTGATCCATTCTCTCTAAATGACCAAACCACCTCAAGAACCCCTCTTCTGCCCTCTGACTAATACTTTTATTAACTTCACACCTTCTCCTAATTTCCACACTCCGAATTTTCTGCATAATATTTACACCACACATTGCCCTTAAACAGGACATCTCCATTGCCTCCAACAGTCTCCTCGCTGCTGCATTTACCACCCAAGCTTCACACCCATATAAGAGTGTTGGTACTACTATACTTTCATATATTCCCTTCTTTGCCTCCATAGATAACGTTTTTTGACTCCACATATACCTCAACGCACCACTCGCCTTTTTTCAGTCATCAATTCTATGATTAACCTCATCCTTCATAAATCCATCCACCGACACGTCAACTCCCAAGTATCTGAAAACATTCACTTCTTCCATACTACTCCTCCCCAATTTGATATCCAATTTTTCTTCATCTAAATCATTTGATACCCTCATCACCTTACTCTTTTCTATGTTCACTTTCAACTTTCTACCTCTACACACATTCCCAAACTCATCCACTAACCTTTGCAATTTTTCTTTAAAATCTCCCATAAGCACAGTATCATCAGCAAAAAGTAACTGTCAATTCCCATTTTGAATTTGATTCCCCAAAATTTAATCCCACCCCTCTCCCGAGCACCCTAGCATTTACTTCCTTTACAACCCCATCTATAAATATATTAAACAACCATGGTGACATTACACATCCCTGTCTAAGACCTACTTTTACCGGGAAGTAGTCTCCCTCTCTTCTACACACCCTAACCTGAGCCTCACTATCCTCATAAAAACTCTTTACAGCATTTGGTAACTTACCACCTATTCCATATACTTGCAACATCTGCCACATTGCTCCTCTATCCACTCTATCATATGCCTTTTCTAAATCCATAAATGCAATAAAAACTTCCCTACCTTTATTTAAATACTGTTCACATATATGCTTCAATGTAAACACTTGATCTACACATCCCCTACCCACTCTGAAACCTCCTTGCTCATCCGCAATCCTACATTCTGTCTTACCTCTAATTCTTTCAATTATAACCCTACCGTACACTTTTCCTGGTATACTCAGTAAACTTATTCCTCTATAATTTTTACAGTCTCTTTTGTCCCCTTTCCCTTTATATAAAGGGACTATACATGCTCTCCGCAAATCCCTAGGTACCTTCCCCTCTTTCATACATTTATTAAACAAAAGTACCAACCACTCCAACACTATATTCCCCCCTGCTTATAACATTTCTGTCATGATCCCATCAGTTCCAGCTGCTTTACCCCCTTTCATTCTACGTAATGCCTCATGTACCTCCCCCCACACTTACATTCTGCTCTTCTTCACTCCTAAAAGATGGTATACCTCCCTGACCAGTGCATGAAATTACTGCCTCTCTTTCTTCCTTAACATTTAAAAGTTCCTCAAAATATTCTCGCCATCTACCTAATACCTCCATCTCCCCATCTACTAACTCCCCTACTCTGTTTTTAACTGACAAGTCCATACTTTCCCTAGGCTTTCTTAACTTATTTAACTCACTCCAAATTTTTTTCTTATTTTCATTAAAATTTCTTGACAGTGCCTCTCCCACTCTATCATCTGCTCTCCTTTTGCACTCTCTCACCACTCTCTTTACCTTTCTTTAACTCTCCATATACTCTGCTCTTCTTATAACACTTCTGCTTTGTAAAAACCTCTCATAAGCTACCTTTTTCTCTTTTATCACACCCTTTACTTCATCATTTCACCAATCACTCCTCTTTCCTCCTGCCCCCACCCTCCTATAACCACAAACTTCTGCCCCACATTCTAATACTGCATTTTTAAAACTATTCCAACCCTCTTCAACCCCCCCACTACTCATCTTTGCACTAGCCCACCTTTCTGCCAATAGTCGCTTATATCTCACCCGAACTTCCTCCTCCTTTAGTTTATACACTTTCACCTCCCTCTTACTTGTTGTTGCCACCTTCCTCTTTTCCCATCTACCTCTTACTCTAACTGTAGCTACAACTAAATAATGATCCGATATATCAGTTGCCCCTCTATAAACATGTACATCCTGGAGCCTACCCATCAACCTCTTATCCACCAATACATAATCTAATAAACTACTTTCATTACGTGCTACATCATACCTTGTATATTTATTTATCCTCTTTTTCATAAAATATGTATTACTTATTACCAAATCTCTTTCTACACATAGGTCAATTAAAGGCTCCCCATTTACATTTACCCCTGGCACCCCAAATTTACCTACTACTCCCTCCATAACATTTTTACCCACTTTAGCATTGAAATCCCCAACCACCATTACTCTCACACTTGATTCAAAACTCCCCACGCATTCACTCAACATTTCCCAGAATCTCTCTCTCTCCTCTACACTTCTCTCTTCTCCAGGTGCATACACGCTTACTATAACCCACTTTTCACATCCAATCTTTATTTTACTCCACATAATCCTTGAATTTATGCATTTGTAGTCCCTCTTTTCCTGCCATAGCTTATCCTTCAACATTATTGCTACTCCTTCTTTAGCTCTAACTCTATTTGAAACCCCTGACCTAATCCCATTTATTCCTCTCCATTGAAACTCTCCCACCTCCTTCAGCTTTGTTTCACTTAAAGCCAGGACATTCAGCTTCTTCTCATTCATAACATTCACAATCATCTCTTTCTTATCATTTGCACAACATCCACACACATTCAGACTTCCCACTTTGACAATTTTCTTCTTCTTATTCTTTTAAGTAATCTTTTCAGGAAAAGGGTTTACTAGCCCATTGTTCCCGGCATTTTAGTTGACTTTTACAACATGCATGGCTTACGGAGGAAAGATTCTTATTCCACTTCCCCATGGATATAAAAGGAAAAGTAACAAGACCAAGAACTATTAAGATAAAATCAAAGAAAACTCAGATGAGTGTGTATAAATAAATGTGTACATGTATGTGTAGTGTGACCTAAGTGTAAGTAGAAGTAGCAAGACATACCTGTAATCTTGCATATTTATGAGACAGACAAAAGACACTGATACCTGCACTTTTTACGTGATGTTTGTGGAAATTAGGAATATTAAAAAAAGGAAAATTCAGGCAACATACTTGCAAAACATACATGTTCACCTTTTTGTCCCAAAAAAATGTTAAGCATAAAGACAAGTATTCAAGGGGTAGAACCTACAAGACGTTCTAACATATGTTTAACTACAAACATTTAAAAAAAAAAAAAAAAAAAAAAATGTTTGTAGTTAAACATATGCTAGAACGTCTAACTACAAACATATTACTACAAAAATAGTACAGGGTTCACACTGCTCTTGAAGATTAGGCATAACTATGTAGTATCACCAATAAGCTCATTGGTTATAGGTTTATGTAACAATTTAAACCTATTTCAAATCTTCACTACTTTGAATATCAATCAAGGGACCACTTACCTTAACATCATTGAAGAGTGGGACAGAATGGTAGGGAATGTTGTTGTCAAGGAAGTACTGTGCTACCTGACTTAGGAGACACATTTCCGGTAACGAGAAGAGATCTGCTAGGTGTGCCATTTTGTTTTGCTGCAAAATATTAAAGAAAAAAAAATTAATAAGTATTAATTAAACACTATCATGATACCCAGTGCATTAATCTTGGACAATTTCCTAAAATTAGAGATACCGTCTGACAAAATCAAGTTTTAGTCCACTTTCAAAAATACTTACAAATTATTTCTACGTCTTGGACACCCATAACACTAAGTGGTTACTAACAATGCTCTCAATGTACAACATTACTTTATATTAATTAACATTATCACTTACTGTAGAGTGGTTCCTTAAGTTACAGTGGTCTTGACTCATGATAATTTTGAGTTACAATTTACCCACATAAAACAATTTAATTTTGAGCAGCAATGAAAGGTTTTTAAGATATGCATACAATAATTGGTGTGAGAGGGTATGCCTCAGCCAACCAGTAATGTGGTAGCTTGCCTCTTTGGCAGCTTCTGAGCCAATAAGAGCATCAGTGGGGATGTATGGGATTGACTTAGCAGCTAATCAGTGATGAGAGTGAATATCTCAGTGGTAGCATCTCAGACAATAACAAGCATTTGAGCTACAGTTTATCGTTTCCTCTTCAGTCTGGAGCTACTGCGTGTGTTGTCTCCACCAACTCTCAATTACTTACTTTTCATAACTGCATTTGTGATTTGAATAGGCCATTTTTTTTGTGTTACCAGGTCATCATGCTCCCCAAAGTGCACAATAAATTGCCAGTTTCTCTGAAGATCAAGCAAGAAATCATGAAAACACATGTTAAGAGTTAAAATTAGTGCCCTGGTGCATGAGTATGGCTTTCCACAATCAACCATCATTATTTTCAAGCAAAACAAAATTATAATACAGTAGGGCCCCACTTATACAGCAGGTTAGGTTCCAGGCTACTGATGTAAAGCGGAAATCACCGTAAAGTGGAACACCCCTTTTTTCCACTTATAAATGCATATAAATACTAGATAACAAATTTACACTAACATATACTAAGTTAGCAATAGAACTAGGCATTAAAAAACAATAAAAAAGTAAAATACACATATACTGTAGTACACTCATCACTTACCTTAAAATATTTGTAGTCTTAATCTATGGTGAGACAAGAAGTATTTATTGTAAGAAATCAAGTGTGGTATGTATGGCAGCCAGCTGGGCTACCATACCAGGCCACCCCACCCACACATAATATTCTATAACATTTAAGATCCCAGAGCAATAAAATGAATATACAGTTCACTCATTACTTACCTTAAAATATTTGTAGTTTTAACCCTTAAACTGTCCAAACGTAGATCTATGTTCGCCTGCGTGGCGCTCCAAATATTTTGAAAAACACATTTTTTTTTTTTAAATTAAAGAGGGCAATTTTCTGTGTGGTATAAGACCAAAAAAAAAAAATTTAAGACCAGTACTTACTGAGATATAAGAGCACGAAATTGTCTCTGGATGCTCACCTGACGGCAACATCCAGTCCTGCTGCTTGCAGAAGTCTTAGATAGGGATGTGTAATGTCACCATGGTTGCTTAATATATTTATAGATGGGGTTGTAAAAGAAGTAAATGCTAGGGTGTTCGGGAGAGGGGTGGGATTAAATTATGGGGAATCAAATACAAAATGGGAATTGACACAGTTACTTTTTGCTGATGATACTGTGCTTATGGGAGATTCTAAAGAAAAATTGCAAAGGTTAGTGGATGAGTTTGGGAGTGTGTGTAAAGGTAGAAAGTTGAAAGTGAACATAGAAAAGAGTAAGGTGATGAGGGTATCAAATGATTTAGATAAAGAAAAATTGGATATCAAATTGGGGAGGAGGAGTATGGAAGAAGTGAATGTTTTCAGATACTTGGGAGTTGATGTGTCGGCAGATGGATTTATGAAGGATGAGGTTAATCATAGAATTGATGAGAGAAAAAAGGTGAGTGGTGCGTTGTGGAGACAAAAAACGTTATCTATGGAGGCAAAGACGGGAATGTATGAAAGTATAGTAGTACCAACACTCTTATATGGGTGTGAAGCTTGGGTTGTGAATGCAGCAGCGAGGAGGCGGTTGGAGGCAGTGGAGATGTCCTGTCTAAGGGCAATGTGTGGTGTAAATATTATGCAGAAAATTCGGAGTGTGGAAATTAGGAGAAGGTGTGGAGTTAATAAAAGTATTAGTCAGAGGGCTGAAGAGGGGTTGTTGAGGTGGTTTGGTCATTTAGAGAGAATGGATCAAAGTAGAATGACATGGAGAGCATTTAAATCTGTAGGAGAAGGAAGGCAGGGTAGGGGTCGTCCTCAAAAAGGTTGGAAGGAAGGGGTAAGGGAGGTTTTGTGGGCGAGGGGCTTGGACTTCCAGCAGGCGTGCATGAGCGTGTTCGATAGGAGTGAATGGAGACGAATGGTATTTGGGACCTGACAATCTGTTGGAGTGTGAGCAGGGTAATATTTAGTGAAGGGATTCAGGGAAACCAGCTATTTTTATATAGCCAGACTTGAGTCCTGGAAATGAGAAGTACAATGCCTGCACTCTAAAGGAGGGGCTCGGGATATTAGCAGTTTGGAGGGATATGTTGTGTATCTTTATACGTGCAGTGGACCCTCGCCTAATGAACGCATCGCATAACGTTCAATTCGCCTAACAATACATTTTAGTGCTAACATTTTGCCTCGGCTAACGCTAAAAAACTCGCCTAACGATATTCGTTCTTGGGTACCAATTAATATCGTTAGGTGAGGGTCCACTGTATATGCTTCTAAACTGTTGTGTTCTGAGCACCTCTGCAAAAACAGTGATTATGTGTGAGTGAGGTGAAAGTGTTTAATGACGACGAAAGTATTTTCTTTTTGGGGATTTTCTTTCTTTTTGGGTCACCCTGCCTCGGTGGGAGACGGCCGACTTGTTGGGGAAAAAAAAAAAAAAAGACAGACAGCCAAAGCCAGCCAGCCAGCCGAATACATAAGAACATAAGAAAGAAGGAACACTGCATAAGGCCTACTGGCCCATGCAAAGCAGATCCATGTCACCCCCCTTGCTTAGATCAATGACCCACCTAGTTAGGTCACATCCACTGAAAGAAGGAGCATGACATCTGACCCAGTAGCACAAGCTAGTCAGGTCCAACTCACACCCACTCATGCATTTATCTAACCTATTTTTACTTTCCTCTTAAAATGTGAGTGTTAATGACATGACATGACATCAGTGAATCACTGGTGTTTGCCACGCTATCTGCTCTAGCTGGCGCTCAATTGAACTGGTGCTCCCACAAGGTACTAAGTGATCCCCGATTTTTTCATAGTGCGCACACTGAGTGCATAGACCCATTCTTTCATGTCCAGGCGAATCAGACCTATCGCGCCGAATTTGAAGGAATGAAAAATAAAATGTTGATCTACGTTTGGAGCCTGCTGCACGTGAACATAGATCTACGTGTGGACAGTTTAAGGGTTAATGTAGGGTGAGAGGTGAGTAAGCGAGATAAAAAAAAAAAAAACACACACACACACACACACAGAGAGAGAGAGAGAGAGAGAGAGAGAGAGAGAGAGAGAGAGAACGAGAACGAGTAAGATGACAGAGTAGCAGAGTACTTATGTAAACAAACCGTCTGGTTATGGTTGATACACATTCATGCGAACACTTTACATTGTGTACAAGTTGTCTCCACAGTGGTACAGTAGAATAAATAAAGACCAACACTTCCATTCTCGTGTAATTTTTGGAAGGACTGATGCTCTGACAAATTATTATTAATCTTATTATTACAAGTAATTATTATTATTATTACAAGTTATTATTACAAATTATTATTATTACAAGTTATTATTATAATAATAAAAAAGAAGCGCTAAACCCACAAGGGTCATGAATAGCTGTAGAGTGAAGGTGTACGAAAGGAATAAACTTCTACAGTTAAGAAACTGGTGTTTGACTAGAGAAAACATAATTCTTCTGACTGCTTGGTAAACAAATCTCATTTATGTCAGTTTTTATACTGTGGGCGTATGTACCATGTTTATATGTTAGGTAACATGTCTATTATATAATTTTGAAAAAAAAAAATCATAGATGGAGTAATGGAAATGTCTATATTAATGTAATATACAACATTTAATGCACCCAAGAGATTATATGGTTTCAAGAGTAGAGAGAGACTCTTAGTGATTTTACTGTGTACCTGCATGCCAGCACAGTGTGAGTATATTTAGGTACAGGTACACATAAATATAATTATCACAGTACATATATATAAAATAATAATAACTTTAAAACACTTCAAATTCTGGAAAATTTCCAGACATAATAGAGAGGTGTGCTCCCGGAGAATGTAAACAAACCGGGTAGGGTGCGCCATATTTGAAAGAGAGCTCACCATATAGCAAGTTTTGGTTTAAATATTGTATATTAAGTTTGGGACAGGGAGCCAGGACTACCTACACCTGACTTCCTACAAATAAGTACTACTCACCTCTCACCCTACATTAATAAGACTACAAATATTTCAAGGTAAATAATGAATGTACTATGCATGTACATGTATTTTAATTCTTATTGTGTTTTTTAATGCCTAGTTCTATTACTAACTTCAGTTAGTGTAAACTTGTCTGGCACTTATATGCATTTATGAGTGGAAAAAATGGTGTTCTGCTTTCCAGCAGTAGCCTGGAACCTAACCTGCTGTATAAGTGGGGCCCTACTGTATATATATGTATATATATATATATGTATATATATATATATATATATGTATATATATATATATATATATATATATATATATATATATATATATATATATATATATATATATATATATATATATATATATATATATATATATATATATATATATATATATATTTCTTTCAACACACCGGCCGTATCCCACCGAGGCGGGGTGGCCCGAAAGGAAAAACAAAAGTTTCTCCTTTTACATTTAGTAATATATACAGGAGAAGAGGCTACTAGCCCCTTGCTCCCGGCATTTTAGTCGCCTCTTACAACACGCATGGCTTACGGAGGAAGAATTCTGTTCCACTTCCCCATGGAGATAAGAGGAAATAAACAAGAATAAGAACTAGAAAGAAAATAGAAGAAAACCCAGAGGGGTGCGTATATATGTGCTTGTACATGTATGTGTAGTGTGACCTAAGTGTAAGTAGAAGTAGCAAGACGTACCTGAAATCTTGCATGTTCATGAGACAGAAAAAAGGACACCAGCAATCCTACCATCATGTAAAACAATTACAGGCTTTCGTTTTACACTCACTTGGCAGGACGGTAGTACCTCCCTGGGCGGTTGCTGTCTACCAACCTACAACCAATAATATATAAATATATATATATGTATATATATGTATATATATATATATATGTATATATATATATATATATATATATATATATATATATATATATATATATATATATATATATATATATTTATATATTTTAACTGGGTTACCACTTATGTTTAAAGCACCTACATGAGCTACTTGTTAACCACATAGTTTACCTGTTAGTTTCATCTTTAAAACTGTTCCTTAACCCTTTCACTGTCCAGACCCTTGATATTAATGTCCAAAATTTTTTTTTTTCTTCTGAAATGATAGAATCTTTCTGAAGGTAATGACACCATAAATATGATATCTGATGATAAACTTAAAAAATTATGAAGGTGCATAATGGTCTCAGAGCAATTTACACGCTGGCAATTTCACCCAACTCTGAGTCCTATTTTAAGCCAATTCCATTATGCCAGTGAACCAAATTCTTAGCCCCTTTGCTAAAATGCCTTCCATTCTATCAATTGAGGACAAGAAGTTGCCCATTCAACTACCCTCTAAAGTGATCAGAATTTGATAATTTGGCCAATTTCACCCAAAATTCAATAATATCAGTTTAAAAATAAGGTCCAAAATAAACAATGCAGACATTCTTGGCACTAAAACATTTCCTCTGTTCATTAGTCATGTCCCCAGGCCTCTCCTGTATCACACTTGCTTTCCATTTTGAATTTTTATTTGCACAAAAATAGATTTACTCTATTTCTCAGATAATAAAACATAACTAGGAAAGATTATTCATAGCTTACAGCATCCCAATAATAGAATCAGATGTATTAAAAACTCATAAAACAGACTGTGGGTTACAGGGGGTCCTTTCCCATCCTCTGGAATAGGAGAAAAAATTGAATATTTCAAGCTACTTCCCAAACCTGAAACCAATCAAAATCATCTCTACTTCAGTAATATGATTTTCATTCTATCAAACATTACTAAAAACAGCCAGTAAAATAACAAAAAACATCCAAGAAAACACTGCAGTCACTATTTTAAACTATACACACAGTAGTTTTATTTTTCTCATCATGCACCACATGGGGCAAGATTTTTTAATATGGTGCACATTCACCGCACAGACCCATTCTCTCATATCTGGGCCAAAATTTACTGCTCACAGCTTATCTGAGTGAGCCAAGCTCGTGACGCAGAAATATGTCAGAGACCTTGGCCTCAATGACGTAGTCCTACATGACAGACGGCGAAAAGGTTAATAAACGCAGAAAAGAGAAAGGTAATACGAGTAAAAAGTCATGTAAGCAATGAAAGATTGAATCTCGCATTGATGAAAGAAGTATGGAGGAAGTGAATGATTTCAGAAGGAAGTTAATGTATTTAAATATTTAAGCATCAGCACATAAGTTCATGAAAGATAAATCACAGAATGGATGAGGGAAAGAGGTAGGAATGTTGTTAATTCTGTTTAAAGAAAAGTTTGCTAGTGGATGCAAAAAGTAGAATGTATTAATATATATTAATACATGGCAGTGCTAACACTTTTGTATAAGAAATGGTCTTTTGAATGTTGCAGCTAAGAGGATGTAGGCCATGGAGATGCAATATCTGAGATCAATGTGAAGAGAAAAGAAGTGTAAGTACAATTCAACAAGTGGAAGAGTTGTTGAGATCTACTGCATGTAAGTTTAAAAAAAAAAAAAAAAAAAAAAAAAAACTACAATTCAATACAAAGTTGTGCATTCATCTTACCGCCTACAGGATGAGAAGATCACAGAGGTGGAGAGGGCCATTGGGTTGCAAGGTCATGAAAAAGTGTAAAGGCATACATTAAGATATCATACATACTCTAAGAAACAGGACAATCTTATTAGTTTGATATTGTTATATTAATCCTAAATGTTGTACATCATATTTATATCTGAAATGGAAGATATAAAAATTACATTATTTCGTAAGTAAAGTAGAAGGACACAATGTGCAATCAATGTGACATTTTATTGTGGCTTGTCTAGGAAGATTAGTAGAAGGTTCACATAAAGCTGCAGTGAGAATGCCCTGTATATAACCCTTCTGGAAGTTACTGTCACTGTGTCTGTGGTTTCTGGTAACTAGGTCCAGTTGATATTTAGGTTTGCGTATGTTAGTGGTAAATTTGAGTCCCAGACTCGGTGCTTGTTTCTCGTAGTCATTTAAGGTGCATGATGATAGGTTGTTTATCAGGGATTCTCGTCCCATTTCCTTCTATCGACTGTTAGTGCAGAGGTACTGAATTCTGCGATTGAGTTTGATCTTCTGTTGGAGGTTGGCTGCGGTGACCATGCTGAGAATATGCTCAGAAGTGTGGTGGTCAATCTGAAGATTGGCCCTCATATTCCTTACAGTTTCAAAGGTTTCCTTAGCAATGTTAGAAAGTTCTTTGGCACATTCATATGCTGAGCAGTGTCGTGGTCAATTTGAAGATTGGCCCTCATATTCCTTGCAGTTTCAAAGGTTTCCTTAGCGATGTTAGAAAGTTCTTCGGCACATTCAGTTAAGTAAGCTTGGGTAGCTGGAGAGAAAGGGTGTTTGGAATTGGAGAGTTGCGTAGGAGTAGACTTAAGGACCACCTTCTCGGCCAGGCAATCTTGTAGGAAGTTGTGTCCGTTGTGAAAGCTGCGAGCACGAAGAAGGGTGTCCAAATAACGTCTGCATGAAATGTCCATTATGTTGCAGTGTCTGACAGATTGTGTACAGTAGATCGTCATTTAACACAGTAGTTACGTTCCTGAAAATACCATGTTAGGTAAAAACCGTGTTAGATAAACTGAAGAACTTATCGGAAAAATAGGGTTACGTTCTGGACAGCCCCAAAAAAAAAGCCAAAACTTTTTTTTAGGCCTCCACATCTTACAAAAATAAAAGTGAATATGTAATTGTAGTTCATTGTTATGATGTATTATGTTGTTTTTAATGCTTAAGACTACAAATGTAACAGAAATAACAATATTTCTTACCTTAAATTGTGGGTGTTTATGGATGATTGTGAAGAGAGTGGAGAGTTATGCTGTGGCCCTACTGGGCTGAGGTAGATGGCAGAGGTTCTGGTACTGAAGTTGATGGTTGTACTGGAGTGTCTAACTTGAAGTCATTCAGTCAGTCAAGCCATTCAGTAAGTCAGTCAAGTCATTTAGTAAGTCAGTCAAGTCATTTAGTAAGTCAGTCAAGTCATTTAGTAAGTCAGTCAAGTCATTCAGCAAGTCAGTCAAGTCATTCAGTAAGTCAGTCAAGTCACACAAACTTATGTTTACCTCTTTTTATGTGTACAAAGTAACACTTCATTATAGCAACAGGACGTTTTGTCTAATATCTTTGTTTCCTTCGTTAATTCTAAGATTTAATTAAATGCTTACACCTTTTCTTGCCACTTTGAGCAACACTGGTATGCCTACTGGGTGTCATGATTGGTTGGCAGATACAAGATATAGCAATTAAAAGATCAAAACACAATTCACAATCACAAGCGTGTAGCAGAGAAGGTGGACTGGACACGTATGAAGTATGAATGCTAGGATGGTGGGGTGGTATTGGGGGACTCTGGAGACGGTGGGAGGTCTTCCCCGCTGAACCACAACAAGGCGGCCGCTTGAGGAAAAGGGAAGTTTTTTTGCCTTCCCGCAAACTGAACCGTGTTAATTTCATCATAAGATGTGTTACATAAAATTGTGCCACAATTCTTCAATCATGCTATACCCAAATCATGCCAAATAAACTCGTCCTAAATGACTGTCTACTGTGTATGTTAGTAGAATTACAGACAATATGTAAAATAAAAGGACACAATGTGTAACTAATGTGACATTTTATTGTGGCAAGCGTCATTATATAGCTCCAACACATGACCACTTGAAACTTTCTCTGGGTAATACTCTTAATGATGCACTCAGTCACTTAACTGCTTTAAGTTAAGTCACACTTTCATCTGCAGGGCATTTCAATAAAAAACTGTCCATGTTTATCAAAGATTTCCTGCTTTAAATCCATGGTGATCATCCTCTTGTTCTTCTCAGCACTCTGCTGTGGACTTGCTTTCTTGGAACCCATGGTTAGAAACAAGAAATTTTGTGAAATAACTGCATGAAACGTAAGGAAAACACGAGAATTCCTTCACCAGCGAGGAAAGCTCCTTGAACTGCTAAGCTTTGTTATGATATGCACTGCCATCTCATGGTGGCATGCTCAAACTTATTATATGTAGTACGTACACATTATTATAGAAAGTAAGTTTATTCAGGTACTGTACACAAATACATTTACATAATTATCATATATAGCAGCATATGTGTAGAGAACCTAGGATAACCCAAAAAAGTCAGTGACATTTCGTTTGGGGTATTACGTATTATTATACAATACTATTATTATTATACATATTACTATATTATTATTATTACAATGTTATTTGTATTATTATTACGTATTATTACAGTGGACCCCCGCATACCGTTGGCATCACATAACGATTAATCCGCATACCGCTTGCTTTAATCGCAAAAATTTTGCCTCGCATACCGCTTAACCCTTTCAGGGTCCAAGGCCAAAATCTGAAGTCACGCACCAGTGTCCAAGAAATTTTGAAAAAAAAAAAAATTATTTTTTCTTACAGAATTAAAGAGCATATTTTTGTGAAGGTAATAAAACAAAAAAAATTAGAATCTGATCAGTACTTACCGAGATACAGTGCCAAGAAGTTTGTAGAAAATGATGTGGTGGCGGCAACATCGACGAATTCCACATACGCGTATTATATTATTTTGTTGTTTTAGTTGTTTTTTCTTTTCTTTTCCAATTTTTTCTATTCCTACTAACATTTGGGGCCTGAGAGACCAATACTGTATATAATTGATATATATATACTCACTGTATTGAACACAATAACTGCACTAAAGTTATTATCATATTATTGTTTACCACTGTTGATTATTACAATAAACATGCACAAATATTGTATAATACTAATGTTCTATCATATATTTACATATTTACAATCACTGGACATGGTTTTAGAACTGCTGGAGCTTGTGGAACTCCTTGAAACAAGGCACCATGCACAGAGGCACCTTACATTCCTCACACATAAACAGAGTGTCTTTGCGTCTTTGTTGCCGTCGTTTTGTTTGTGCACAGACAATGCATCTCTTCTGAGCAAATTTCTTTTGAGTTGAAGGAAGCTGTATTATGAAATGATCACCTTCTCTTCTCAAACGCTTGGGTATATTGTGATGAATTCGAGGACCATGTTGTATTGCAGGTGTTGTTACCTGGTACTTCATTATGAGTTGTCCGACAACAGACAAACAAAATTCACCATACGGTGGTCTGTTACCAGTCTTTATTTGGTACATATTATATGCATTCAGCATTGAAATGTCCATGAGATGGAAGAAAAGTTTCATGTACCACTTGTAACTCTTACGAACACAGTCAACAAAACCAATCTGCATGTCACACTTGTCAACCAAGCGCATGTTTTGTGTATAATCAATCACTGTCACTGGTTTTCGAATACGTTCATTAGTCACTTGATCAACTTTGCCACTGTCTTGCATTTCATTACGGTGAATGGTTGTCAACAATGTGACATCTCGTTTGTCATGCCACCGTAATGCCATGATGTCATTGGCAGTAAACACCTGCACGTCATCACCACGAACACCTGCGTTGAGCCTGGGCATATGTTTACGATTAGAACGCACTGTGCCACACACATCTGTCTTGTTCACTCGCATGAAATCACTGAGTAATGGGCTTGTGTACCAGTTATCGGTATATAATGTATGGCCCTTACCAAGATAAGGTGCCATCATGTTTCTCACTACGTCACCTGATATACCCAATAACATCTTGGTATCTTTCAATGTTTTACTACCCGTGTATACAACAATATCCAACACCAGGCCACTGTCACAATCACAGAGTACAAACAATTTTATACCAAAGCGGTTCCTCTTGCTCGGTATATACTGCTTGAATGACAGTCTACCTTTGAACAAAATCAAAGACTCGTCAATTACAAGATTCTTGAATGGATAAAAGTATATCCTGAACTTTTGTTTGAGATACATGAAAACATTTCTAATCTTGTATAACCTGTCACTTCTGTCAGGCCTGGTTTTGTCAGAGAAGTGCAACATACGTAACAGTAAGATAAACCTGTTCACTGGTATTATTTCACTGAAGGATGGGGTACAAATTAGCCGATCTGTGGACCAGTATGCTTTTATATTATGCTTATAGACGTGAGGCATAAGCATTATTGTTGCAAAAAGCAAATACATTTCTGCAACAGTCGTCTCTTTCCACCTGTGTAGTCTTGACTGTGGTGATAAGATCATATTTGCCATGGTGTACTGAAAATACTTATTACTTTCCCTGACAATAATTTCCATCAATGGCTGGTCAAAGAATAATTCAAAGAATTCCAGTTCATTGGCCGTGGTTCCAAGGGGAAAGGTAGGTAGAATTCCACTTTGCGAGTCATCAAAGTGGTGAGGGCTGGGAACAAAATTGGGATTTTGCTGCCAATCCCAGATACGGTTTGCTGGTGGATACTGGACATCATAGGCTGGTTGTACGGGTGGTTGTGGCGGGCTAGTGGGTGACGCTCCACTTTGTCCTTGAACTGACGAGTCAGCAGCGTGGGTTCCCGCGTGGCACAGCGAGTCACGCATGGCGGTGCCACTACCACCACCAGCCCCACTAACACCATCCACTGATGTCTGTGGCCCATCCATGCCAAGTGTAGCTACATCATCCTCACTATCACTACCTAAAACGGGTGTAGGGCCACGGGATGTACTCCGGGATGTACTCCGTCCCCTGGGTACAGCATAGGGTACACTACCCGAGCGCATGCGGCGGCGAACATACCGACGCTTCACTGGTGAATATGTTTCCTCACTATCACTACTCGAATGATCGTCGAGCGCAATAAAATCACAATCCACGTCAGAATCATCGTCATTACTGAAGTCAGAGGCCAGGCCACGGGAAAATATTAGTTTTCTCTTACGTTTAGGAACACCCGACTGTGAGTCACGAGTGCCCACACCAGAGGTAGAAGGTCGAGGATCGTCGGGGTTTTCTGCACTATTATCGATATCCTGGTCATTATTTTCGGTCACTAACTTATCAAAGCCGTAGAATTCGTCTTCATTTCCACTTCCATCAGTGTCAGAACTATCAGACAGGAAGAGGAGAGTCCCAATTTTCCGGGGAGTGAGAGCTGACTTGCGACGAGGCATGGTGAACAAGGGTGACTGAGCCGGCGTTCCCACAATGCTATGCAGGCGCCTAGATTTTTTGTTTATGGCGCACACCCACGGCGCAGACCCATTCTCTCATATGTAGGCCTATGAGCGCTTTCGCGCTAAATTTGACGGCGCTAGAATTTTGGCGTAGATCTACGGTTTGGACACTCACCGACCAGCCGTAGATCTACGGGACGGACCCTGAAAGGGTTAAAAACCCGCTCACCGCTGTTCGTCCGAGACGCGTCCAATGTGCGCCTTAGCCAGCCTCACATGTTCCGCTGGTGGCTTTGTTTACCAGCCAGCCTCCGCGGTAGCATCCAAGCATACAATCGTAACATTTCGTATTATTACAGTGTTTTTGGTGATTTTATCTGGAAAATAAGTGACCATGGGCCCCAAGAAAGCTTCTAGTGCCAACCCTACAGCAATAAGGGTGAGAATTACTATAGAGATGAAGAAAAAGATCATTGATAAGTATGAAAGTGGAGTGCGTGTCTCCGAGCTGGCCAGGTTGTATAATAAACCCCAATCAACCATCGCTACTATTGGTGGTACAGCTGCTGCTGCTGCACTGTCAGCTGCTGCTGCTGCTGTAGCATCGTCTGCTGCTGCTGTAGCACTGTCAGCTGCTGCTGTAGCACTGTCAGCTGCTGCTGCTGCTGCTGTAGCATCGTCTGCTGCTGCTGTAGCACTGTTGTTGGTGTGGCTTATTGAGAATATACCAAGAAACAATTAACCCCAGAGGATTTGCCACCCAGGATAACCCAAAAAAGTCAGTGTCATCGAAGACTGTCTAACTTATTTTCATTGGGGTCCTTAATCTTGTCTCCCAGGATGCAACCCACACCAGTCGACTAACACCCAGGTGAACAGGGAAAAATGCCTGGAACTAGTGCTCATATTGGTGAATTTAAAGCCAGCAAAGGTTGGTTTGAGAGATTTAAGAATCGTAGTGACATACACAGTGTGATAAGGCATGTTCTGGAAGAAAATACCAAACAGGACCTACAGTACTCAGGAGGAAAAGGCACTCCCAGGACACAGTGTCTCATCAGTCATTGCTGCATCTTCAATAAAGGTAAGTGTCATTTATTCTTCATTTAGTAGACTAGTACATGCACAATATATACTGTGCATGTACTACTCTACTATTGTGCATGTATCCTTCTCTTTGTGTGTAGGAAAATGTATATTTCACGTGGTAATTTTTTTTTTTTCATACTTTTGGGTGTCTTGCACGGATTAATTTGATTTCCGTTATTTCTTATGGGGAAAATTCATCCGCATACCGATTATTTCGCATACCAATGAGCCCTCTTGCACGGATTAAAATCGGTATGCGGGGGTCCACTGTATTATTATTATTAAGGGAGGAGGAAGTTCGGGTGAGATATAAGCGACTATTGGCAGAAAGGTGGGCTAGTGCAAAGATGAGTAGTGGGGGGGTTGAAGAGGGTTGGAATAGTTTTAAAAATGCAGTATTAGAATGTGGGGCAGAAGTTTGTGGTTATAGGAGGGTGGGGGCAGGAGGAAAGAGGAGTGATTGGTGGAATGATGAAGTAAAGGGTGTGATAAAAGAGAAAAAGGTAGCTTATGAGAGGTTTTTACAAAGCAGAAGTGTTATAAGAAGAGCAGAGTATATTTAGAGTAAAAGAAAGGTAAAGAGAGTGGTGAGAGAGTGCAAAAGGAGAGCAGATGATAGAGTGGGAGAGGCACTGTCAAGAAATTTTAATGAAAATAAGAAAAAATTTTGGAGTGAGTTAAACAAGTTAAGAAAGCCTAGGGAAAGTATGGATTAGTCAGTTAAAAACAGAGTAGGGGAGTTAGTAGATGGGGAGATGGAGGTATTAGGTAGATGGCGAGAATATTTTGAGGAACTTTTAAATGTTAAGGAAGAAACAGAGGCAGTAATTTCATGCACTGGTCAGGAAGGTATACCATCTTTTAGGAGTGAAGAAGAGCAGAATGTAAGTGTGGGGGAGGTACGTGAGGCATTACGTAAAATGAAAGGGGGTAAAGCAGCTGGAACTGATGGGATCATGACAGAAATGTTAAAAGCAGGGGGGGATATAGTGTTGGAGTGGTTGGTACTTTTGTTTAATAAATGTATGAAAGAGGGGAAGGTACCTAGGGATTGGCGGAGAGCATGTATAGTCCCTTTATATAAAGGGAAAGGGGACAAAAGAGACTAAAAATTAAAGAGGAATAAGTTTACTGAGTATACCAGGCAAAGTGTACGGTAGGGTTATAATTGAAAGAATTAGAGGTAAGACAGAATGTAGGATTGCGGATGAGCAAGGAGGTTTCAGAGTGGGTAGGGGATGTGTAGATCAAGTGTTTACATTGAAGCATATATGTGAACAGTATTTAGATAAATGTAGTGAAGTTTTTATTGCATTTATGGATTTAGAAAAGGCATATGATAGAGTGGATAGAGGAGCAATGTGGCAGATGTTGCAAGTATATGGAATAGGTGGTAAGTTATTAAATGCTGTAAAGAGTTTTTATGAGGATAGTGAGGCTCAGGTTAGGGTGTGTAGAAGAGAGGGAGACTACTTCCCGGTAAAAGTAGGTCATAGACAGGGATGTGTAATGTCACCATGGTTGTTTAATATATTTATAGATGGGGTTGTAAAGGAAGTAAATGCTAGGGTGTTCGGGAGAGGGGTGGGATTAAATTTTGGGGAATCAAATTCAAAATGGGAATTGACACAGTTACTTTTTGCTGATGATACTGTGCTTATGGGAGATTCTAAAGAAAAATTGCAAAGGTTAGTGGATGAGTTTGGGAATGTGTGTAAAGGTAGAAAGTTGAAAGTGAACATAGAAAAGAGTAAGGCGATGAGGGTGTCAAATGATTTAGATAAAGAAAAATTGAATATCAAATTGGGGAGGAGTAGTATGGAAGAAGTGAATGTTTTCAGATACTTGGGAGTTGACGTGTCGGCGGATGGATTTATGAAGGATGAGGTTAATCATAGAATTGATGAGGGAAAAAAGGCGAGTGGTGCGTTGAGGTATATGTGGAGTCAAAAAACGTTATCTATGGAGGCAAAGAAGGGAATGTATGAAAGTATAGTAGTACCAACACTCTTATATGGGTGTGAAGCTTGGGTGGTAAATGCAGCAGCGAGGAGATGGTTGGAGGCAGTGGAGATGTCCTGTTTAAGGGCAATGTGTGGTGTAAATATTATGCAGAAAATTCGGAGTGTGGAAATTAGGAAAAGGTGTGGAGTTAATAAAAGTATTAGTCAGAGGGCAGAAGAGGGGTTCTTGAGGTGGTTTGGTCATTTAGAGAGAATGGATCAAAGTAGAATGACATGGAAAGCATATAAATCTATAGGGGAAGGAAGGCGGGGTAGGGGTCGTCCTCGAAAGGGTTGGAGAGAGGGGGTAAAGGAGGTTTTGTGGGCAAGGGGCTTGGACTTCCAGCAAGCATGCGTGAGCGTGTTAGATAGTAGTGAATGGAGACGAATGGTACTTGGGACCTGACGATCTGTTGGAGTGTGAGCAGGGTAATATTTAGTGAAGGGATTCAGGGAAACCGGTTATTTTCATATAGTCGGACTTGAGTCCTGGAAATGGGAAGTACAATGCCTGCACTTTAAAGGAGGGGTTTGGGATATTGGCAGTTTGGAGGGATATGTTGTGTATCTTTATATGTGTATGCTTCTAAACTGTTGTATTCTGAGCACCTCTGCAAAAACAGTGATAATGTGCGAGTGTGGTGAAAGTGTTGAATGATGATGAAAGTATTTTCTTTTTGGGGATTTTCTTTCTTTTTTGGGTCACCCTGCCTTGGTGGGAGACAGCCGACTTGTTGAAAAAAAAAAAAATTATTATTATTAATTAGTATGAACGTATTCTTCTACATGTAATAATACTCTTGCTTTACCATTTTGAATAACAAGAAAAGGCGCAATATCGTGACTGAAACGATACACAAATAACCCGCACATAGAAGAGAGGAGCTTATGACGATGTTTCGGTCCGACTTGGACGACTACTACAACCACCTACCTACCTACCTCCCTAGCCTGATTGGGAAACAATCAGGCTGCAGCATTAGGGTTAAAAACAGCAGTTATTACCGGGATACCTCAGGGATATGTTTAAAAGACAATATTCAAAATAAAGTTGCTAGTAAGGCAAATCAATTGATCAACAAACAAAGAGGGATAGTAGAGGGCAACGAGGGACTAGCTCCCTTAAAGTTTACTATACAAATAGTAGGAGTCTAAGAAATAACATAGATGAGCTAAGATTACTTGCAAGTGTAGGTAACATAGATATTATTGGTATAACAGAGACCTGGTTCAACCTGAAAGATAGAGAAATGCCTTCTGAATGCAACATACAGGGTTATAAACTATTACACACTGACAGGGTCAACAGGAAGGGTGGTGGGGTAGCGATGTATGTCAGAGAAAATTTAAATTGTTGTCTTAGACATGATATAAGATTAGACATCGAACACAGAATCTGTTTGGCTACAGTTTCTCGAGGGACATGACAAATCAATTTTGGGTGTGATTTATAGGCCCCCAAACCTTGATAGGGATGGCAGTAAGCTGTTATGGGACGAAATTCATAAGGCATCTAGATATGAAAACATTGTTATAATGGGAGATTTTAACTTTAGACAAATTGATTGGAACAATATGACAGGAAATCTTGAGTCTAGTGACTTTCTTGATATGGTTCAGGATTGCTTTTTAGAACAGGTTGTGATGGAACCAACTAGAGGAAACAATCAGCTTGACTTGGTTCTTGCCAACAAAGATTCACTAATTAATAATCTTGAGGTTAATGATGAGCTTGGGGAAAGTGATCACAAATCACTTAGTTTTAATATATCATGGAATTACCCAGATAACTGCAATCAAATCTCTGTCCCAGATTTTCGCTTGGCCGACTTCATGGGACTGAAAAATTACCTGGGTGGGCTAAATTGGGATGTCCTGACTATGGGTCAGGTAGGTGATCTTGGTTGCCAATATGGCGTTTTTCAGAGCATAGTTCTAGCTGCCCAGACAACTTTTGTTCCGAGTAGGGAAATTAGATCAAACACAAATGATCCCAAATGGATGAACAATAGATTAAAACATCGCATTGGTCAAAAGAGAGGCATATATAGACGTATCAAAAGAGAGGATGGGCAGTTAAGAAATCAATTTATTCAATTAGAGAGAAATAAAGAAAGGAATAAGAAAAGCAAAAAGGGATTACGAGGCTAAGGTCGCAAGGGATTCAAAGATTAACCCTAAAGGATTCTTTCAGGTATATAGAAGTAAGATTAGGGACAAGACTGGCCCACTTAAGAGTAACTCTGGTCAGATCACTGACAGTGATAAGGAAAATACTAGCGATATTCCTGAAATAGATTATGTAGAACAGGATGATAATAAACTATGTACGATTGCGGTAACTAGTGACATGGTCCTCAGACAAATAGAGAAACTAAAACCTAACAAATCCCCAGGCCCTGATGAACTGTTTGCAAGGGTGTTAAAGGAATGTAAAGAGGAACTTAGCATACCTTTGGCTAATCTTTTTAACATATCACTACAAACTGGCATAGTGCCTGATAAGTGGAAAATGGCAAATGTAATACCTATTTACAAGGCAGGTGACAGGTCCTTGGCTTCGAACTATAGACCAATAAGCCTTACCTCCGTAGTGGGAAAATTTATGGAATCAATAATTGCCGAAGCAATTCGTAGCCATCTTGACAGGCACAGATTGATTAATGAATCTGAACACGGTTTTACAAAGGGGCGTTCCTGTCTTACGAATTTACTAACTTTTTTCACTAGTTTTACAAAGGGGCGTTCCTGTCTTACGAATTTACTAACTTTTTTCACTAAGGTGTTTGAGGAGGTAGATCATGGTAATGAATATGATATTGTGTACATGGGCTTCAGTAAGGCTTTCGATATAGTTCCACACCAGAAGCTATTGAGGAAACTTAAGGCACACGGAATAGGAGAAATTTTTTCCTGGGTAGAGGCATGACTGACAAATAGACAGCAGAGAGTTTGCATAAATGGGGAGAAATCAGAGTGGGGGCACGTCACAGGCGGTGTTCCTCAGGGGTCAGTGTTAGGCCCATTGTTGTTCACAATTTACATAAACGACATAGATGAGGGAATAAATAGCGACATAAGCAAATCTGCTGATGACACCAAAATAGGCCGTCCAATTCATTCTAATGAGGACACTAGAGCACTCCAGGATGATTTGAATAGACTGATGCAATGGTCAGAGAAGTGGCAGATGCAGTTTAATATTGACAAATGCAAAGTTCTAAATGTTGGTCAGGTAAATAACCATGCCACATATAAACTAAATGATGTAGATCTTAATACTACTGATTGCGAAAAGGATTTAGGAGTTCTGGTTAGCAGTAATTTAAAACCAAGACAACAGTGCATTAGTGTTCGCAATAAAGCTAACAGAATTCTTGGCTTCATATCTAGAAGTATAAATAATAGAAGTCCTCAGGTTGTTCTTCAACTCTATATATCCTTGGTTAGGCCTCATTTAGACTATGCTGCTCAGTTCTGGTCACCGTATTACAGAATGGATATAAATGCTCTGGAAAACGTACAGAGGAGGATGACAAAGATGATCCCATGTATCAGAAATCTTCCCTGAGGACTGAGGACCCTGAATTTGCACTCTCTCGAAAGGCGTAGAATTAGGGGGGATATGATCGAGGTGTATAAATGGAAAACAGGAATAAATAAAGGGGATGTAAATAGCGTGCTGAAAATTTCCAGCCAAGACAGGACTCGCAGCAATGGTTTCAAGTTGGAAAAATTCAGATTCAGAAAGGATATAGGAAAGCACTGGTTTGGTAATAGAGTTGTGGATGAGTGGAACAAACTCCCGAGTACAGTTATTCAGGCTAAAACATTGTGTAGTTTTAAAAATAGGTTAGATAAATACATGAGTGGGTGTGGGTGGGTGTGAATTGGACCTGACTAGCTTGTGTTGCTGGGTCTAGTGCAGTGTTCCATCCTTGAGTGGAGATGATCAGACTGGGTGGGTCATTGGGCTAATCCAAGGGGGGGAGGGGTCATTGGTCTAATTCGGGGAGGGGGGGGGACATGGACCTGCTCTGCATGGGTCAGTAGGCCTGTTGCAGTGTTCCTTTGTTCTTGTGTTCTTATGAAATAGTCTTCCTTTGAACAGAATCAAAGACTCGTCAATTACAAGCTTCCTGAAGGGATAAAAATACATACTGAATTTCTCTTTCAGATACACAAACACATGCTTAATCTTATATAACCTGTCATTTCTGTCAGGCCTGGTTTTGTCTGAGAAGTGAAGCATACGTAACATTAGCACAAATCGATTCACTGGCATTATATCACTGAAACCTGGGGTTGCAATCAGGCGGTCTGTTGACCAGTATGATTTCACACTGTGCTTGTACACATATGGCATAAGCATTATTGTGGCAAAGAAAAGATACATCTCAGCCACAGTTGTCTCCTTCCACTGGTGTAGACGTGATTTTGGTGAAAGTATTGTGTTTGCCATGGTGTACTCGTAGTATGTGTTGCTTTCCATGACAATACTTTCCATCACTGGTTCATCAAAGAATAACTCGAAACATTCCAGTTCACTGGCATTGTTCCCAAGTGTACAGGATGGCCATATTCCACTTTGGCTGTCATCAAACTGGTGGGGATTTGGAACAAAATTGACAGCTTCCTGCCAATCCCAGGTGTGGTCTGCTGGTGGGTACTGGACAATGACAGGTGGTTTTGGTTGTGGAGGTTGTGGTTGTGGAGGCTGGTGTGGTGGGTGGGTGGGGGATGGTGGCCTTTGTTGTAGATCAGCTGAGGCAGCGGCGTGGGTGGCAGCGTGGGTGGCAGCATGGTCCACTGCTGGTGACTCACGGCCGGCACCACCACCACTACCACCACCATGCACATTTTCCATCCCAATTGCAACACTATCATCGTCATTTTCACGGTCTGTTCCTGTTGTACAGCCACGGGATGTACTCCGAGATGTACTCCTTCCCCTTGGAATAGCATATGGCACACTACCAGAGCGCATATATCGTCGTATATACTGACGCTTCACTGGGGAATACTGCACTTCACTATCACTACTGGAACTAGTTTCAAGAGCTTGTAGTTCATATTCACTATCACTATCATCACAAATGCTCACATCTGAGTCTGGGATTTGGGAAAATAGGAGTTTCCTCTTTGATTCTGGTACAACTGAACGTGAACAAGACGGCCCAGCACCAGAGGTGGAAGGTTGAGGGTCGTCTGGGCTTTCCTCACTATTACCGATATTATGGTCATTAGTTCCGGTCAAAACCTCACCAAAACATTGAAACTCATCTTCACTGGCACTTCCATCTGTATTAGAACTGTCACTGGGGAACAAAAGTGTCCCAATTCGCCGAGGGGTGAGGAACTTCTTACCGCGAGGCATGGTGGACATTGTTTACAAAGATGGTGTTCCCACAATGCACCACTGGGTCCCAGATTTTTTTCATACTGTGCAAGCCCACCACACAGACCCATTCTCTCACACCTAGGCCTACCAGCCTTTTCCCGCGAGATTTGACGGTGCTAGAATTTATGCGTACTAGTACGTCAAAAACCCCTGCACGTAAGCCGTACTAGTACGGCTGAAACCCTGAAAGGGTTAAAACAGTGACTTCGCAGTGTTTTTTCGTATGTTTTTTATAGTTGTATCTGCGATTTCTTGGTCTCATTTGATAGAATGGAAGATATATTACAGAAATAGAGATGGTTTTGATTAGTTTTAGTACTGGAAATGGCGTGAAACTGAGCTCAAACTAGCGGAAATGTTAAATTTTTGCCGATGTTCAAGAGTAAACAAATGACCTCACACGTCTAATACACGCCTGCTGGTGGGTCTAATATACATTCACAAATGTGCTGATATTATTTATACAATTATTACAATATTGCAAACAGTAAATCTTTTATTTTTTGGTTTGAATAAAAATTCATTATGTGAATAAAAAATAAAAATGGAATTCATTAGTAAAGCCTGAAAACATAACTAATGAACAGAGGAAATGTTAGTTTAGTGCCAGGAATGCCTGCATTGTTTATTCTGGACCCTATTTTGAAATTGCAGTATTTTGAACTTTGCATTAAATTGGCCAAATTACCAATTTCCGATCACTATTTTGTAGTTGAAACAGTTGACTTGGTGAATTCTTGTCCTCAATTGATAGAACAGAAGTAATACTAGTGAAATAGCTAAGAATTTGGTCGACTGGAATAATGTAATTGGCCCAAAATGGGAGTAAAAGTCTGCAAAACCGCCGATGCGTAAATATCGCTGACACATCAAAATTCGCAAGAGCATAATTTCATCTATTTTCCATCAAATTTTGTACTTTGTTTTATTACCTTCAGAAAAAGATTCTCTACCATTTCATAAGAAAAAATAACTATTTTTTGAAAATTCTTGGGCACTGGTACACCCTTTGAAATTTGGCCTCTGGACCCTGAAAGGGTTAAAGATACCTAAGGTCCTAACTTCTATCACCCTATCGGAAGATTGTCACATGCAGGTTCAGATCCAACCTACCCAGCATTCTCCACCTGACTCCTTCCTATATATACATTGTCAATAAAGGATCACATTATACTGCTTATGTTTTTATTTTTCCATTGTGTAGGTATTTTATACCATTTAATTCCATTGTACTTTTCTGTTCATGCATTTTCTTACATTCCAAGTGAATTCGAGCACATTGTTTTATGCAAGTGGATTTTGTATTTGTCGGATTTCCTAATACATGTATTCGGAAATAGTGACTTTTTCTGTCAAAATATTGGCTCGGTGATCGTCACTGAGCTCGGAAATACTGTAGTCACTTGTCCCAAACGTGTCCACGAGGCCCGACACACCATTTACAGCCAGTGTGTCATTGTTTATCAGCCAGTGAGCACAATCCCATGCATTCATACAATAAATTTTGTGTTATTCCATTCTTTCTAGTGCTTGTAACTGCTAAATAAGCCACCATGGGCCTAAAGAAAGCTTCTAGTGCCAGCCCTTTGGTAAAGAAGGAAAGAAACACTATAGAATTCAAGAAAGACATCATTTCAAAATATGAAAGTGGAGTACGTGTGGTAGAGCTTGCCAGGTTGTATAACAAACCCCATACAACCATCGCTTCTACTGTGGCCAAGAAAAAGAAAATCAAGGAAGCTGTTGTTGCAAAAGGTGCAAATATGCTTACAAAACAGAGATCGCAAATACTGGAAGATGTGGGGACTTCGTTGTTGGTGTGGGTTAACGAGAAACAATGATCAGGAGATAGTGTTATGCAGTCAATAATTTGTGTAAAGGCAAGGCAGTTGCATGCGGATCTCTTAAAAAAAAAATGCCTAGAACTAGTGATTGATGTTAGTGAATTGCAGGCCAGCAAAGGCTGGTTTGAGAGATTTAAGAAGTGTAGTGGCATACACAGTGTAGTATGGCATGGCGAGGCTGCAAGTTCTGACAAATATGTGGCTGAAAAATACGTTCAGGAATTCAAGCGGTACATAGAGGGTGAACAATTCAAACTCCAACCAACAAGTGTTCGACTATTATGAAACAGGCCTCTTTTGGAAGAAAATGCCAAAGAGGACCTACAGCACGCAGGAGGAAAAGGTACTCCCAGAACACTAGCCTATGAAAGACAGGCTAACTCTCATGTTTTGTAGTAATGCTAGTGGGGATTTCAAAGTGAAGCCTTTACTAGTGTATCACTCTGAAAATTCCAGTGTGTTCAAGAAAAACAGTGTTGCCAAGAGTAAATTGTGTGTGATGTGGAAGTCAAACAGTAAGGCATGGGTCACAAGGGACATTTTCCTTGATTGGTTCAAGGAAGTGTTTGTCCCCAGTGTGAAGACATACCTCCTGGAAAATAATTTGGAACTCAAGTGCCTCCTGGTAATGGACAATGCACCTGCTCATCCTTTAGACTTGGATGAGCAAATGGTGGAGGAGTTTCATTTCATCACAGTGAAGTTCTTGCTCCCTAATACCACTCCTCACATCCAGCCCATGGGCCAGCAGATCATTTCAAACTTCAAAAAATTGTACACCAAAGCAATGTTTCAAAGGTGCTTTGATGTGACCTCAGACACTCACTTGACCCTAAGAGAGTTTTGGACAGATCACTTCAGTATTCTCCACTGCATAAACCTTATAGGTAAGGCTTGGGAGAGAGTGACTTCCTGGACTCTGAACTCTGCCTGGAGAAAATTGTGGCCAGAATGTGTCCAAGAAAGGTATTTTGAAGGGTTTGAGGCTTACCCTGACAAGCCTATGGCAGTTGTGGAAAATATTGTGGCATTGGGGACTTCCAAGGGGTTGGATGTGAGTGGCGAGGATGTGGAAGAGTTGGTGGAGGACCACAATGAAGAGCTAACCACTGAAGAGCTACCAGGCCTTCATCTGCAACAGCAACAGACCACAGCTCAGGAAATTGCTTCAGAGGAGGAGGAAGAGAGATGGAGGAAGGTACCTACTTCAAAGATGAAGGACATTTGTGTAAAGTGGAGTGAGGTGCAAACATTTATGGATGAACATCACCCTGACAAAGATGTTGCAGGCCGTGTTGATAACATATGCAATGACAATGTTCTGTTCCATTTTAAGGAAATTTTAATGAAATGCTAGATACAAACCTCTGTGGAACACATTTTGAGCGACAGGGGTCCAGTGATTCTCAAGCTGGTCCTAGTGGCATTAAAAAAACAAAGAAGAGAAGTAACCCTGGAAAAGGACTTGGTACCTGAAGTCATTCTGGAGGGGGATTCCCCTTCCAAACAATACTGCATCTCCATCCTCTCCTCCCATCTCATCACTCATCAACAAGTCTTCATTAAAGATAGGTGTTATTTTATTGTTTTATTCTGCATGTCTCATTGTTTTCTGTGTAGGTATATGTATACTTCATGTAAAAAAAAATATTTATTTTTAATACTTTTGGGTATTTGGAATGGATTAATCGGATTTCCATTATTTCTTATAGGGAAAAATGAACTTGGAAATTGTCAGATTCGGGTCTAGTCACACTCTCAGGAAGAGATTAATTACGATTAATTAATTACAGTACTAACAGAACAAAAAATAAAGCATAACATGAAATACAAAAATAATAAAATAAAATCATTACAATAACTGATGTTGATATACAGGAACCTTCTGGGTAGAAGTACTGGCGCAAGCAAGAGAGAGCAGCCGACAAAATGTTCTATTCTTACGCTAATTCCAACAATTTCCGAGAACACTGACAGCTGGTACACGAGAAAGGTTACAAAAGCTATGGCTTGGGTAGCACAAAAATAGGTTGGACAAATGTATATGGATGCATTTGAGAAGGCATGTTTCAGTGTCCCTTCTCTATTATATAAGAGCATAAGAAAGGAGGAACACTGCAGCAGGCCTGTTGGTCCAAACTGGGCATATCCTTTATTTTTTTTTTTTTATTATCACACCGGCCGATTCCCACCAAGGCAGGGTGGCCCGAAAAAGAAAAACTTTCACCATCATTCACTCCATCACTGTCTTGCCAGAAGGGTGCTTTACACTACAGTTTTTAAACTGCAACATTAACACCCCTCCTTCAGAGTGCAGGCACTGTACTTCCCATCTCCAGGACTCAAGTCCGGCCTGCCGGTTTCCCTGAATCCCTTCATAAATGTTACTTTGCTCACACTCCAACAGCACGTCAAGTATTAAAAACCATTTGTCTCCATTCACTCCTATCAAACACGCTCACGCATGCCTGCTGGAAGTCCAAGCCCCTCGCACACAAAACCTCCTTTACCCCCTCCCTCCAACCCTTCCTAGGCCGACCCCTACCCCGCCTTCCTTCCACTACAGACTGATACACTCTTGAAGTCATTCTGTTTCGCTCCATTCTCTCTACATGTCCGAACCACCTCAACAACCCTTCCTCAGCCCTCTGGACAACAGTTTTGGTAATCCCGCACCTCCTCCTAACTTCCAAACTACGAATTCTCTGCATTATATTCACACCACACATTGCCCTCAGACATGACATCTCCACTGCCTCCAGCCTTCTCCTCGCTGCAACATTCATCACCCACGCTTCACACCCATATAAGAGCGTTGGTAAAACTATACTCTCATACATTCCCCTCTTTGCCTCCAAGGACAAAGTTCTTTGTCTCCACAGACTCCTAAGTGCACCACTCACTCTTTTTCCCTCATCAATTCTATGATTCACCTCATCTTTCATAGACCCATCCGCTGACACGTCCACTCCCAAATATCTGAATACGTTCACCTCCTCCATACTCTCTCCCTCCAATCTGATATTCAATCTTTCATCACCTAATCTTTTTGTTATCCTCATAACCTTACTCTTTCCTGTATTCACCTTTAATTTTCTTCTTTTGCACACCCTACCAAATTCATCCACCAATCTCTGCAACTTCTCTTCAGAATCTCCCAAGAGCACAGTGTCATCGGCAAAGAGCAGCTGTGACAACTCCCACTTTGTGTGTGATTCTTTATCTTTTAACTCCACGCCTCTTGCCAAGACCCTCGCATTTACTTCTCTTACAACCCCATCTATAAATATATTAAACAACCACGGTGACATCACACATCCTTGTCTAAGGCCTACTTTTACTGGGAAAAAATTTCCCTCTTTCCTACATACTCTAACTTGAGCCTCACTATCCTCGTAAAAACTCTTCACTGCTTTCAGTAACCTACCTCCTACACCATACACTTGCAACATCTGCCACATTGCCCCCCTATCCACCCTGTCATACGCCTTTTCCAAATCCATAAATGCCACAAAGACCTCTTTAGCCTTATCTAAATACTGTTCACTTATATGTTTCACTGTAAACACCTGGTCCACACACCCCCTACCTTTCCTAAAGCCTCCTTGTTCATCTGCTATCCTATTCTCCGTCTTACTCTTAATTCTTTCAATTATAACTCTACCATACACTTTACCAGGTACACTCAACAGACTTATCCCCCTATAATTTTTGCACTCTCTTTTATCCCCTTTGCCTTTATACAAAGGAACTATGCATGCTCTCTGCCAATCCCTAGGTACCTTACCCTCTTCCATACATTTATTAAATAATTGCACCAACCACTCCAAAACTATATCCCCACCTGCTTTTAACATTTCTATCTTTATCCCATCAATCCCGGCTGCCTTACCCCCTTTCATTTTACCTACTGCCTCACGAACTTCCCCCACACTCACAACTGGCTCTTCCTCACTCCTACAAGATGTTATTCCTCCTTGCCCTATACACGAAATCACAGCTTCCCTATCTTCATCAACATTTAACAATTCCTCAAAATATTCCTTCCATCTTCCCAATACCTCTACCTCTCCATTTAATAACTCTCCTCTCCTATTTTTAACTGACAAATCCATTTGTTCTCTAGGCTTTCTTAACTTGTTAATCTCACTCCAAAACTTTTTCTTATTTTCAACAAAATTTGTTGATAACATCTCACCCACTCTCTCATTTGCTCTCTTTTTACATTGCTTCACCACTCTCTTAACTTCTCTCTTTTTCTCCATATACTCTTCCCTCCTTGCATCACTTCTACTTTGTAAAAACTTCTCATATGCTAACTTTTTCTCCCTTACTACTCTCTTTACATCATCATTCCACCAATCGCTCCTCTTCCCTCCTGCACCCACTTTCCTGTAACCACAAACTTCTGCTGAACACTCTAACACTACATTTTTAAACCTACCCCATACCTCTTCGACCCCATTGCCTATGCTCTCATTAGCCCATCTATCCTCCAATAGCTGTTTATATCTTACCCTAACTGCCTCCTCTTTTAGTTTATAAACCTTCACCTCTCTCTTCCCTGATGCTTCTATTCTCCTTGTATCCCATCTACCTTTTACTCTCAGTGTAGCTACAACTAGAAAGTGATCTGATATATCTGTGGCCCCTCTATAAACATGTACATCCTGAAGTCTACTCAACAGTCTTTTATCTACCAATACATAATCCAACAAACTACTGTCATTTCGCCCTACATCATATCGTGTATACTTATTTATCCTCTTTTTCTTAAAATATGTATTACCTATAACTAAACCCCTTTCTATACAAAGTTCAATCAAAGGGCTCCCATTATCATTTACACCTGGCACCCCAAACTTACCTACCACACCCTCTCTAAAAGTTTCTCCTACTTTAGCATTCAAGTCCCCTACCACAATTACTCTCTCACTTGGTTCAAAGGCTCCTATACATTCACTTAACATCTCCCAAAATCTCTCTCTCTCCTCTGCATTCCTCTCTTCTCCAGGTGCATACACGCTTATTATGACCCACTTCTCGCATCCAACCTTTACTTTAATCCACATAATTCTTGAATTTACACATTCATATTCTCTTTTCTCCTTCCATAACTGATCATTTAACATTACTGCTACCCCTTCCTTTGCTCTAACTCTCTCAGATACTCCAGATTTAATCCCATTTATTTCCCCCCACTGAAACTCTCCTACCCCCTTCAGCTTTGTTTCGCTTAGGGCCAGGACATCCAACTTCTTTTCATTCATAACATCAGCAATCATCTGTTTCTTGTCATCCGCACTACATCCACGCACATTTAAGCAACCCAGTTTTATAAAGTTTTTCTTCTTCTCTTTTTTAGTAATTGTATACAGGAGAAGGGGTTACTAGCCCATTGCTCCCGGCATTTTAGTCGCCTCATACGACACGCATGGCTTACGGAGGAAAGATTCTTTTCCACTTCCCCATGGACAATAGAAGAAATAAAAAAGAACAAGAGCTATTTAGAAAAAGGAGAAAAACCTAGATGTATGTATATATATATATGCATGTGCGTGTCTGTGAAGTGTGACCAAAGTGTAAGTAGGAGTAGCAAGATATCCCTGTTATCTTAGCGTGTTTATGAGACAGAAAAAGAAACCAGCAATCCTACCATCATGCAAAACAGTTACAGGTTTTTGTTTCACAGTCATCTGGCAGGACGGTAGTACTTCCCTGGGTGGTTGCTGTCTACCAACCTACATATCCTTTATGTAGTAGCAATTATGTGATGTGGAAAAAGGATGAAAGTTACAACACAGGTGCAACTTCTGGTTATTTTTATTGTAGACGTTTTGCCATCCAGTGACTTTATCAATATAGATTCTAGGACATAACTAGAAGACAGTAGAACTATATACAAAAGATGAGGTAATCAGTCCCTCAGCCTTGGAGCTGGTGTGACGAGCACCGTGATTGTAGAGATTCTGGAGCACAGGCAAGGAGGCTGGTGTTCATATAGGTGTCAGTGGATAGAGACGTGTAGCAGAGGAGGGCATAGTCACTGGTAGGCGGGATTCCCCAGTGGAAGTAGATCATACCCAAAGCGATAGGTTAGTTGTAGTAGCTGTGAAGAAGGTCATGTAGATGTCCTCTGAACCAAGATTCCATGATGTTGCAGTGTCTGACAAGCTGTGCAAGAAAGGTATACAATACCGACAAGATAAAAGTTAAGACACATGTGCAACATCTGGTTATCTTTATTGTAGACGTTTCGCCATCCAGTTGCTTTATCAATACAGATTCTACGACATAACTAGAAGCCACTCGTGGCTTCTTCAGTCCTAATACTGAAGAAGCCACTCATGGCAAAATGTTTCCTTTAATAAATATCCTGAACTGTACATAAGTGTCTTTTTCCACATCACATAATTGCTACTATATAAAAGCTTGGGTAGGATAAAAAAGAGGTTGGACAAATGTATATGGATGGATGGATTTGAGAAGGCATGCCCAGTCTGGGCCAACAGGCCTGCTGCAGTGTTCCTCCTTTCTACTTTTTATGCTACCCAAGCCACAGCTTTTGTAACCTATCTTTCTCATGTACCAACTGACTTTTCCACCACATGTGTAACTACTACTACTACTACCACCTCTACTTGTGTGGGTGAAATGTTGTCAATAGAGGATCACATTATACTGCTGTGTCTGACCATGCATCTGGCAGCCCTGCTGCCAGACGCACAGTCTTAAGTCGAGTGGTCGTATATCGGATGGTACCTGTATATCATGTTTCTATGTTATTAATATTGTTTATTATATCATATTAGATGAATTGTGAGAGATACATAAGCCAATGAGTTGATATTAGCCTCATATTGAAGTATTCCGTCCTGTCTCCTGAGAGCAGGAATTCCGCTGAAACGGATTAATGGCATTACAGTTAATTTAAATGAAGAAAATCAATTTGATATACGAGCTAATTGAGTTATAAGCTAGGTCACGGAACAGATTAAACTTGTAAGTCGAGGTTCCACTGTATATGTATATCTTATGCCTGTAATTTTGGAAATTGTCAATGACTGGGAGTTTCCTTACACCTGCTGCACCTTCTCAAGGAAGTAAACAGTCACCCAAGTGTTAGCCGACTGTTCCGGGGGTCATCTCTGGGAAAAAGAATCATCTTTCAACTGCCCCCCCCCCCTACCTATCCAATTAAAAGCTCCAGTGCTATAATTTTTCAAACAGAAAAAGAAATTTCTTCTGAAAAAAAGAGCTCATATTTCTGGTGGTAATGAAACAATGAAAACTGTGTCATTACTTACCAAGATATGAATACCTGAAGTTGAAGGTTGTTCCTACACAATGAACAACACAATGGGCCCCCAACCAACGGCAGCATCGACTAATGCCAAATTCGTCTAACGGCACTCTTTGGCATAAAAATATTGACTCTACCAATGGCGAAAAACTCATCTAATGGCTTTTGTCCTGAACATGTCCATGCGGCTGGAGCATGGCCTGAGTGGGCCCAGCCACTCCAAGACTCAGTGTGCTAATGTTTACAAGCCGTTGCGATTGATTTCACGTGTACCTGCGATATATTTTTTATTATTCCAGTGTTTTTAGTGTTTGTAATCACTAAATTAGCCACCATGGGCCCCAAGAAAGCTTCTAGTGCTAACCCTGTGGTAAAAAGGGTGAGAAATATTATTGTCCCATGGTCAGCTGCTTCTGCACCACTGTCAGCTGCTGCTGCTGCACTACTGTCAGCTGTTGCTGCACTACCATCAGCTGCTGCTGCTGCTGCTGCACTACTGTCAGCTGTTGCTGCACCACGGTCAGCTGTACTACTTGAAGATGTGGAGAGACTGTTGTTGGTGTGGCTGATTGAGAATACTGAGAAACAATTAACCCCAGAGGGTTAGCCACCCAGGATAACCCAAGAAAGTCAGTGTGTCATCTAGAACTAACTTATTTCCATTGGGGTCCTTAATCTTGTCCCCCAGGATGCAACCCACACCAGTCAACTAACACCCAGGTGAACAGGAAAAAATGCCTGGAACTAGTGCTCATATTGGTGAATTTAAGGCAAAGGTTGGTTTGAGAGATTTAAGAATTGTAGTGGCATACACAGTGTGATAAGGCATGGCGAAGCTGAAGAATTCCAACCCCAACAAGTGTTCAATTGTGATGAAATAGCCCTGTTCTGGAAGAAAATGCCAAACAGGACCTACATTACTCATTACTCAGGAGGAAAAGGTACTCCCAGGACACAAGCCTATGAAAGACAAGCTAGCTCTCATGTTTTGTTGTAATGCTAGTGGGGATTGCAAATTGAAACCTTTACTCATGTATCACTGAAAATCCTAGAGTGTTCAAGAAAAACAGTGTCTCATTACTCAACAATACTCCACAATAAAGGTAAGTGTCATTTTAGTATTTATTTATATATGTACTGGGCATGTCTCATTGTTTTCTGTGTAGGGAAATGTATATGTAGAAAAAAAATATTTTTTTTAATACTTTTTGGCTGTCTGGAATGGATTAATTGGATTTCCATTATTTCTTATGGGAAAAATTAATTTGACTAACGGCTAATTCAACTAAAGGCTAGCTCTCTGGAACAGATTAAAGCCGTTGGTCGAGGGTCCACTGTACGTATATTTTTTTTCCCGCATTTTCCTTGCACTTTCAGGCTTTAACACTTTTCTAAAACAAATGTGGGCTAGATACAACAGTTTACAAGCATATACAGTGGACCCTCGACCAACGATGGCATCAATTAACGATAAATCTGACTAGCGATACATTTTATCGCAAAAATTTTGCCTCGACTAGCGCTAAAAAACCCGACCAATGCTATTCGTTCCGTTCGAGACGCGTCCACTTTGGCCTGAGCGCGCCTCACTCGTCCCATGGGTGCCAGTGTTTACAAGTCAGCCAGCCACAGCGGTCGCTTCCAAACATACAATTGGAACATTTCATATTATCACAGCCTTTGTAGTGATTGCAGGAAAAACAATGTCCTCAAGGCTAATTTGTGTGTGCTGTGGAGGGCAAACAGTAAGGCATGGGTCACTAGGGACTTTTTCTATGACTGGTTACACCATGCATTTGCCCCCACTGTGAAAAATTACCTAACTGAAAAGAAATTAGACCTGAAGTGCCTCCTGGTATTAGACAATGCTCCTGGTCATCCTTCAGACGTGGCAGAGCGACTTTCTGCGGAAATGAGCTTCATTAAGGTCAAGTTTTTGCCTCCTAATACCACTCCTCTCCTGCAACCCATGGACCAGCAGGTCATTTCCAACTTCAAGAAACTGTACACAAAAGCTATGTTTGAAAGGTGCTTTGTAGTGACCTCAGAAACTCAACCGACTCTAAGAGAGTTTTGGAAGGATCACTTTACCATCCTCAATTGTGTAAACATTATAGGTAAGGCTTGGGAGGAAGTGACTAAGAGGACCTTGAACTCTGCTTGGAAAAAACTGTGGCCAGAATGTGTAGACAAAATGGATTTTGAAGGGTTTGAGGCTAACCCTGAGAATCCTATGCCAGTTGAGGAATCCATTGTGGCACTGGGGAAGTCATTGGGGTTGGAGGTTAGTGGGGAGGATGTGGAAGAGTTGGTGGAAGAGGACAATGAAGAACTAACCACTGATGAGCTGCTAGATCATCTTCATCAGCATGAGGCCAGACCTGAGGAAACTGCTTTGGAGGAGGGGATAGAGAAATTGAAGAAGTTGCCTACTTCTAAGATTAAGGAAATCTGTGCAATGTGGCTTAAAGTGCAAACCTTTATGGATGAAAATCACCCTGACACAGCTACTGCAAGCCGTGTTGGCAACCTGTACACTGACAATGTTGTGAAACATTTTAGAAATGTCATAAAGGAACGGGAGGTACAGGCCTCTATGGACAGATATGTTGTGCGACAGAAGTCCAGTGACTCTCAAGCTGGTCCTAGTGGCATTAAAAGAACAAGGGAAGTAACCCCGGAAAAAGAGTTGCTACCTCAAGTCCTAATGGAAGGGGATTTCCCTTCTAAACACTAAGATCCACACTCTCCCCTCCTCCCATCCCATCAATCATCACCAGATGTTCAATAAAGGTAAGTGTCATGTATTCTATTCTTAGTATAGTAGTAATTGTGCATGTCTTCTTCAGTTTGTGTGTATTAAAATTAATATTTCATGTGGTAAAATTTTTTTTTTCAATACTTTGGGGTGTCAGGAACGGATTAATTTGATTTCCATTATTTCTTATGGGGAAAATTAACTCGATTAACGATGAGCTCTCAGGAACGGATTAACATCGCTGGTCGAGGGTCCACTGTACAAAGATACAATATAAAAAGTGACCTGAAATAATATAATAAACTCTATATAGAATATAATATCAGGGCCCCAATTATATACACCTACCATCCGACTTACGACCTGCTCGACTTACGACTGTGTCTTTTATGCCAAATTTCTGGGAAATAAACAACTATTTGTGTTGTACACAGTGTTTATCCTAAACCTTACAGTATAAAATACAGTACTAACAGCATAAAAAGTAAAGTAAAACATGAAATACCAAAATAAAACAATAAAATAAAGTCATTACAAAAATGTTTTGTTGATATTCTGTGGTAAAGTTCGACTTACGACCATTTCGACTTACGACCGGTTTCTCGGAACCAAACTCGGTTGTAAGTCGGATGGTAGGTGTATATACCATCCTATTACACATCCCTCCACACTGCCAATATCCCCTCCTTTAAAATGCAGGCATTGTACTTCCCATTTCCAGAACTCAAGTCTGGCTATGTAAAAATGACCGGTTTTCCTGAATCCCTTCACTAAATATTATCCTGCTCACACTCCAACAGCTCGTCAGGTCCCAAAAACCATTCGTCTCCATTCACTCCTATCTAACATGCTCATGCACGCTTGCTGGAAGTCCAAGCCCCTTGCCCACAAAACTTCCTTTGCCCCTTCCCTCCAACCTTTTCGAGGATGACCCCTAACCCGCCCTCCCTCCCCTACAGATTTATACACACTCCATGTCATTCTACTTTGATCCATTCTCTCTAAATGACCAAACCGCCTCAACAACCCCTCTTCAGCCTTCTGACTAATACTTTTATTAACTCCACACATTCTCCTAATTCACACACTATGAATTCTCTGCATAATATTTATACCACACACTGCCCTTAGACAGGATATCTCCACTGCCTCCAACCGCCTCCTCGTTGCAGCGTTTACAACCCAAGCTTCACACCCATAAAAGAGTGATGGTACCACTATGCTTTCACACATTCCCTTCTTTGCCTCCACTGATAACGTTTTTTTGTCTCCACATACACCTCAACGCACCACTCACCTTTTTTCCCTCATCAATTCTGTGGTTAACCTCGTCCGCCATAAACTTATCTGCTGACACATCAACTCCCAAATATCTGAAAACATTCACTTCTTCCATACTCCTTTTCTCCAATGTGATATCCAATTTTTCTTTATCTAAATCATTTGATACCCTCATCACCTTACTCTTATCTATGTTCACTTTCAGCTTTCTACCTTTACACACCCTGTACCTGTAGAAATAAAGATATTATTATTATTTTTCTGTTAACCTTTCTTGTTTGTTTGTTTCATTTCATTCTGGTGGATGGATGTCAGCAAAATCACATCATGTCTGTCATGCCACTGCAATGCCATGATGTCACTGGCACAAAACACCTGCATTTAACCACCACTAATGCCTCTGTTGAATTTTGGCATGTGTTTTGAGTTCCATGCACTGTGCCACAAGTTTTTCATGATCACATGCAAAAAGCCAGAGTAAAGGGTCTGTGTACCAGTTATCAGCATATAATGTATGCCCCTTTTGAAGATATAGTTCTATCAATTTCCTCACATCACCCGAGATTCCTGGTAAGTTCCCAATATCTTCTAAGGTTCTTTTCTGTGTATAAAATCCAAGCTAATACCAAACAACTTTAACTTGACTCAAGAAATCGTAATGACACGATTGCAAACAAACCATACCCCCGGCCGGGATTGAGACTATGACCGCGGGTTCAATCCTGGCCGGGGGTATGGTTTACCAAACAACTTTCACTGTCACACAGTTTGATACCAAAGCATTTTCTCATGCTTGGTATATATTGCTTGAATGACACTCTGCTTTTGAAAAGGATGAGAGATTCATCAGTAAGAAATTTTTGGAATGATAAAGAACTTTAAGAACTTATTTTTCAGGTACGTACATTAAAACATTCTTAATCTTGTATAACATGTTCCTGTTGGGGGTTACTCATCTGAAAAGTGAAGCATATGCAGAAAGAGGATAAATCTGTTGATTGAGATGAGAACACTGAATGCTGATACCACACATACATAAGCATAATTGTGGCAGAGGTATATCTCAACCACAGCTGTCTTTCCACTTGTGAACTCATGACCATGCTGACACACGTGTGTTTGCCACTGTACACTAGAACAATCATTTTCATTAATGGTTCATCCAAATACAGTTCAAAGAAATGAAGATCATTGTTCATGGTACAATTCACCAAACTGATATTAATTTGGCACAAAACTTGCTTCTTCATGCCAATCCCAGACATAGTCTAGTGGCAGTTGCTGGATCTGTGCGACTGGTAGTGGATGAGTGAGTGAGTGAGTGAGTGTGTGAGTGTGAGTGAGTGTGAGTGTGAGTGTGTGTGTGTGTGTGTGTGTGTGTGTGTGTGTGTGTGTGTGTGTGTGTGTGTGTGTGTGTGTGTGTGTGTGTGTGTGTGTGTGTGTGTGTGTGTGTGTGTGTGTGTGTGTGTGTGTGAGGGGAGGCAAGCAGTAGTGGTGGTTGGGGTGTGGGACACGACACTCTCCTAGGGTTGGCCAGTGCCATGTGAATCATTGTTATTTTTTGTTTTGCAGGGCAGGGGAGGGGGGGGAAGAATAGTCATAATAGATTCTAGGGACCCACAAACTGAAAAAAACCAAGAATATTGTCCTAACTAGACCTAATGAAACACCACTACATCCCACTGACACAGCTAACAAGATAAACGACTTCTTCTCAACCATAGGATCTAATCTCGCCAATAAAATCCCACATACTAATGCCCATGCCGGGGACTACCTAGATGGGAATTTCCCAAATTCCTTCTATCTTGCAACAATTGAACCCTCGGAAGTCACCGAGATTATAAAGTCACTTAAAAACAACTCAGGGAATCTGTCTAATGTCCCACCATTACTGTACAAGCGAGCGGCCCATATCCTTTCGCATGCTATTTCATTACTTTTTAACAAGTCACTAGAAACTAGCACCTTCCCGAAACTACTCAAGATGGCAAGGGTTACACCAATACATAAAGGTGGTGACCCTACAGACTTAAACAACTATAGGCCAATATCAAACTTACCATTGCTATCCAAAATCTTTGAGAAACTCATGCACAGGAGACTACATTCATTTATAACAGCACAAAACATACTCAACCCCTGCCAATTTGGATTTAGGAAAAATAAAAGCACTAATGATGCAATCATAAAAATGCTAGATCTGCTTTACACAGCATTGGAAAATAAGAAATATCCACTAGGAATTTTTATTGACCTAAGAAAAGCTTTTGACACAGTAGACCACGACATCCTACTCCAAAAACTTGACCATTACGGTATAAGAGGCCATGCGCTTGCTTATTTCAAATCTTACCTTACTAATAGGTATCAGTATGTTACCATTAAAGACACAGCATCAACAACACGGCCACTTGATACTGGAGTTCCGCAGGGAAGTGTCCTTGGTCCCCTGCTCTTCCTCATATACATCAATGATCTTCCAAACGTATCCCAACACCTGAAACCCATTCTCTTTGCTGACGACACGACTTATGTCATTTCTCACCCTAATCTTGCCACCCTCAACACCATTGTTAACGAGGAGCTGATCAAAATATCGACTTGGATGACAGCCAATAAACTTACGCTTAACACTGACAAAACCTACTATATTATGTTTGGTAGCAGAGCAGGAGATGCACAAATTAACATTAAGATCGACAACACTCTAATTACCAGACATAATGAGGGCAAATTCCTAGGCCTATACCTTGACGACAACCTGAATTTCAGCACCCATATCCAACACATAACCAAAAAAGTATCCAAAACAGTTGGGATCCTCTCCAAGATACGATACTACGTGCCGCAAAATGCCCTTCTCACACTATACCACTCACTTATTTATCCATACCTCACCTATGCTATTTGTGCTTGGGGATCAACTGCAGCAACACACCTAAAGCCAATAATAACCCAACAAAAAGCTGCAGTAAGAATAATCACTAAATCCCATCCCTGGCAACACACCCCCCCACTCTTCATAGATCTAAACTTACTCCCTGTTCAGTACATCCACACTTACTACTGTGCAATCTACATCTACAGGACCTTGAACTCCAATATCAACCTTGACCTAAAATGCTTTCTTGATAGTTGTGACAGAACCCACAGGCATAACACCAGACACAAACATCTCTACGACATTCCCCATGTCCGACTAAACCTTTACAAAAATTCAATGTATGTCAAAGGCCCTAAAATCTGGAACACCCTACCTGAGAACTCTAGAACTGCAGACACATTCATCACCTTCAAAACTACCATTAGAGAACATCTTATCTCCCTGATAAACCCCATCAACTAACTACACGAATACCACCTGGTGGTTCACACTTACACTCACTCACCCATTTGACCATAAACAGAAATATTTATCTCAATCTTAAAATAATGAATCCTATGATACTCCAATACTGAAACTATGTACTGTGCCAAAACAAAAGCATTCACATTGCTAAACTCACAAACCAGTATTTAGTCACTTAGCCATAATACCAACTTACCTCATAATTTGTAATATTTTAAAATAAAGAATTAAACTAAGTCTGCCCGAAATGCCTAGCCATGCTAGGCGTTCTAGTGGTACACTCTGTAATCATTATTTAACTACATGTAAACCACACAACAACCAAATTCTGTAAATTCAACATTGTAATCTTTATAGAGAATAAACTTTGAATTTGAATTTGAATAATTATGTATGGGAGAGAAAAGCTAATTTCTCTCCCATTTCTTCCCTGATTCTCTCCAATCCTCCTCTCCCAGGTGATAAGTAACCCTCTGCCATTAATTTCCTTCTGGTAAGGTTTTTTTCTTTGCAATTACAAGTTGCAATTAACTACTACCGAGACAATAAAACAGCAAAAAAGAAAAAAGAAGAAAAAAAAAAAAAAGGCTATTACAACCCAGGAACAATAAGGCCTGTTATCCTGGGTGTAAAGGGAAGCAAGGAGCAGAACAAATGCAGCTGAATGACTGAATTATATTTTCCTTCACCAAGTGTGATTATAAGTATTTACAAGTATGTACAATATAGGCAAAGACACAGCCTGGAGACAGAATGGACAACAGTGTTCAACCAGCTCTAGAATGGAAATGACAAGGGTGGAAAGGCAAGTGATGACGACGCCACCTCCACAATTGCCAGACCCACCTTCTCATTGGCTGAACCTAAGTACTGATCTGACAATGGGGCCCCATCATCCGACCCTTAGCACCCGGTTTGCTGGTTGGGGAGGTAGCCTTTTAATGAGGGCGTGTACATGCGCCGAATAAAGGTTACGTACTCTTTGCATGCCACACCAATGAAGCACTCACCCTGAGACAAACTCGACACACCTCTTGCTTCACCAGGCTGCTAGTTTTGCTCAGGTGTGTCTCGACCATTCTGCAGAAACCTAAGTGGAGATCTATTAATAGCTCCTGTAGCTGGGGACACGTCAATCTACTGCGCCATGTCTGCTTCTGTATTTAATTTACTGCGAAGCTTATTACGAATTTGTGCCACAGAGTTCTTTGATGATCAATGCCAATAGATCAAGCAATACGCCAACAAAGCTGTAGAGAGAACTTATGCAGGTTTATTAGAGTAAACTCAGTCACTAATCGTCAGACTCTTAAAGGTGGCATTTAATCCCCAACCCGCTGCTTACAACATGGTCAAGCTGCTAAGCACAGTACAACTGCAGATTCATGCTAGCAAGGCTTACACGAATGCAGAGTATGCACATACAATAGCAATAGCAAAACCAACTGCAAAATATTCACACAACAGCAAGATTGACCATAGCAAAGCGAGCACAATTGACATGCCAAAATAGCAAGGTGTCAACGATCACACAATAGCAGGCCGACCATAAAGAAAGAAAAATGCAAAGCTGACACGCAAAGTTTTGTAAAGCTTTGGCAAAGCTGACGCAATGCCAGACAACAAGCTGTATGATGTTCCTGCTTCAGCTTCAACTCTAGGCTCAACTCCTGCTCTAAGTCCAGCTCCAGCTCCTGGACAAGCTACCCATATTACAACCCAGAAACAACAAGGCCTGTTATCCTGGGAGTAAATGGGAGCATGGAGCAGCGCAAACACAGCTGAATGACTTTGAATTATATTTTCCTTCACCAAGAGTGATTAAAGTATTTACAAGTATGTACGCTATATACGGTTGGAAATATATGTGTACCACACGGTGAATCAATAGGCAAAGACACAGCCTGAAGACAGAATGGACAACTGTGTTCAACCACCTCTAGAATGGAAATAACAAGGGTGGAAAGGTGAGTGGTGACCACGCCACCTCCACGATTGCCAGGCCCCCCTTCTCATTGGCTGAACCTAGGTACTGATCTGACGACGAGGCCCCATCATCCGACCCTCAGCACCTGGTTTGCTGGTTGGGGAGGTAGCCTTTTAACCATTTGACTGTTGCAACCCCAAATCCTCAGGTGTCTCCTGGTGTTGCAAAATATTTGAAAAAAAGAAAAAATTATTTTTTCTTATGAAACGATAATCTTTCCCGACGGTAATGACACCAAAAGTACGAAATTTGATGGAAAACCTACGGAATTACACTCTCATGAAGTTAGTGACCTCAGAGATATTTACGAATGGCCGATTTCGCCCACTTTGAGCCCTATTTTCAACTAATTCCATTGTTCCAGTCAACCAAACTCATAACTATTTCTTTAGAACTCCATTGATTCTATCAACTGAGTACAAGAAACTGCCCATTTACCAATTTCAACTACCCAATAAAGTGGTCAGAAATTAGCAATTTGGCCAATTTCATGCAAATTAAAAAATATGCCAATTTCAAAATAGGGTCCAGAATGAAAACTGCAGGCATTCCTGGCTCTAAAATAACATTTTCTTTGTTCATCAGTCATGTTTCCAGGCCCCTCTGATATTACTCTTGCTTTCTATTTTGAATTTTTATTCAAACAAAAAACAGAAGATTTACTGTTATGCAGCAGACTACTGCAATATTGTAATAATTGTATAAATAATGTCAACCCATTCATGACTACATATCAGAATGGCTAGTTGGGCATTTATTGGACAATGACATCATTTGTTTACTCTTGAACATCGGCAAAAATCAAACATTTCCTCTACTTTGAGCTCCATTTCAAGGTCCCTTTCATAGTAAAACCAATCAAAATCACCTCTGTTTCTATAATATGCTTTCCATTCTATCAAGTGTGACTACAAAAACAAGAATATAACCATAAAAACTATACGAAAATATACCTCAAAGTCGGCGTTTTAATCCAAAAATATGGTCGGAGTTTTTTTTTCTCATTATGCACTGCGTGCTGTAGGATTTTTTTTATATGGTGCACACTGACCACAGACTCATTCTCTCACATGTGGGCCTACCAGCTTTCTCCTGCTTGATTTGAAGCCACTAGACTTTTTGAGTATATATACGTCAAACACACTGACTCCTAAGACGTATATATACGACCGAAACAGTCAAAGGGTTAATGAGGGTGTGTACATGCACCAAATAAAGGTTACATACTCTTTGCATGCCACAAAGGCAATAAGAAAAACACTTCATATTGAAATTTTCATCTCAGCCTGGTTTACAATTTTGGAACACTTATTAACAATGACTTCTGCCACAGCACAACTATGGAATCAGAGGAAACATTCAGTTATTTTATAATTTTCTGTTTGAGATACTGATTGTGTTATGAAAATGTAGTACAAAAAGGTCCCGCTTCCAGTGCTTCATTTTACAGTATCTCGCTAATACAGCAGTTTTAAATTATGCCCATTCCACATTTATTCAGACTTTCTACAATAAATATACCTGCACATGAGAATCACTCACTATAAAAACAAAAGACTCGGCAGGAGATGTAATATTCCCCTGATGAAAAGCAGGGGCACCACGAGTACATTGAGAGACAACACAATAAGTGTCTGGGGCCCAAGAGTGTTCAACTGCCTCCTAGCATACATAAGGGGGATTACTAATAGACCCTTGGCTGTCTTCAAGAAATCACTAGACAGGCACCTAAAGTCAGTACCTAACCAGTCAGTTTGCGTGTGGCCAGCAGTAACAGCCTGGTTGATCAGACCCTGATCCACCATGAGGCCTGATCTCAGACCGAGAGACGGGGGCGTTGACCCCCGAAACTTTCTCCAGGTAAAACCACTATAAACTATGGAGAAAAATATTCTAAGGTAAGTAATGTGTGAACTGTACACTCATTTTTTAAGCCTAGCTATATTGCTCACTTAATATATGCATTTGAAAGTAAAAAAAAGGCTATGTTATGCTTTAGAGAGATTTTTCACTTTATAGTGGTAGCCTGCAACCTAACCTGCTGTATAAGCAGGGCCCTCCTGTATACTGACTGCAGTATGAAAATGTAGTATACTGACTGTTGTATAAAAATATTCACAGTTGCATGTACCATCAGATTACCACCCTATTTATTGACAACGGCTGCCTTCTTGAATGAGGTCATTATTCTAATACCAAACTGAACACTAAGCAAAAATGTCCAAGTTTTCAGGTCCTTATTTGAAATTACTTTCAAAAGTATTTCATTATGTGAAACACAACAGTATGTGCCTATAGTATATACACTTTTTTTTTTTTTCAACAAATCGGCCATATCCCACCAAGGCAGGGTGGCCCAAAAAGAAAAAAGAAAGTTTCTCTTTTTAAATTTAGTAATTTATACAGGAGAAGGGGTTACTAGGCCCTTGCTCCCGGCATTTTAGTCGCCTCTTACAACACGCATGGCTTATGGAGGAAGAATTCTGTTCCATTTCCCCATGGACATAAGAGGAAATGAATAAGAACTAGAAAAAAAATAGAAGAAAACCCAGAGGGGTGTGTGTATATATGTATATGCTTGTACATGTATGTGTAGTGTGACCTAAGTGTAAGTAGAAGTAGCAAGACATACCTGAAATCTTGCATGTTTATGAGACAGAAAAAAGACACCAACGATCCTACCATCACGTAAAACAATTACAGGTTTCCGTTTTACACTCACTTGGCAGGGCGGTTGCTATCTACCAACCTACTGCCTACAATACACTAAATATATTTTTTATTTAAAGAACTTCAGAATTTGGTCGGGTAAATCCACAAAAAAAAAAAAAAAATTATTGCCAATTTATATAAATCAAAATAAATCTGGTTTACATATTAAATGCAAACTCTGAATGAGATACTCACTCCTCTCATGTGTCCCTCTATGTAATGCAGTGACAGCGACCGGCTACCATATATTTTCAAGACTTGCTCCTGGGTAAGGGGAGTTAGACCTTGATATATGGATCCAAACTGCAGCTGCTGAAACTGGTTCAACTTCATCAGGAGACCTTGTTTAATGTCATAGTGAAGACCTCGAACAGCAAAGCCATGGTTGTACTTCAGATTTTTTATTTCTTCAGGATACTGGGAAAAAAATTATTAAAAAAGTCACACTTTTATTAACCATGTTTTAATTATCTACAAAACAACATGAAGGAAGGACTAAACTAAAAGACTTTTAATAATACAGTGGATCCTTGGGTAATGACATTAATCCGTTCCAGAGCGCTTGTCTAACCGATTTTTTCGTCATCTGAATTAATTTTCCCATAAGAAATTCGTGTAATGAAAATCCAATTAATCTGTTTCAGACACCCAAAAGTATTAACAAAAAATATTTTTTTTTTTTTAAGATTAAATATAGATATACATACAGAAAACAACGACAAATAAATATAAAGCACTAACAAAATGAATAAATGAACACTTAACATCACACTAACCTTTATTGACTCTTGTTGGTGTATGGAAGACAGGTAGGAGGCGAGAGGAAGACGAGTTTATTATGCTTCAATACGACGCTAATATCATCTCTACGGCTTATTTATCTATCACAATTCATCTAAGATAACATAATAAACAATATTAATAACACAGAAACATGATATATAGTCTAGAATGAATAAAATATGTCATAATGTACGTGAGTAGTAAGTGGAGGTGGTGGTGGTGTTGTTGGGTTTTAAAGGGCCACTGAGAGAAGCTGTACATATTAGTGATGGTGGAGGCTGCAGCAGAAGCCACCACCATTATTCACACTTAAACAATGTATGTAATTTATAAATAAAAAATATTTACATTTTAATTTATAAATAAGAAATATTTACATTTTCTAGGTTGGTAGACAGCAACCGCCCAGGGAGGTACTACCGTCCTGCCAAGTGAATGTAAAACGGAAGCCTGTAATTGTTTTACACGATGGCAGGATTGATGGTGTCTTTTGTCTCAAACATGCAAGATTTCAGGTACGTCTTGCTACTTCTACTTACACTTAGGTCACACTACACATACATGTACAAGCATATATACACGCCCCTATGGGTTTTCTTCTATTTTCTTTCTAGTTCTTGTTCTTATTTATTTCCCCTTACCTCCATGGGGAAGTGGAACAGAATTCTTCCTCCGTAAGCCATGCGTGTTGTAAGAGGCGACTAAAATGCCGGGAGCAAGGGGCTAGTAACCCATTCTCCTGTATACAGTATATGTATTACTAAATGTAAAAGGAAAAACTCGTTTTTCCTTTTGAGCCACCCCGCCTCGGTGGGATACGGCCGGTGTGTTGAAAGAAAGAAATTTACATTTTAATTTATAAATAAGTAAGTTTATTCAGGTATACACAAATAGTTACATACATAGATTATCATACATAGCAGCATATGTATAGAGTACCTAGGATAACCCAAAAAAGTCAGAGTGACTTACAGTGGACCCCCGCATACCGTACGCATCACATACCATACAATCCGCATACCGGACGCTTTGATCGCTAAAATTTTGCCTCGCATACCGCCCAAAAACCCGCTCACCGCCCTTCGTCCGAGACGCGTCCAATGTGCGGCCTGAGCCAGCCTCATATGTTCCGCCGGTGGCATTGTTTACCAGCCAGCCTCCGTGGTAACATCCAAGCATACAATCAGAATATTTCGTATTATTACAGTGTTTTCGGTGCTTTATCTGGAAAATAAGTGACCATGGGCCCCAAGAAAGCTAGTTCCAACCCTACAGCAATAAGGGGGAGAATTCCAATAGAGATGAAGAAAGAGATCATTGATAAGTATGAAAGTGGAGTGCGTGTCGCCGACCTGGTCAGGTTGTACAAGAAACCCAAATCAACCATCTCTACTATTGTGGGCAACAGAAAGGCAATCAAGGAAGCTGTTCTTGCCAAAGGTTTAACTGTGTTTTCGAAACAGAGATCGCGAGTGATGGAAGATGTTGAGAGACTCTTATTTGTGTGGATAAATGAAAAACAGATAGCAGGAGATAGCGTCTCTCAAGCGATCATAAGCGAAAAGGCTAGGAAGTTGCATGAGGATTTAATTAAAAAAATGCCTGCAACTAGTGATGTGAGTGAATTTAAGGCCAGCAAAGGTTGGTTTGAGAGATTTAAGAAGCGTAGTGGCATACATAGTGTGATAAGGCATGGTGAGGCTGCCAGTTCGGACCACAAAGCAGCTGAAAAATATGTGCAGGAATTCAAGGAGTACATAGAAAGTGAAGGACTGAAACCTGAACAAGTGTTTAATTGTGATGAAACAGGCCTGTTTTGGAAGAAAATGCCAAGCAGGACCTACATTACTCAGGAGGAAAAGGCACTCCCAGGACATAAGCCTATGAAAGACAGGCTTACTTTGTTGATGTGTTCCAATGCTACTGGTGATTGCAAAGTGAAGCGTTTATTAGTGTATCACTCTGAAACTCCCAGACCGTTCAGGCAAAAGAATGTCCTCAAGGAGAATTTGTGTGTGCTGTGGAGGGCAAACAGTAAGGCATGGGTCACTAGGGACTTTTTCTATGACTGGTTACACCATGCATTTGCCCCCAATGTGAAAGATTACCTAACTGAAAAGAAATTAGAACTTAAGTGCCTCCTGGTGTTAGACAATGCCCCTGGTCATCCTACAGACGTGGCAGAGCGACTTTATGGGGACATGAAATTCATTAAGGTGAAGTTTTTGCCTCCTAATACCACTCCTCTCCTGCAGCCCATGGACCAGCAGGTTATTGCAAACTTCAAAAAACTGTACACAAAAGCTCTGTTTGAAAGGTGCTTTGTAGTGACCTCAGAAACTCAACTGACTCTAAGAGACTTTTGGAGAGATCACTTTAATATCCTCAATTGTGTAAACCTTATAGGTAAGGCTTGGGAGGGAGTGACTAAGAAGACCTTGAACTCTGCTTGGAAGAAACTGTGGCCAGAATGTGTAGACAAAAGGGATTTTGAAGGGTTTGAGGCTAACCCTGAGAGGATTATGCCAGTTGAGGAATCCATTGTGGCATTGGGAAAGTCCTTAGGGTTGGAGGTTAGTGGGGATGATGTGGAAGAGTTGGTGGAGGAGGACAATGAAGAACTAACCACTGATGAGCTGATAGATCAACTTCAACAGCAAGAGGCCAGACCTGAGGAAACTGGTTCAGAGGAGGGGAGAGAGAAATTGAAGAAGTTGCCTACTACAAAGATTAAGGAAATCTGTGCAAAGTGGCTTGAAGTGCAAACCTTCATGGATGAAAATCACCCTCACACAGCTATTGCAAGCCGTGTTGGCAACCTGTACACTGACAATGTTGTGAAACACTTTAGGGAAGTCATAAAGGAACGAGAGGTACAGGCCACTATGGACAGATATGTTGTGCGAAAGAAGTCCAGTGACTCTGAAGCTGGTCCTAGTGGCATTAAAAGAAGAAGGGAAGTAACCCCAGAAAAGGACTCGACACCTCAAGTCTTAATGGAAGGGGATTCCCCCTCTAAACACTAACACTCTCTCTCCCCTCCTCCCATCCCATCAATCATCACCAGATCTTCAATAAAAGTAAGTGTCATGTAATTGTGCATGCCTTTTTCAGTTTGTGTGTATTAAAATTAACATTTCATGTGGTAAAAAAATTTTTTTTTTCATACTTTTGGGTGTCTTGCACGGATTAATTTGATTTCCATTATTTCTTATGGGGAAAATTCATTCGCATACCGAACATTTCGCATAACAACCAGCCCTCTTGCACGGATTAAGGTCGCTATGCGGGGGTCCACTGTATTTCCATTGGGGTCCTTTTATATTTACACTTATATTTGGAAATATAAACACATAAGCAGTATAATGTGATCCTTTATTGACAATGTTTCACCCACACAGTGGGCTTTTTCAAGTCACAAACAGATCTACCTGGGGTATGCGAGTATTTATAGTCAGGTTCAGAATGCTAAGGTCAGGTGGAGAATGCTGCATCTGATGATGTACCGAGTGGGGTTATAGAGTCTAAAATCTTGGGTAGCTTGGAAGGGAGATTGGATAAGTTTGTGAGCAGACCTTCTGCAGTGTTCTTCCATTCCTATGCTCTTATGTGGGATAGCGATGAAGAAGTTTCTTCGCAAGTGGTTCAGCTATGTTATAGAAGCCACTATCCTTGTTGAAGTTGTCGGATACAGAAATAAGCAATGATTCCAGGATTCTTCGGTATTGAGTATTGTCTTCTGTGGCAATAAGTCTTAAGTTTCTGTAGTTTATCAAGTGGTTGTGTGAAATACGGTGTTGTACACAGGCATTCCTTGTACCGTCAGACCTGCTTGCGTATTGGTGTTCTGAAATACGTGCTTGGAGGTCTCTTGATGTTTCGCCCACGTATAATTTGTTGCAGCCATTACAAGGGATTATGTATACCCCTGCAGAGGGTGGAAGCTTGTCCTGTCTATCACTGGTAATGTCCTTGATTGTCGTGGTTGTGGAGGTAGATACTTGGAATGAGGTATTGGAAAAGATGTTGGAAATGTGTTTGGCAATGGAGTTGGTGGGGAGGACTATGTATCTCCATTGCCAAACATGTTTCCAACATCTTTTCCAATACCTCATTCCAACCACAACCACGACCATCAAGGACATTACCAGTGATAGACAGGACAAGCTTCCACCCTCTGCAGGGGTATACATAATCCCTTGTAATGACTTCAACAAATTATACGTGCAAGTTTGTTTTCGAAACAGAGATCGCAAGTGATAGAAGATGTTGAGAGACTGTTATTGGTGTGGATAAACGAAAAACAGATAGCAGGAGATAGCATCTCTCAAGCGATCATATGTGAAAAGGCTAGGAAGTTGCATGACGATTTAATTAGAAAAATGCCTGCAACTAGTGATGATGTGAGTGAATTTAATGTCAGCAAAGGTTGGTTTGAGAGATTTAAGAATCGTAGTGGCATACATAGTGTGATAAAGCATGGTGAGGCTGCCAGTTCGGACCACAAAGCGGCTGAAAAATATGTGCAGGAATTCAAGGAGTACATAGACAGTGAAGGACTCAAACCTGAACAAATGTTAAATTGTGACAAAACAGGCCTGTTTTGGAAGAAAATGCCAAACAGGACATACATTACTCAGGAGGAAAAGGCACTCCCAGGACATAAGCCTATGAAAGACAGGCTTACTCTGTTGATGTGTGCCAATGCAAGTGGTGATTGCAAAGTGAAGCCTTTATTGGTGTATCACTCTGAAACTCCCAGAGTGTTCAGGAAAAACAATGTCCTCAAGGCTAATTTGTGTGTGCTGTGGAGGGCAAACAGTAAGGCATGGGTCACTAGGGACTTTTTCTATGACTGGTTACACCATGCATTTGCCCCCAATGTGAAAGATTACCTAACTGAAAAGAAATTAGACCTTAAGTGCCTCCTGGTGTTAGACAATGCCCCTGGTCATCCTACAGACATGGCAGAGCGACTTTATGGGGACATGAGCTTCATTAAGGTGAAGTTTTTGCCTCCTAATACCACTCCTCTCCTCTCCTGCAGCCCATGGACCAGCAGGTTATTGCAAACTTCAAAAAACTGTACACAAAAGCTCTGTTTGAAAGGTGCTTTGTAGTGACCTCAGAAACTCAATTGACTCTAAGAGAGTTTTGGAGAGAGCACTTTAATATCCTCAATTGTGTAAACCTTATAGGTAAGGCTTGGGAGGGAGTAACTAAGAGGACCTTGAACTCTGCTTGGAAGAAACTGTGGCCAGAATGTGTAGACCAAAGGGATTTTGAAGGGTTTCAGGCTAACCCTGAGAGGAGTATGCCAGTTGAGGAATCCATTGTGGCATTGGGAAAGTCCTTGGGGTTGGAGGTTAGTGGGGATGATGTGGAAGAGTTGGTGGAGGAGGACAATGAAGAACTAACCACTGATGAGCTGCTAGATCGACTTCAACAGCAAGAGGCCAGACCTGAGGAAACTGGTTCAGAGGAGGGGAGAGAGAAATTGAAGTTGCCTACTACAAAGATTAAGGAAATCTGTGCAATGTGGCTTAAAGTGCAAACCTTTATGGATGAAAATCACCCTCACACAGCTATTGCAAGCCGTGCTGGTGACTATTACACTGACAATGTTGTGAAACACTTTAGGGAAGTCATAAAGGAACGAGAGGTACAGGCCACTATGGACAGATATGTTGTGCAACAGAAGTCCAGTGACTCTGAAGCTGGTCCTAGTGGCATTAAAAGAAGAAGGGAAGTAACCCCAGAAAAGGACTTGACACCTCAAGTCTTAATGGAAGGGGATTTCCCTTCTAAACACTAAGACTCTCTCCTCCTCCCATCCCATCAATCATCACCAGATCTTCAATAAAGGTAAGTGTCATGTAATTGTGCATGCCTTTTTCAGTTTGTGTGTATTAAAATTAATATTTCATGTGGTAAAAAATTTTTTTTTCATACTTTGGGGTGTCTTGCACGGATTAATTTGATTTCCATTATTTCTTATGGGGAAAATTCATTCGCATAACGATAATTTCGCATAACAATAAGCTCTCAGGAACGGATTAATATCGTTATGCGGGGGTCCACTGTACTACACAAGTATACGTATAGGGAGTTCAGTGGCTATACTGACAGTTGGATGTCCAAGCCCCTTGCATACAAAACCTCATTTACTCCCTCCAACCTTTCCTAAGGTGACCCCTACCCTGCCTTCCCTCCACTACAAATTTATACACTCTCCCAGTCATCCTACTGTTGCCCCTTCCTCTCTAAATATCCAAACCACATCAATAACCTCCTCTTAATCTCCAAATTATGAATTCTGTATAATATTTACACCACATATTGTAATCTGTGTTGTGCTTGTATTTTGTGCCATGCTGCCTAGGCCTGGTGCTACCATCTGGTGAGCTGAGTTCAAACCAAGACCTGGCTCCTCACTTTCTCAGCAGACATATGAGAAGCAAGACACTCCCTTTGATATATCTGGTGGCAGAAGAAAAAGCCCTATCATCATGACATAACACTGCCTTCAGATACAACAATGCCTCCTGCCTCCTCCTTACCACAACATTCACAACCCAGGTCCAGGTAAATGACCCATGCTTCACACCCAAGTAAGTGTTGAGACTTCTATACTCCCGTATATTTCCCTGTCTTGTACATACTTTATAAATCATTTACAAAGCATATACTCACCCTGTATTTGGAGATCAAAACATTTTTTCCAAGATCATATATTAGGTGTTCAACTGCTTCTTCATAATGTGCTAAAGTATAGTCATAGTCGAAGCCATAGACTTTAATGTCTCGAAGATCTAGTTCATTGCTTGCAAAAACAGCTCTAGGGTTGACATTCTCTGGTTGCTTTTTACCTGAAAGATGAAAACAGCTACAGTATTTACTTACTGTGCATGAGAGGAAGCTGTGACAGACCTGTTTTTCTTATAGGATTACAGTAGAGGCATGCAAAGCTATATACACCTTCAGAAAAATTAGCAAGAAATAATGACTCTATACCTAGTATTACATGTTGAGGTGCACTGAAGTCTAGTACAGGGAGTCATCCAACTAACAAACAGGTTGCATTCTTGGCATTCCTACTTATGAAATGTCCTTCAAACTCGTACATAAAAAATAACGAAATAAACTACTATGTAATAGTTTGAAATGATGGAAGCACAAGCCACCTTATTAGGACTGATTTTAATCTCATCAGAGGGAAGCACTAAACCTATAGGGGTCATATAATGCTTGGGAAATGGGAAGCATTCAGGTTCAATTAAGAATGAGGGTAAGTATAAAAGAGTATAAGAGAATGAGGATAAATGTAAAAGAGTATAACTACCAGACGTGTTCTAACAGAAAACAATAGTACAAAGGCTGGATGTGTCACATGTCCTTAACAATGGACTGGCATTTGTAAAACCATTATTTTTATATAATGGATTATTTCTTATGGACCTTAAGTAGTAAGAGCAGAGGTTCTTAACATGGGCATTCCTAAGTTAGGGGACCCCTGTAATTCAGGGTGATGCAATCTAAAACAGCACCAAATTATGTGAAAAATACTTTTATTCATTCTTTCTGAAGTATTAAAGTATGTGAACTACCAGTATATACATAGCTTAACCCCTTGACTGTCGCAACCCCAAATCCTGAGGTGTCTCCTGGTGTTGGGGGGAGGGGAAAAAAAAAAGAAAAAAAAAAATCTTATGAAATGATAGAGAATCTTTTTCCAATTGCAATGACACCAAAAGAACGAAATTTGATGGAAAACTGACGAAGTTAGCGACATTTATGAATTGGCGATTTTGCCCACTTTGAGCCCTATTTTCGGCTAATTCCATTGTTCCAATCGACCAAACTCAGCTATTTCTTTAGAACTCCAGTTTTTCTATCAATTGAATACAAGAAACTGCCCATTTACCGATTTCAACTACCCAATAACGTGGTCAGAAATTTGCGATTTGGCCAATTTCATGAAAATTCAAAAATACAGTATGACAATTTCAAAATAGGGTCCAGAATGAACAATGCAGACATTCCTGGTCCTAAAATAACATTTCCTTTGCTCATCAGTCATGTCTCCAGGCCCCTCTGATATTACTCTTGCTTTCTATTTTGAATTTTTATTCAAACAAAAAATAGAAGATTTACTGTTATGCATACTGCTGCAATATTGTAATAATTGTATAAATAATGTCAACCCATTCATGACTGCATATTAGAATGGCTACTTGGACATACATGTATATTGGAAAATGACATTTGTTTACCTTTGAACTTCAGCAAAAATCTAACATTTCCCCTACTTTGCCCTCCATTTCAAGGTTCTTTTCATAGTAAAACCAATCAAAATCACCTCTACTTCTATAATATGTTTTCCATTGTATCAAATGAGACCAAGAAAACGAGAATACAGCCCGGTGGCCTGGTGGCTAAAGCTCCCGCTTCACACACGGAGGGCCCGGGTTCGATTCCCGGCGGGTGGAGACATTTCGACGTGTTTCCTTACACCTGTTGTCCTGTTCACCTAGCAGCAAATAGGTACCTGGGTGTTAGTCGACTGGTGTGGGTCGCATCCTGGGGGACAAGATTAAGGACCCCAATGGAAATAAGTTAGACAGTCCTCGATGACGCACTGACTTTCTTGGGTTATCCTGGGTGGCTAACCCTCCGGGGTTAAAAATCCGAACGAAATCTTATCTTATCTTATCTAAATACTATACGAAAATAGACCACAAAGTCGACTCTTTATTTAAAAAAAAAAAGTCTTTTTTTTTCTCATTATGCACTGCATGCTGTAGGATTTTTTTCATATGGTGCACACTGACCACACAGACCCATTGTTTCACATCTGGGCCTACCAGCTTTCTCCTGCTTGATTTGAAGCCGCTAGAATTTATGATTATGTATACGGGCTCTGGTGGCCTGGTGGTTAACGCTCTCGCTTCACACGGTGAGGGCCTGGGTTCGATTCCCAGCCAGAGTAGAAACATTGGACGTGTTTCTTTCCACCTGTTGTCTATGTTCCCCATCAGTAAAATGGGTACCTGGGTGTTAGTCGACTGGTGTGGGTCGCATCCTGGGACACTGACCTAAGGAGGCCTGGTCACAGACCGGGCCGCGGGGGCGTTGACCCCCGGAACTCTCTCCAGGTAAACTCCAGGTAATACGTCAAAAACGGTGGCTCGTAAGACATACATACATACATAATATATATATATATATATATATATATATATATATATATATATATATATATATATATATATATATATATATATATATATATATATATATATATATATATATATATATATATATATATATATATATATATATATATATATATATATATATATATATATATATATATATATATATATATATATATATATATATATATATATATATATATATATATATATATATATATATATATATATATATATATATATATATATATATATATATATATATATATATATACATTATATATATATATATACAGTGGACCCCCGCATAGCGAACTTAATCCGTGCAAGAGGGCTGGTCGTTATGCGAAATGTTCGCTATGCGAATTAATTTTCCCCATAAGAAATAATGGAAATAAAATTAATCCGTGCAAGACACCCAAAAGTATGAAAAAAATTTTTTTTACCACAAAAAAATGTTAATTTTAGTACACACAAACTGAAAAAGGCATGCACAATTACATGACACTTACTTTTATTGAAGATCTGGTGATGATTGATGGGATGGGAGGAGGGGAGAGCATTATCTTCTTACTGTTTAGAAGGGGAATCCCCTTCCATTAGGACTTGAGGTAGCAAGTCCTTTTCTGGGGTTACTTCCCTTCTTCTTTTAATGCCACTAGGACCAGCTTGAGAGTCACTGGACCTCTGTCGCACAACAAATCTGTCCATAGAGCTCTGTACCTCCCGTTCCTTCAAGACTTTCCTAAAATGGGCCATAACATTGTCATTGAAATAGTCACCAGCACGGCTTGCAACAGCTGTGTCAGGGTGATTTTCATCCATAAAGGTTTGCAGTTCAACCCACTGTGCACACATTTCCTTAATTTTTGAAGTAGGCACAATGGATTCCACAACTGGCATAGGCTTCTCAGGGTTAGCCCCAAACCCTTCAAAATCTTTCTTAATTTCCATACTAATTCTCACCCTTTTTACCACAGGGTTGGCACTAGAAGCTTTCTTGGGGCCCATGGTCACTTATTTTCCAGAAACAGCACCGAAAACACTGTAATAATACGAAATATTCCGAGTGTATGCTTGAATGTTACCGCGGAGGCTAGCTGGTAAACAATGGGACGGGCGGCACATGTGAGGCTGGCTGAGGGCCCACATTGGACGCGTCTCGGACGAAGTTCGCTGAGCGGGTTTTTGTCTACTATGCGGGGCAAAATTTCAGCGAACAAAGCGTTCGCTATGCGGATTGTTCGCTATGCAAGGCGTTCGCTATGCGGGGGTCCACTGTATATATATATATATATATACGACCAAAACAGTCAAAGGGTTAATTATTACTTTTACGCATCTCACTGTGTGATAGCCCATGAACCAAGCTGACATGAGGTATCAACATGAAGCTTGACACTAATGCATCTGAGGCAGTATTGACAAGAATCTGATAAATTTACACATACTGTACAAACTTTTTAAGTCTTAACAAAACCCTGATATTGTATGTTGTACTGTAATACAGCACTGCTGGTATCAATACCACTGCAATTTGGAGTACTATTATACCAAGAACCGATATGACCTCTCCCTCAAAAAGCTATATCCTCACTGCATGACTGCCAGATTATTACTAAATATTCTCTCTGTTGTGGTATAAAGGACACAAAAGTTTTTGGCAGGACATAAATTTGATGCACAACAGCTAAGAAGCTTCCTTTGAACTTTCAGTGATTTATGCATAATACTGCGTTTATGCTCAGTTGCTCATGCTACAAATGTATGTACTCAGTTAAAGGGTTCAAACAGGGCAATATACATGTACAGGTCCGTCATCACAAATCCGGCATCATTGGGACCTGTAGTGTGCCAGATTACTGAGTTTGCTGGATTACAGAGCGGTTAAGTAAGAATACACTTAACCCTTTCAGGGTTTCGGCCGTACTAGTACGGCTTACGCACCAGTGTCCATGATGTACTAGTACGTATAAATTCTAGTGCCCTCAAATCTAGTGAGAGAAAGCTGGTAGGCCTACATATGAAAGAATGGGTCTATGTGGTCAGTGTGCGCAGTATAAAAAAAATCCTGCAGCACACAGTGCGTAATGAGAGAAAAAAAAAACTGACCGTGTTTTTGGATTAAAACAGCGACTTTGCACTGTATTTTCGTATGGTATTTAATGTTGTATTCTAGTTTTCCTGGTCTCATTTTATAGAATGGAAGACATATTACAGAAATTGAGATGATTTTGACTGGTTTTACAATGAAAAGTACCTTGAAATTGAGCTCAAAGTAGCAGAAATCTTCGATTTTTACCAAAGATCAAAAGTAAACAAATCATGCCAAGCGTCCAATACACGTCAACTGGCGAGTCTAATATTCTTTCACAAGTTTGCTGATATTATTTATACCATTTCTACACTAATGCAGTAGTCTGCATAACAGTAAATCTCCTATTTTTTTGTGAGAATACAAATTCAAAGTGGAAAGCAAAAGAATGTAAGAGGGGCCTGGGGATGTAACTAATGAACAGAGAAAATGTTATTTTAGTGCCAGGAATGTCTTTGTTTATTCTGGACCCTATTCAGAAATTGGCATCTTTTGAAATTTGTGTGAAATTGGCAAAATTGCTAAATTCTGACCACTGTATTGGATAGTTGAAATCTGTAAATGGGTGGTTTCTTGTACTCATTCGATAGAGAGAATGGAGTTCTAGCGAAATAGTTATGATTTTTGTCGACTAGTACACTGGAATTGGCCGAAAATAGGGCTCAAATGGGCAAAATCGCCGATGCGTAAACATCGTTGAGACTGCTAACTTCACGAGAGCATAATTCCGTAAATTTTCCATCAAGTTTCATACTTTTGGTGTCATTATGGTCGGGAAAAGATTCTCTATCTTTTCATAAAATAATTTTTTTTTTTTAAACTTGGTCGACCCTGAGAACAAGTCTCGGAGAGGGCCTGTCGACCCTGAAAGGGTTAATAAAATTAACCAACTTGACTTACACAAAGTTCATTGAACATTGGCAAAAATTGAACATTTCCGCAACTTTAAGCTCAATTTCAAGGTACTTTTCATCGTGAAACCAATCAAAATCATACCTATTTCTGTAATATATCTTGCATTCTATCAAATGAGACAAAAAAAAAAAAAAACGAGAATACAACCATAAAAACCATATGAAAATATACCGCAAAGAGGCGGCTAATGGCTGAGAAGTGAACTTCCTTATGTATTGTCCTTTTTTTTTTTTAATTTTTGGTGTACATTAAGAAGCATCTTTCCATCATACAGTGTCCAAGTTTCAATAAGATAACCCAACAAACAACTGAGAAAAAAAAATATTTACCAAAAATCATATATGGCAAGGCCAAGCTAGGTACTGGAAATAAGTCACTTTGACTTTTTTGGGTTATCCTAGGTTCTCTATACATATGCTGCTATGTATGATAATCTATGTAACTGTATTTGTGTATACCTGAATAAACTTACTTATTTACTTCTATTCTGTCGACTGAGTACAAGAAACTGCCCATTCACTTATTTCAACTACCCAATAAAGTGGTCAGAAATTGGCAATTTGACCAATTTCACACAAATTTCAACAGATGCCAATGCAAAACAGGGTCCAGAATAAACAATGCAGACATTCCTGGCACTAAAATAACATTTTCTGTTCATCAGTCATGGCTCCAGGCCCCTCTTATATTACTCTTGCTTACCATTTGGAATTTTTATTCACACAAAAAATAGAAGACTTACTGTTATGCAGACTACTGCATTATTGTAATAATTGTATAAATAATGTCAACCCATTCTTGACTGCATATTGGAATTTGGAGTGGCAGGAGCACACGCATTAGACAGTGATATCATTTGTTCACTCTTGAACATTGCTAAAGAATGGAACATTTCCGCTACTTTGTGCTCAATTTCAAGGCACTTTTCGTCTTGAAAGCAATCAAAGTCATATCTATTTCTGTAATATATCTTCCATTCTATCAAATCAGAAAAAAAAAAAAAAAAAAAAACATAAAAACCACACAAAAAAATACCGCTATGGGGCTGCTAATGGCTAAGAAGTGAACTCCTTTACTTATGGTCTGATTTCTTTCATTTTTGGTGTACATTAAGAAGCATCTTTCCATCATACACTGCCCAAGTTTCAATAAGATAGCCCAACAAACAACCGAGAGAAAAACTATAATAATAAATACGTAATAATAATAATAATACGTATCTTTATTTACTACAAGTACACGTACATGGTATACAGGCCTAGCTGACATCAGTGACATACTGCTATATTAGAAAGCCCCTTGTTATGTTAAGCATTTCAGGCAAATTAGGACAGTGTCCCAGGATAAGACCCACACCAGTTCAATAACACACAGGTACCCATTTACTGATTCAGTTCAATTCAATTCAGTTCAACTTTATTCTCTATAAGGGTTACAATATGGGGTTTACAGGTTTTGGGTATTGTGTGGTTTACATGTTATAAGATACTAATTACAGAGGGGGCCACTAGGACACCTAGCATGGCTAGGCATTTCGAGCAGACTTAGATTAATTCTTAACATTAAATCCTTACAGATCATGGTATTAAGGCAAAGTGACTACATCATAATTGGCGAGTTTAGCAATGTGAATGCTTTTGTTTTGGCACAATACAAAGTGTCTATATTGGAGTATCATAGGCAGACTTATGACTAGTTAGGATTTATTATTTTAAGATTAAGATGGGTGAACATAGACAATAGGTGTAAAGAAACATGCCCAATGTTTCTACCCTGGCTGGGAATCAAATATTTACCAAAAATCATATATGGCTAGCCCAAGTTAGGTACTAGAAATAAGCCACTGACTTTTTTGGGTTATCCTAGGTTACACACGTGCTGCTATGTATGATAATCAATAAAGAGAAAAATAGCTTTTTTATTTCAGTTTTATGGTGCAGTACGAGTGTATATCACAGTTAGCCCTGTGCTATACTCCATTTTCTCTCTCCAAGTAAACTCTCCTGGTAAGCCCCCAAGACAGGGATGGGAGAATGGTACAGTGGACCCCCAAGTTTCGGCAGCATCGACTTTCGGCAAAATTTGACCTCGAGTTTCGTAATTAGATTCGTGATTCAGCGACAATCTGGTACCCATCCGCCCGTCACCGCGCACACAAAGCCAGTCTCCCATGCCATTCACCCTCAGTGTGCCACTGTTTACCAACATGTGACCATCACCCTGCGGGTTCATACGTAATAATCCATTGTTTGTTGTGATTGCAACTGCTAAAAAAGTCACCATGGGCCCAAGGAAAGCTAGTGCAAGCCCTTTGGTAAAGAAAGCGAAGAACACAATCCAGAGGGACTTTGAAGTGTTTGAGGCAGACCCTGACCCTGCCGACCCTCTGCCTGTTGTGGAAGGTGTTGTGGCATTGGGCAAGTCCATGGGGTTGGAGGCGAGTGACGGGGATGTGGAAGAGTTGGTGGAGGACAACAGGGAAGAGCTAACCACTGACGAACTGCAAGAGCTTCAACTGGAACAGCATCAGACCACAGCTGAGGAACTTGCTTCAGAGGAGGAGGAAAAGAGAGTGAAGGAGGTGCCTTCTTCGGTGATTAAGGACATGTGTTCAAAGTGGAATGAGTTGCAAAGTTTTGTTGAAAAGTATCACTCTGACCAAGCTGAAACAAGCCATATCTGCAACATGTTCAGTGACAAAACCTTGTCCCACTTCAGGCAAATCATAAAGAAATGCCAGAAACAGACCTCTCTGGACAGATATTTTGTGCAACAGGGGTCCAGTGACTCAAGTTGTTCCCAGTGGCATTGAAGGAAGAAGGGAAGTAACCCCAGAAAAGGACTTGCTACCTGAAGTCCTAATGGAAGGAGATTCTCCTTCCAAACAATAGTGTACACCTTCCTCCTATCCCCTCCTCCTGTCTTCCATCCACCCAGAAGTCTTCAGTAAAGGTAAGTGTAATGTTATTATTATTTTTTATATGCATGTACTTAATTTCTGATTGGTTTCAGTATGTAAATCTTTATTTAATTTGAAAAAAAAAAAAAAATATTTTAATATTTTTGGGTGTCTGGAACGGATTAATTTTATTTCCATTATTTCTTATGGGGAAAATGGTTTTGAGTTTCGTGAATTTCGACTTTCGGCAGGCTCTCTGGAACGGATTAATCACGAAACTCGGGGGTCCACTGTACTTGTATCCCATATCCTCTTCGTACCTTCGTCGAACTGCTCGGTATTATGCCAAAGATTATTTATTCTGGAGTATTTAACATGTTTTTATTTATTTATATTGTTTATTATGTCATATTATATCAACTGTGATAGGCAAATAAGCTGTAGTGTTGATATTAGTGTAATAATAAAGCATATTCCCCTGCATCATGAGACTGAGCTCATGGCAACCGACAGTGGCTTCAAAGCCACCTTATCTTTTATGGACAATGTACCGTGTATGTGCTTTACACAACAAGAAGCATTTCTTTTATTCATTGGAACCATGGCTAGGGCTAAAAGCAAGCAGATTATAATAATAAATGGAGAAAAAGAAATTGGAGTGACTTATGCAGCAAGTAGCACCACCAAACAATACCAGCAGGTTGGTGTAGTGACCCTGAAAATTTGAAATTATGCTAGCTGAAATTAGTGCTGAATAACTGATAGAAATGGATGTCTGACTGCTGGATTTGTGATGGCAAACTTGTACTATATTTTTTATATACTATGGCAAAACTGTAATTATTCTCTACCAAACTTACTGAAGCCATACAGAGTGAACTAGTTGAATATTTAATTTTCTTCTACTCACTTTAACTCACTAATGACCATATGTGAAATTACAGCACTGTTATTGTCTTATTAATCTTAAATTGATCTTAAGCTTGCCTGAAATGCTCTGCATATAAAAGGACTTTCGGCATGTTCACCAAATTGTTACACTCCTTTGTACAAACATGTATCATGCTAAAATATACTTGTTATTGTTATCTTGAGTGGCTAACCCTCTGGGTCAAAAATCCAAACAAATCTTATTTTGCATACATGGGATTAAATCTGGAGTATCTGAGAGAGTTAGAGCAAAGGAAGGGGTAGCAGTAATGTTGAAGGATCAGTTATGGAAGGAGAAAAGAGAATATGAATGTGTAAATTCAAGAATTATGTGGGTTAAAGTAAAGGTTGAATGCGAAAAGTGGGTCATAATAAGCGTGTATGCACCTGAAGAAGAGAGGAATGCAGAGGAGAGAGAGAGATTTTGGGAGATGTTAAGTGAATGTATAGGAGCCTTTGAACCAAGTGAGAGGGTAATTGTGGTAGGGGACCTGAATGCTAAAGTAGGAGAAACTTTTAGAGAGGGTGTGGTAGGTAAGTTTGGGGTGCCAGGTGTAAATGATAATGGGAGCCCTTTGATTGAACTTTGTATAGAAAGGGGTTTAGTTATAGGTAATACATATTTTAAGAAAAAGAGGATAAATAAGTATACAAGATATGATGTAGGGCGAAATGACAGTAGTTTGTTGGATTATGTATTGGTAGATAAAAGACTGTCGAGTAGACTTCAGGATGTACATGTTTATAGAGGGGCCACAGATATATCAGATCACTTTCTAGTTGTAGCTACACTGAGAGTAAAAGGTAGATGGGATACAAGGAGAATAGAAGCATCAGGGAAGAGAGAGGTGAAGGTTTATAAACTAAAAGAGGAGGCAGTTAGGGTAAGATATAAACAGCTATTGGAGGACAGATGGGCTAACGAGAGCATAGGCAATGGGGTCGAAGAGGTATGGGATAGGTTTAAAAATGTAGTGTTAGAGTGTTCAGCAGAAGTTTGTGGTTACAGGAAAGTGGGTGCGGGAGGGAAGAGGAGCGATTGGTGGAATGATGATGTAAAGAGAGTAGTAAGGGAGAAAAAGTTAGCATATGAGAAGTTTTTACAAAGTAGAAGTGATGCAAGGAGGGAAGAGTATATGGAGAAAAAGAGAGGTTAAGAGAGTGGTGAAGCAATGTAAAAAGAGAGCAAATGATAGAGTGGGTGAGATGTTATCAACAAATTTTGTTGAAAATAAAAAGTTTTGGAGTGAGATTAACAAGTTAAGGAAGCCTAGAGAACAAATGGATTTGTCAGTTAAAAATAGGAGAGGAGAGTTATTAAATGGAGAGTTAGAGGTATTGGGAAGATGGAGGGAATATTTTGAGGAATTGTTAAATGTTGATGAAGATAGGGAAGCTGTGATTTCGTGTATAGGGCAAGGAGGAATAACAACTTGTAGGAGTGAGGAAGAGCCAGTTGTGAGTGTGGGGGAAGTTCATGAGGCAGTAGGTAAAATGAAAGGGGGTAAGGCAGCCGGGATTAATGGGATAAAGATAGAAATGTTAAAAGCAGGTGGGGATATAGTTTTGGAGTGGTTGGTGCAATTATTTAATAAATGTATGGAAGAGGGTAAGGTACCTAGGGATTGGCAGAGAGCATGCATAGTTCCTTTGTATAAAGGCAAAGGGGACAAAAGAGAGTGCAAAAATTATAGGGGGATAAGTCTGTTGAGTATACCTGGTAAAGTGTATGGTAGAGTTATTATTGAAAGAATTAAGAGTAAGACGGAGAATAGGATAGCAGATGAACAAGGAGGCTTTAGGAAAGGTAGGGGGTGTGTGGACCAGGTGTTTACAGTGAAACATATAAGTGAACAGTATTTAGATAAGGCTAAAGAGGTCTTTGTGGCATTTATGGATTTGGAAAAGGCATATGACAGGGTGGATAGCGGGGCAATGTGGCAGATGTTGCAGGTGTATGGTATAGGAGGTAGGTTACTGAAAGCAGTGAAGAGTTTTTACGGGGATAGTGAGGCTCAAGTTAGAGTATGTAGGAAAGAGGGAAATTATTTCCCAGTAAAAGTAGGCCTTAGACAAGGATGTGTGATGTCATCGTGGTTGTTTAATATATTTATAGATGGGGTTTAAGAGGTAAATGCGAGGGTCTTGGCAAGAGGCGTGGAGTTAAAAGATAAAGAATCACACAAAGTGGGAGTTGTCACAGTTGCTCTTTGCTGATGACACTGTGCTCTTGGGAGATTCTGGAGAGAAGTTGCAGAGATTGGTGGATGAATTTGGTAGGGTGTGCAAAAGAAGAAAATTAAAAGTGAATACAGGAAAGAGTAAGGTTAAGAGGATAACAAAAAGATTAGGTGATGAAAGATTGGATATCAGATTGGAGGGAGAGAGTATGGAGGAGGTGAATGTATTCAGATATTTGGGAGTGGATGTGTCAGCGGATGGGTCTATGAAAGATGAGGTGAATCATAGAATTGATGAGGGGAAAAGGGTGAGTGGTGCACTTAGGAGTCTGTGGAGACAAAGAACTTTGTCCTTGGAGGCAAAGAGGGGAATGTACGAGAGTATAGTTTTACCAACGCTCTTATATGGGTGTGAAGCATGGGTGATGAATGTTGCAGCGAGGAGAAGGCTGGAGGCAGTGGAGATGTCATGTCTGAGGGCAATGTGTGGTGTGAATATAATGCAGAGAATTCGTAGTTTGGAAGTTAGGAGGAGGTGCGGGATTACCAAAACTGTTGTCCAGAGGGCTGAGGAAGGGTTGTTGAGGTGGTTCGGACATGTAGAGAGAATGGAGCGAAACAGAGTGACTTCAAGAGTGTATCAGTCTGTAGTGGAAGGAAGGCGGGGTAGGGGTCGGCCTAGGAAAGGTTGGAGGGAGGGGGTAAAGGAGGTTTTGTGTTCCAGGGGCTTGGACTTCCAGCAGGAATGCGTGAGCGTGTTTGATAGGAGTGAATGGAGACAAATGGTTTTTAATACTTGACGTGCTGTTGGAGTGTGAGCAAAGTAACATTTATGAAGAGGTTCAGGGAAACCGGCAGGCCGGACTTGAGTCCTGGAGATGGGAAGTACAGTGCCTGCACTCTGAAGGAGGGGTGTTAATGTTGCAGTTTAAAAACTGTAGTGTAAAGCACCCTTCTGGCAAGACAGTGATGGAGTGAATGATGGTGAAAATTTTCCTTTTTCGGGCCACCCTGCCTTGGTGGGAATCGGCTAGAGTGATAATAAAAAAAAAAAAAAAAATTGCAACACAAGTCACATCATTCCTCAAATCACTTGGTATTTCCAATGCAAGAAATAGTTCCTTAACCTTATTTAAGTAGTGTACTATACCGGAGTCTCTTGCCAATTTCAAGTTCTACATCTGTAATTTTGGCTTTACACAAGCTATTTGATTATCTTCTACTCACTACTATCCACTATCCCAAATCAGCAGTCCACCATATTATGCTGTACACAGTATCGATTTGGTGACCAATTTGTATTACAACCAACCGAAAATTGTACAAAATGTTTGGCTAACATTGTTTTGGTACAGGGGCAACAGGGCCCTGTCCTCATACAGGATTTTTTTTCTATTCAAGCACTGGATCAATAAACGTGAATTTTTAATCTATGAGAGTCTCGCAGAATGTATCCCTAACAGATCATGAGCAGTAACGTACTGCTCAATTATACGTGCCTTCCCTTCCCTGAAATAAGTGCATCACTGGCCATGGTCAGTGTGCAACATTAGAAAAAACTGCAATTTAAAGTCACAGAAAATCAATACAAATTTTTCCAAAATGGATTATGGTCAAGCTCCAGCAAACATAATTTACGGTGGCCTGCAGGCCAAGACTGTCACAATACTGTCTATGAAGGGTTTTGCCAGCAGCACAGCAAAGGCATTCTTCAAGATTATTGAGAGACCATGTCATGTACTTTAACAAAGAAATTCAAATTGAAAAATATAACTACTGAATTGTACAGCCATAGACAGATGCACAGTTTAAAGTGCCTATGGTATTAGTTATGTAAAATTCAATGGCAAAATAGGCCAAAAATATACTAAGTAAATGAATTTAATCAATTAACAGAATAGAATTTAACTATTGATCAAATAGACTACATAATACCAATGAGACTGAATTAGTTGAGAACTACATTATCAAACAGTGTCTCAAGGAGAGCAGTCAGTCCTCACCACAAGTTTTTGCAACACACATTTTGTCTTGTTTCCATTCACTGCTCTTTATCATGTTTATCAGTCATTGGCATGTTCAGCAACTGTATCGAGAAATAAGTAGATATACTACTGTATAAGGAACAGAAACATGTAACCACAATGTAATCATATGTAATTACAATGCACGATAATGAATGGTGTACAGTATATAGGTATAAAATACATATAATAAAATTTGCTTGTATGTCAAATCAATTTTCCTCACTGAAATTAACTGAAATGCCATTAATCTGTTCCAACCCCCAAAAAAACCACCTCTACGGCTTATTTATCTATCAAAATTGATCTAATATGACAAACACTAAGTAACATAGAAACACGATATATACTCTAGAATGAATAAAATAGGCCATAATATGGCAAGTGTCCAGGACCAGTCCGAGCATATAAAATTATTTCTGCTCCTTCCTATAACATGTTCTTTGGTCCTGGGTAAGAGAAAACACTTTCTGGGAGGTTAACTGCACTAGATCACTAGTGCAGTGATGTATGAATATCTCAAATGCAAGTTATTGACTTATTTCACAAAGATCAACATTTATTATTGAAGTAAATGCAATAATATTGACAGGAGTCATAAAAAAAAATGATTGTTCTACAATTGGCTTGTGAAATATTGGAAATATTCCAAATACAGTGGAACCTCTACTTGCGAGTTTAATCCGTTCCACTGGATTTGCTCATTTGCTGAGTCAATTTTCCTCATTTAAATTAACTGAAATGCAATTAATCTGTTCCAGTGGAATTCTGTACTTCAATAATTTCGCTAATATCAGCTCTAAGGCTTATTTATCTATCTCACTTCATCTAATATGACATAATAAACAATATAAATAATATAGAAACCTGATATATACTCTAGAATGAGTAAAATATGTCATTCATGTAGTGGTATGGGCGGTGTCGGCGGTGGACGAGAGTTTGTCTGGACACCGGGCAAAATTCTTCATGAATAATTTCACTAATATCATCTATACGGCTTATTTATATATCACAGTTCATCTAATATGACATAACAGACAATATAAATAACATAGAAACACGATATATACTCTAGAATGAATAAAATATGTCACTATGTAACAGGTGGAGGCGGCCACAACCGCTCCCTCTTTGTTGTGGTAAACACTGCCATACACAAATAACCCACACATAAAAGAGAGAAGCTTACGACGACGTTTCGATCCGAAACGTCGTCGTAAGCTTCTCTCTTTTATGTGCGGGTTATTTGTGTATCGTTCCAGTCACAGTATTGTGCCCTTTTTTTGTTATTTATAAACACTGCCATCTAGTGACGGCCTTTTGAAGCCGTCTATTATTATAATTATTACATATATGTAATACATTATTATTATATATGTATTATTATTATTATACATATTATTATTATAATTATTATTATTGTATTACATATACTATTATTATTATACGTATTGTTATTATTCATATTATTATTATACATATTATTATTATTGTTATTATTATTATTATTATTATTATTATTATTATTATTATTATTATTATTATTATTATTATTATATAAATTATTTGTAATTTTCATTCACACAAAAAATACAAGATTTACTGTTATTCCTTATTGCAATAATTGTATAAATATGTCAACCCATTCATGACTGCATATTGGAATGGACAGTGACATCATTTGTTTACACTGAACAGCCAAGCAATGGACCATTTCTCCTAGGCTGAGCTCAATTTCAAGGCACTTTTCATCATGAAAGCAATCAAAATCATATCTATTTCTGTAATATATCTTCCATTCTATCAAATGACACCAAAAAAAAGAGAATACAACCATAAAAACCATCTTTCCATCATACATTGCCCAAGTTTCAATAAGATAGTCCCACAAACAAATGAGATACAATTCCCGAGATCAATTTTGCTCGCGTATGGAAGCAAAAAATCGACCCATCGGCTGCTTGTATTTGGAAAAACTCGCACGTGGACATGCTCGCAAGTAGAGGTTCCACTGTATTTTGGGATTTGTGTGGAAGTAAAGGGCAAGATATTTTGCAAAGGTCAAAAACTTAGCAACTTTATTATTTTTTTTTTTGTAGAATAACTAAAGATAATTACACAATTACCTCCAGTGAGAGCATTGCACTAGCATCGTTTTATAAGTACCAAGTCCCAAAACCATCTTTCGTTGTGCCATTTAGGCCAGAGTTCATGCCAAATGTCATTTTCGGTAAAAAAATTTTCAGTAAATATTTTTTTCACTCGTAACTCAGATATTGGCTCGCAACTCAAAGCAAAAAATTGACTGAGCGACAGCTCGTAATTCAGAAAACTCGTAAGTCAAGGTACCACTGTACAGACATGCATCGCTTAATGATGGAGATACATTTTGAGAAATGCAACACTAGGCAATTTCATCGTTGTGCAAACGTCACAGAGTGCACTTACACAAATCTAGATGGTAAAGCCTACCACACACCTAGGCTGTATGGTAAAACCTAGCTGTTTATCATCATTATAAAGTACAGTGGACCCCCGGTTAACGATATTTTTTCACTCCAGAAGTATGTTCAGGTGCCAGTACTGACCGAATTTGTTCCCATAAGGAATATTGTGAAGTAGATTAGTCCATTTCAGACCCCCAAACATACACGTACAAACGCACTTACATAAATACACTTACATAATTGGTTGCATTCGGAGGTGATCGTTATGCAGGGGTCCACTGTATTATGTACTGTACATAACTGTGTGTGCTATACTTTTATATGACTAGCAGCACAGTAGGTTTGTTTACACCAGCATTACCACAAACACATGATTAATGTGTTATGCTCTGATGGCTACGATGTCACTAGGCATTAGGAATTTTTCAGTTCCATCATAATCTTATGGGACCACCGTCATATGTGTGGTCCGTCACTGACAGAGATGTTATGTGGCACATGATTAACGGCCCCCTTCAAGGCTGGCGACATTGCAGACCTGGAGAGTGTACAAAGAACTTTCATGGCACACATAAGTACTGTAAGGCACCTTAACTACTGGGAACAGTTGAAGGTCCTTGGTCTGTATTCCCTCAAATGCAGGCAAGAGAGATACAGTGGACCCTTGACCAGCGATGGCATTGATTAACGATAAATGTGACTAGCGATACATTTTATCGCAAAAATTTTGCCTCGATTAGCTCTAAAAAACTCGACCAACACTATTCCTTCCATTTGAGACGTGTCCACTTCTGGCCAGTGTTCACAAGCCAACCAGCCACTGCGGTCGCCTCCAAGCATACAATCGGAACATTTCATATTATCACAGCCTTTTTAGTGATTGCACCTGCAAAATAAGTCACCATGGGCCCCAAGAAAGCTTTAGTGCCAACCCTACAGCAAAAAGGGTGAGAATTACTATGGATATGAAGAAAGAGATCATTGCTAAGTATGAAAGTGGAGTGCATGTCTCTGAGCTGGCCAGGCTGTACACAAAACCCCAATCAACCATCGCTACTATTGTGGCCAAGAAAACAGCAATCAAGGAAGCTGTTCTTACCAAAGGTGCAACTATGTTTTCGAAACTGAGATCGCAAGTGATAGAAGATGTTGAGAGACTGTTATTGGTATGGATAAACGAAAAACAGATAGCAGGAGATAGCATCTCTCAAGCGATCATATGTGAAAAGGCTAGGAAGTTGCATGACGATTTAATTAGAAAAATGCCAGCAACTAGTGGTGATGTGAGTGAATTTAAGGCCAGCAAAGGTTGGTTTGAGAGATTTAAGAATCGTAGTGGCATACATAGTGTGATAAGGCATGGTGAGGCTGCCAGTTTGGACCAAAAAGCAGCTGAAAAATATGTGCAGGAATTCAAGGAGTACATAGACAGTGAAGGACTGAAACCTGAACAAGTGTTTAATGGTGACACTGACAATGTTGTGAAACACGTTAGGAATGTCATAAAGGAACGGGAGGTACAGGCCTCTATGGGCAGATATGTTGTGCGACAGAAGTCCAGTGACTCTCAAGCTGGTCCTAGTGGCATTAAAAGAAGGGAAGTAACCCCAAAAAAGGACTTGCCACCTCAAGTCCTAATGGAAGGGGATTTCCCTTCTAAACACTAAGACCATCAACACACTTCCCTCTTCCCATCCCATCAATCATCACCAGATCTTCAATGAAGGTAAGCGTCATGAAACTGTGCATGTCTTCTTCAGTTTGTGTGTATTAAAATTAATATTTCATGTGTTAAAAAAATTTTTTTTCAATACTTTTGGGTGTCTTGCACGGATTAATTTGATTTCCATTATTTCTTATGGGGAAAATTAACTTGACTAATGATTATTTTGACTAACGATGAGCTCTCAGGAACGGATTAATAGCGTTAGTCGAGGGTCCACTGTACATGATAATATACACTTAGAAGGTCCTGGAGGAATTGGTACCAAACCTGCACACAAAAAATCATTCCCTATGAAACCAAAAGACTCGGCAGGAGATGCAACATTCCCCCAACGAGAAGCAGGGACACCACAAGTACACTGAGAGACAACACAATAAGTGTCCGGGGCCCAAGACTGTTCAATTGCCTCCCAGCATATGCAAGGGGGATTACCAATAGATCCCTGGCTGTCTTCAAGAAGGCACTGGACAGGCACCTAAAGTCAGTATCTGACCAACCGGGAGAGGGTGTATAAAAATAAGAATATCTGATATGCTGATATATCCCATACACATGTGATCTTTTATTGAAGGGGTGATAAGGTTTTAATAATTTTCCAACTGGCCCTGAATAATTCCAGTTAAATATTATATGCAGTCCTTTGGTATAGTAATTAAGCTTTTACACAAGTAGTTAACATAACCAGTTCATCAAAAGACCCAAGATTCCTTATTAACATTTATTTAAACTTTACAATCTGGAGGGGTGATCAGCCTAAACCAGGGTATCTGAAGGATACAGCTGGGTGCAAACTAGTTGTCTCTAAGACTAATCGAAGATTAGGTAATTTCCAATCTAATAACATAACCCAGTGACCTATGTGTAAATAAATAATTATCATGTATAAATTCCCACACACAAATATATACTTAATGTGCCCATTCTGTAGTGTGGAAACCAGGACAGTGCCACAATCTAAATGAGGCATAACTGATTATGTGTAGTGCTGTAGAATAGCCCAAGGACTCCTGTTGCTTCTACTTCTTGATATAACTCCAAGCAGTCTGTTAGCCTATTTACAGATGCTTAGGCACTGCTATCTTGGCTGTAGAGTTCTGCTTACCACAATGCCAGTGTTTTCCTAAATCTTCATTATCAGCAGAGCACTGCAGGCCTACTGGCCCATGCCAGGCAGGACTAATGTACACCCAACTACACCCGCTCATGTACTTGACCAACTTATACTTAAATATATCTAAGCTCTCGCTTCAGGGACATTACTTGAAAGTTTGTTCCACTCATCTACAACTCTACTGCCAAGCTGTTATGTCCCTGTATATATCCTACCTAAATAAAAATTTGACCAACTTGAATCTGTTGCTGCGAGTACTATCTTGGGTAAATATTTTCAAAATATTATATCCCTTTATTTATTCTTGTTCCCATTTATACAAATCAATCATGTTCCCTCTAATTCTACCTTTCCAGAATGTAAATTCAATGTTATTAGCATATCGTTGCATCTATATTTTCTGACAGACGGTATCAACTTCGTCACACTTTTCTGTATATTTCCCAGTGCATTTATGACAATTCTAAAATTATAGAGACCAGAACTGAGCAGCATAATCAAGTCCAATATTATTTGGTAGATATGGGCTAAGATTGAAATAAATGGTATAAAATACCGACACAATGGAAATATAAACACATATGCAGTATAATGTGATCCTTTATTGACAACGTTTCGCCCACACAGTGAGCTTTTTCAAGATGTTTGTGACTTGAAAAAAGCCCACTATGTGGGCGAAACGTTGTCAATAGAGGATCACATTATACTGCATATGTGTTTATATTTCCATGGGCTAAGATTACTTACACGAGGGCACTAACAAAGCAATGACTGTTATATTGATGACAGTAACTTAATGGTCGACACTGCATAGCACCCATACAATATAAAATTAATTAACGATCTCCAGAAATAAGCAAAACGTCCAGACACACAAAACCAGGAAAAACCCCAGAACCTGGACTCACTCTCCCATAACGCCCGATGGTCGTCATAACACTTCTGAAGGAACTCTTGAGAGTATTCTCGTTTAGCAGAGGAGCCCATGACAGTGTATGTGACTACCTCCAGCAACGACCCTGAACGCACTGGTGCCAAGAAAAGACTACGAATACTTTGAAGGGACCGCATCGTTGCCAGCGTCTCCTGCAGTCAGCTGCTCTAACCTTATGTTAGTCCCACAGGTTATTCAGGAATACTGCTTCCTAACTTAGACCTCATTAAAAAGTATACATATTTTATAAATTCTTTACAAAATAAATGCATACAACTTAATTTTACTTGGTTATATGTCTCGTTTCATTTATTTATTTATAAAGACTCAGAGTTGAGTAATCATCTTGATGATGGGAATTTTTTTTTAGTCCTGAATATCGACAGGTGCATGTAGTTTAGGGTGCATTTATTTGTTTATCTACAGATGGTCAATGGATATATCATATATTTATTTATTTATTTATTTATTTATTAACAATTTGAGCACACATACAGAGGTACAAAAAAAATACAGATAAGAGCAGCATGCCAAAGCCACTTATACTATGCATAGCATTACGGGCTGGCTTAAAATTAACTTAAGATTAACTAAGCAATAATGAAATCAGTGATAAAACATTAATGTAAACAGATTACTATAAAGCACAAGTGAGTATTACAAAGACAGGTCATATGGTTGCATGCATTGTTGTACATTCAGTCGTATGAAGTATTCTGTTAGGTAGTGTATTTAAAAAATAATAAAGTTAGATTCGGTTTTAGGTTTAACATTTATGTGATATAATTGTGAGAAACATTTAAGATATACAATTTATAAGGTTCAGTTATTCAGTATTTATTTGGTTTTGGATGAGTAAGTGATCTTTGAGAAGAGACTTGAATTTATAAACAGGTAGTGTTTCTTTTATATTTACAGGTAATGAATTCCAGATTTTAGGGCCTTTTATGTGCATTGAGTTTTTGCATAGTGTGAGATGGACACGAGGAACATCAAAGAGTGATCTGTGCCTTGTATTATGGTCATGTGTTCTGTTGAGGTTGGCAAGGAGATGTTTGAGGGGAGGGTTAATATCAGAGTTAAGTGTTCTATGTATGTAATAGGTGCAGTAATAAGTATGGATGTTTTGTATGGTGAGTAGGTTTAGTGTATTGAATATTGGTGGAGTGTGCTGCCTGTAGTGAGAATTTGTTATCATTCTAACTGCAGCCTTTTGTTGGGTAATTAGTGGTCTGAGATGGTTAATTGTTGTTGAACCCCATGCACAAATTCCATAGGTGAGATAGGGGTAAATAAGAGAGTGATATAGGGCCAGGAGGGCTGACTGTGGAACATAGTACCGTATCTTCGATAGTATGCCTACAGTCTTGGAAATTTTCTTAGAAATTTGTTGTATATGTGTATGAAATTTGAGTCTATTATCAAGGTGGATTCCTAAGAATTTTCCCTCTGTTAGCTTTGTGATAGGTGATCCGTTTATCATTGTGTTAAGAGGGACATCTGTAGCTCTGTTACCAAACTGAATGAAGTAGGTTTTGTCAATGTTTAGTGTAAGTTTGTTAGCCCTCATCCTGGTAGATATTTTCTGTAATTCGGTATTTACAGTATTGGCTAGCGTGACTGGGCTCGGGTGAGAGAAGACGTATGTAGTGTCATCTGCAAATAGTGTGGGTTTGAGTAATTGCGAAGCATTTGGAAGGTCATTTATGTATAGGAGAAAGAGAAGAGGGCCAAGGACACTTCCCTGTGGGACACCAACTGTAATTGGTTGCGCAGAAGAGTTTGCCCCATTTGCGTACACATATTGGCTTCTGTTGCTGAGGTAAGACTTTAGGTAGTTGAGGGAGTGCCCTCTTATACCATAGTGTGACAATTTTACGTGGAGCAAGTCATGGTCAACTGTATCAAAAGCTTTACGTAAGTCAATGAAGATCCCCAGTGGGACTTCTTTTTTCTCTATTGCAGTGTATATATGTTCTAGCATGTGTATAATAGCATCATTAGTATTTTTATTAGGCCTGAATCCAAATTGGCAGGGGTTGAGTATGTTTTGGGAGATACGGTAGGAGTAGATTCGTTTATGAATTAATTTTTCGAAGATTTTTGAGAGAGGGTGTAAGTTGGATATTGGCCTATAGTTATTCAACTCTGTTTGGTCTCCTCCTTTGTGGATCGGGGTGACCCTTGCTATTTTGAGTACTGTAGGGAAGGTGGAGGATTCAATGGATTTGTTAAAGAGTGTTGCAATGATTGGTGATAGCACTTGTGACACTTTTTTGTATATAAAGGGTGGTAAGGTATTTAAATCTCCTGCCTTGTTTTTTAGTGCGTTGATATTAAGGGAGACTTCGTATGGGTTAGTCGGAGCTAGGAACAGTGTGTTCGGGTAGTTGCCGGTGAGGTAGTCATTTGGTGGGGTATCTGAGCTTGGGATTTTATTGGCAAGGTTTTGTCCTATAGTGGAGAAGAAATCATTGAGTCTGTTTGCTGTTTCTGTTGGTGGGAGTTGGGGTTCATCTGATTTTGCTAATTTTATTTCGCTATTTCGTGATATCTTTTTTGTTCCCAGAATTTCTGATAGGGTTTTCCAGGTCTTTTTTATATCACCTCGTAAGTTGGATAATCTGTTCTCATAATACAATTTTTTTGCCCTTCTTATCAGGCTGGTTAGGATTGACGAGTAACGTTTTGTTTGGTCTCTCGTTATGTGACCCATTCTGTACTGTTTTTCATATTGGTGTTTTGTATTTATGGATTTGAGAATGCTGGGTGTTAGCCAGGGACTGTTCAGTCTCTTAGCTGCCATCTGTTTAGTTTTTTTAGGGCAGTGCTTGTTATAGAGGTATTGGGTCTTTTTTAGAAAATTATTAATACATTCGTCAATATCTGTATGGATTTCTAGCTCAGTGTGCCAATCAATGTTTGCTACTGCATACCACCAGTCCGATAACATTCTTCTTTGCAAATATACAGGGTCTAAAGCCAGCAACAAACAACAAAATACCTTTCATCCGTGGACTGCTTGCAGAGGCAAAGGCAATGTTCGCGGCTTTCACTGAGACCCACATAAAGGATCACTTGGACAACGAAATATGGATCCCAGGTTACAACCTATACAGATGTGACAGAGTGAACAGGCAAAAGGGGGGGGTTGGCCTGTACATTGCAGAGTCACTTGTTTGCACAGAACTGCTAAATGCCTCAAATGATGTAGTGGAAGTTTTAGCAGTAAAGGTCGAGAACCAAAACCTAGTCATTGTGATAGTCTACAAGCCTCCGGATGCAACATCCCAGCAATTCCAGGAACAGCTGTTAAAAATTGACCACTGTCTGGAAAACCTTCCAGCTCCTGCACCCAACATCTTGCTCCTGGGGGATTTCAACTTAAGGCACCTAAAATGGAGGAATATAGCAAATAATATTGTTGCAGTAATAACACCAGGAGGCAGCTCTGATGAAAACTCACACTCACGCGAGCTTTTAAATCTCTGCACAAAATTCAATTTAAACCAGCAAATAATAGAGCCTACTAGACTGGAGAATACACTAGACCTCATCTTCACTAACAATGATGATCTGATAAGAAATATCACCATATCAAAAACAATATACTCAGATCACAACATAATTGAGGTTCAGTCATGTATGCGCGGAGCCCCAGACCGCCATAATGAGATTAGTCACGAGGGAGCATTCACCAAATTCAACTTCAATAACAAAAACATAAAGTGGGACCAAGTAAACCAAGTCCTAACCGATATAAGCTGGGAAGATATACTAAGCAACACAGACCCCAACTTATGCCTAGAACAGATTAACTCGGTGGCACTCGATGTATGCACAAGGCTTATTCCTCTAAGAAAAAGGAGGAGTAGATGTAAAACAGAAAGAGACAGGCGCTCCCTTTACAGGCGACGGAAAAGAATAACAGAGCGGCTAAAAGAGGTCAATATATCTGAAATGCGTAGGGAGACACTGGTCAGAGAAATAGCAAGCATCGAACTTAAGCTAAAAGAATCCTTTAGGAGTCAGGAATCGCGGGAAGAACTAAAAGCCATAAATGAAATCGAAAGAAACCCAAAGTATTTCTTCTCCTATGCCAAATCAAAATCGAGAACAACGTCCAGTATTGGGCCCCTACTTAAACAAGATGGGTCCTACACAGATGACAGCAAGGAAATGAGTGAGCTACTCAAGTCCCAATATGACTCAGTTTTTAGCAAGCCGCTAACCAGACTGAGAGTCGAAGATCAAAATGAATTTTTTATGAGAGAGCCACAAAATTTGATTAACACAAGCCTATCCGATGTTATCCTGACGCCAAATGACTTCGAACAGGCGATAAATGACATGCCCATGCACTCTACCCCAGGGCCAGACTCATGGAACTCTGTGTTCATCAAGAACTGCAAGAAGCCCCTATCACGAGCCTTTTCCATCCTATGGAGAGGGAGCATGGACACGGGGGTCGTCCCACAGTTACTAAAAACAACAGACATAGCCCCACTCCACAAAGGGGGCAGTAAAGCAACAGCAAAGAACTACAGACCAATAGCACTAACATCCCATATCATAAAAATCTTTGAAAGGGTCCTAAGAAGCAAGATCACCACGCATCTAGAAACCCATCAGTTACACAACCCAGGGCAACATGGGTTTAGAACAGGTCGCTCCTGTCTGTCTCAACTATTGGACCACTACGACAAGGTCCTAAATGCACTAGAAGACAAAAAGAATGCAGATGTAATATATACAGACTTTGCAAAAGCCTTCGACAAGTGTGACCATGACGTAATAGCGCACAAAATGCGTGCTAAAGGAATAACAGGAAAAGTCGGTCGATGGATCTATAATTTCCTCACTAACAGAACACAGAGAGTAGTCGTCAACAGAGTAAAGTCCGAGGCAGCTACGGTGAAAAGCTCTGTTCCACAAGGCACAGTACTCGCTCCCATCTTGTTCCTCATCCTTATATCCGACATAGACAAGGATGTCAGCCACAGCACCGTGTCTTCCTTTGCAGATGACACCCGAATCTGCATGACAGTGTCTTCCATTGCAGACACTGCAAAGCTCCAGGCAGACATCAACCAAATCTTTCAGTGGGCTGCAGAAAACAATATGAAGTTCAACGATGAGAAATTTCAATTACTCAGATATGGTAAACATGAGGAAATTAAATCTTCATCAGAGTACAAAACAAATTCTGGCCACAAAATAGAGCGAAACACCAACGTCAAAGACCTGGGAGTGATCATGTCGGAGGATCTCACCTTCAAGGACCATAACATTGTATCAATCGCATCTGCTAGAAAAATGACAGGATGGATAATGAGAACCTTCAAAACTAGGGAGGCCAAGCCCATGATGACACTCTTCAGGTCACTTGTTCTATCTAGGCTGGAATATTGCTGCACACTAACAGCACCTTTCAAGGCAGGTGAAATTGCCGACCTAGAAAATGTACAGAGAACTTTCACGGCGCGCATAACGGAGATAAAACACCTCAATTATTGGGAGCGCTTGAGGTTCCTAAACCTGTATTCCCTGGAACGCAGGAGGGAAAGATACATGATTATATACACCTGGAAAATCCTAGAGGGACTAGTACCGAACTTGCACACGAAAATCACTCACTACGAAAGCAAAAGACTTGGCAGACGATGCACCATCCCCCAATGAAAAGCAGGGGTGTCACTAGCACGTTAAGAGACCATACAATAAGTGTCAGGGGCCCGAGACTGTTCAACTGCCTCCCAGCACACATAAGGGGGATTACCAACAGACCCCTGGCAGTCTTCAAGCTGGTACTGGACAAGCACCTAAAGTCAGTTCCGGATCAGCCGGGCTGTGGCTCGTACGTTGGTTTGCGTGCAGCCAGCAGCAACAGCCTGGTTGATCAGGCTCTGATCCACCAGGAGGCCTGGTCTCAGACCGGGCCGCGGGGGCGTTGACCCCCGGAACTCTCTCCAGGTAAACTGCTGTTGTGAAGTTATTAATGGCTGCCTCATTGTGAAGTCTGAAGGTGACTTTAGTAGTGTCTTGGGGTAGTTTACCAAGAGTTGTTATGAGGAAAATAGGGTAGTGGTCTGTGGTATTATCTGTAATTATGCCTGATTTTAAAGGGGATATGGTGTTGGTCCAGATGTGGTCAAGTAGGGAAACACTAGTATCTGTAACTCTTGTAGGTTTTGTTACTGTTGGTAGTAACATACAGTTACTCATTGTGTTTGTGAATTCAGTAACGTGTGGGTCCTGGTCTTGCAGGAGATTTATATTGAAGTCACCTGAGAGTAGTAAGTGATCTTTGTTCATGCGTGCATCAGTTATCATACTTCCTAGGTTTTGACTAAATTGGCTAATGTTTGACTGTGGAACTCTGTAGATGTTTATCAATGTGAGAGGTTTTTGTAGGTATTTGGATTTGAATTTAGCTATTATATATTCCCCATGTTCATCCCTTGTGCAAGTATTAGTGATACATTCTAGTTGGTCTGAGTAGTATATGGCTGTGCCACCCCCTTGTTGGTCTGGCCTACAGTTGTGTATGGCTATGTAGCCAGGAATGGCATAGACATCTGTACTATCAGGCTTTAGCCAGGTTTCAGTTAGTGTAATGATGGACATACTGGCATGTAAGGAATTTAGAAATGCTATGAGGTCATCGTAATGCTTGCTTAAAGATCTGATATTGTAGTTAAAGATAGTTATGTTGTTGTTGGCACTGAGAAGTGCCTTTGATTGTTCTGCAGTGTAGTAATTACAGTAACTGTTTGATTCATTTAAGTCATTAAATAAGAGGTTGGTATCAGGATCAATGCTTGTAATCATAAGATTTGTAGTGAATCTATAGTTAGAATTAAGTATAAAACAAAGTAAATAGTCTTAAGCTAAAAAATAGCACCTGAATTATTTAACAAATGTAAAATAATGAGCTAAGGTAGGTTTTTTTTTTTTTTTTTTTTTTAAGCTAAAATAAAGGAGACAATATAAAAGGGACTAATACAAATAAAGTGATGATCAAATAATGGAGCTTGGGAATATGATAGTAGGTAGTACTATAAAGGTAATTTTTTAAAGTTAGAATTATAGTATAAAATTATAATATAAAAGGGACTAATATAGGTTGTGGTGAACAATAAAGTGGTAATCAAATAAATGAGCTTTGGAATATAATGGCAAAATTGTGAACTTATTCTACTTTAGCACCTGAGAATAGCAGAAGCACTCCCTGTGCTATACGCTCCGCGTATATTATATAGGTTTTAAGATACGTTTATATACATAAATACACGCACCTGCCTGTTCCTTGATCAATATATACGGTAGTTTTTAAAATTCGCTATATGCAATTTAAATAAAGCAATAAAAGGACATTTGCCTATATTCATATTATATTATATTAACATTTAATTTATATTACGTTAACTGTCTAGATCTTTAATATATACTATGGGCTTTTCAATGCTTCATATTTTATTTCTGTTATGTTTCGATAATCAAAATTTATTTTTGTAATTTTATAAAAGTATATAGACTAAACAGGTAAGTGTTACATATTACCTTATCTGATAAAGCAATATAAAGTCTTAGTTAGTGATCATTATTATTACAATCAGGACTAAGCACTAATAATAATAATATAATATATTTTTAATTACTACAAGTACATGTACAAGGTATACAGACCATAGCTGACATCAGTGACATACTACTATATAGAAAGCTGCTTGTTATACAGGTGGAACTTAAAGCGATTTTTTTTATATTTTATTTATAACATACAATACATTAACAAAAGCATACAGTATGAGAGCATCGACAGACAATATAAATTCATCAATTTCTATACACTGCAATATGCAGTAATATGTCATGCAGCTGATAGGTGAATACTGCCATATACATAATTCATTACTACAAAATATAACTATTCAAGTAATACAAAATAAAGAATCCTCTTACTCCTTCCCGACTGCTAATTTCCATATACACACACAATAATTACATGCCGCAAAAATGCAAGCAGTATAACCCCCCCCCCCCTATTTACCCCAGCTCACCAAAATGTACAGCATTTCACCGTTGTTTATGTAACTTATAGACTAACCATACTAAATTAAACTTAAGAACATAGTATATTGAAAACAATAACAACTCTACAGTAGTGAAAATGCCAGCTGCTGTCCTAATATTATTTA
>NC_091308.1:13844975-13922411 GCF_038502225.1 Cherax quadricarinatus
TGGCAAAATAGGCCAAAAATATACTAAGTAAATGAATTTAATCAATTAACAGAATAGAATTTAACTATTGATCAAACAGACTACATAATACCAATGAGACTGAATTAGTTGAGAACTACATTATCAAACAGTGTCTCAAGGAGAGCAGTCAGTCCTCACCACAAGTTTTTGCAACACACATTTTGTCTTGTTTCCATTCACTGCTCTTTATCATGTTTATCAGTCATTGGCATGTTCAGCAACTGTATCGAGAAATAAGTAGATATACTACTGTATAAGGAACAGAAACATGTAACCACAATGTAATCATATGTAATTACAATGCACGATAATGAATGGTGTACAGTATATAGGTATAAAATACATATAATAAAATTTGCTTGTATGTCAAATCAATTTTCCTCACTGAAATTAACTGAAATGCCATTAATCTGTTCCAACCCCCCAAAAAACCACCTCTATGGCTTATTTATCTATCAAAATTGATCTAATATGACAAACACTAAGTAACATAGAAACACGATATATACTCTAGAATGAATAAAATAGGCCATAATATGGCAAGTGTCCAGGACCAGTCCGAGCATATAAAATTATTTCTGCTCCTTCCTATAACATGTTCTTTGGTCCTGGGTAAGAGAAAACACTTTCTGGGAGGTTAACTGCACTAAATCACTAGTGCAGTGATGTATGAATATCTCAAATGCAAGTTATTGACTTATTTCACAAAGATCAACATTTATTATTGAAGTAAATGCAATAATATTGACAGGAGTCATGAAAAAAAATGATTGTTCTACAATTGGCTTGTGAAATATTGGAAATATTCCAAATACAGTGGAACCTCTACTTGCGAGTTTAATCCGTTCCACTGGATTTGCTCATTTGCTGAGTCAATTTTCCTCATTTAAATTAACTGAAATGCAATTAATCTGTTCCAGTGGAATTCTGTACTTCAATAATTTCGCTAATATCAGCTCTAAGGCTTATTTATCTATCTCACTTCATCTAATATGACATAATAAACAATATAAATAACATAGAAACCTGATATATACTTTAGAATGAGTAAAATATGTCATTCATGTAGTGGTATGGGCGGTGTCGGCGGTGGACGAGAGTTTGTCTGGACACCGGGCAAAATTCTTCATGAATAATTTCACTAATATCATCTATACGGCTTATTTATATATCACAGTTCATCTAATATGACATAACAGACAATATAAATAACATAGAAACACGATATATACTCTAGAATGAATAAAATATGTCACTATGTAACAGGTGGAGGCGGCCACAACTGCTCCCTCTTTGTTGTGGTAAACACTGCCATACACAAATAACCCACACATAAAAGAGAGAAGCTTACGACGACGTTTCGATCCGAAACGTCGTCGTAAGCTTCTCTCTTTTATGTGCGGGTTATTTGTGTATCGTTCCAGTCACAGTATTGTGCTCTTTTTTTTGTTATTTATAAACACTGCCATCTAGTGACGGCCTTTTGAAGCCGTCTATTATTATAATTATTACATATATGTAGTACATTATTATTATATATGTATTATTATTATACATATATTATTATTATAATTATTATTAAGAATCACACACAAAGTGGGAGTTGTCACAGCTGCTCTTTGCTGATGACACTGTGCTCTTGGGAGATTCTGAAGAGAAGTTGCAGAGATTGGTGGATGAATTTGGTAGGGTGTGCAAAAGAAGAAAATTAAAGGTGAATACAGGAAAGAGTAAGGTTATGAGGATAACAAAAAGATTAGGTGATGAAAGATTGAATATCAGATTGGAGGGAGAGAGTATGGAGGAGGTGAACGTATTCAGATATTTGGGAGTGGACGTGTCAGCGGATGGGTCTATGAAAGATGAGGTGAATCATAGAATTGATGAGGGAAAAAGAGTGAGTGGTGCACTTAGGAGTCTGTGGAGACAAAGAACTTTGTCCTTGGAGGCAAAGAGGGGAATGTATGAGAGTATAGTTTTACCAACGCTCTTATATGGGTGTGAAGCGTGGGTGATGAATGTTGCAGCGAGGAGAAGGCTGGAGGCAGTGGAGATGTCATGTCTGAGGGCAATGTGTGGTGTGAATATAATGCAGAGAATTCGTAGTTTGGAAGTTAGGAGGAGGTGCGGGATTACCAAAACTGTTGTCCAGAGGGCTGAGGAAGGGTTGTTGAGGTGGTTCGGACATGTAGAGAGAATGGAGCGAAACAGAATGACTTCAAGAGTGTATCAGTCTGTAGTGGAAGGAAGGCGGGGTAGGGGTCGGCCTAGGAAAGGTTGGAGGGAGGGGGTAAAGGAGGTTTTGTGTGCGAGGGGCTTGGACTTCCAGCAGGCATGCGTGAGCGTGTTTGATAGGAGTGAATGGAGACAAATGGTTTTTAATACTTGACGTGCTGTTGGAGTGTGAGCAAAGTAACATTTATGAAGGGATTCAGGGAAACCGGCAGGCCGGACTTGAGTCCTGGAGATGGGAAGTACAGTGCCTGCACTCTGAAGGAGGGGTGTTAATGTTGCAGTTTAAAAACTGTAGTGTAAAGCACCCTTCTGGCAAGACAGTGATGGAGTGAATGATGGTGAAAGTTTTTCTTTTTCGGGCCACCCTGCCTTGGTGGGAATCGGCCGGTGTGATAATAATAATAAAAAAACATATTATTATTGTTATTATTATTATTATATAAATTATTTGTAATTTTCATTCACACAAAAAATACAAGATTTACTGTTATTCCTTATTGCAATAATTGTATAAATATGTCAACCCATTCATGACTGTATATTGGAATGGACAGTGACATCATTTGTTTACACTGAACAGCCAAGCAATGGACCATTTCTCATAGGCTGAGCTCAATTTCAAGGCACTTTTCATCATGAAAGCAATCAAAATCATATCTATTTCTGTAATATATCTTCCATTCTATCAAATGACACCAAAAAAAAGGAGAATACAACCATAAAAACCATCTTTCCATCATACATTGCCCAAGTTTCAATAAGATAGTCCCACAAACAAATGAGATACAATTCCCGAGATCAATTTTGCTCGCGTATGGAAGCAAAAAATCGACCCATCGGCTGCTTGTATTTGGAAAAACTCGCACGTGGACATGCTCGCAAGTAGAGGTTCCACTGTATTTTGGGATTTGTGTGGAAGTAAAGGGCAAGATATTTTGCAAAGGTCAAAAACTTAGCAACTTTATTATTTTTTTTTTGTAGAATAACTAAAGATAATTACACAATTACCTCCAGTGAGAGCATTGCACTAGCATCGTTTTATAAGTACCAAGTCCCAAAACCATCTTTCGTTGTGCCATTTAGGCCAGAGTTCATGCCAAATGTCATTTTCGGTAAAAAAATTTTCAGTAAATATTTTTTTCACTCGTAACTCAGATATTGGCTCGCAACTCAAAGCAAAAAATTGACTGAGCGACAGCTCGTAATTCAGAAAACTCGTAAGTCAAGGTACCACTGTACAGACATGCATCGCTTAATGATGGAGATACATTTTGAGAAATGCAACACTAGGCAATTTCATCGTTGTGCAAACGTCACAGAGTGCACTTACACAAATCTAGATGGTAAAGCCTACCACACACCTAGGCTGTATGGTAAAACCTAGCTGTTTATCATCATTATAAAGTACAGTGGACCCCTGGTTAACGATATTTTTTTCACTCCAGAAGTATGTTCAGGTGCCAGTACTGACCGAATTTGTTCCCATAAGGAATATTGTGAAGTAGATTAGTCCATTTCAGACCCCCAAACATACACGTACAAACGCACTTACATAAATACACTTACATAATTGGTTGCATTCGGAGGTGATCGTTATGCAGGGGTCCACTGTATTATGTACTGTACATAACTGTGTGTGCTATACTTTTATATGACTAGCAGCACAGTAGGTTTGTTTACACCAGCATTACCACAAACACGTGATTAATGTGTTATGCTCTGATGGCTACGATGTCACTAGGCATTAGGAATTTTTCAGTTCCATCATAATCTTATGGGACCACCGTCATATGTGTGGTCCGTCACTGACAGAGATGTTATGTGGCACATGATTAACGGCCCCCTTCAAGGCTGGCGACATTGCAGACCTGGAGAGTGTACAAAGAACTTTCATGGCACACATAAGTACTGTAAGGCACCTTAACTACTGGGAACAGTTGAAGGTCCTTGGTCTGTATTCCCTCAAATGCAGGCATGAGAGATACAGTGGACCCTTGACCAGCGATGGCATTGATTAACGATAAATGTGACTAGCGATACATTTTATCGCAAAAATTTTGCCTCGATTAGCTCTAAAAAACTGGACCAACACTATTCCTTCCATTTGAGACGTGTCCACTTCTGGCCAGTGTTCACAAGCCAACCAGCCACTGCGGTCGCCTCCAAGCATACAATCGGAACATTTCATATTATCACAGCCTTTTTAGTGATTGCACCTGCAAAATAAGTCACCATGGGCCCCAAGAAAGCTTTAGTGCCAACCCTACAGCAAAAAGGGTGAGAATTACTATGGATATGAAGAAAGAGATCATTGCTAAGTATGAAAGTGGAGTGCATGTCTCCGAGCTGGCCAGGCTGTACACAAAACCCCAATCAACCATCGCTACTATTGTGGCCAAGAAAACAGCAATCAAGGAAGCTGTTCTTACCAAAGGTGCAACTATGTTTTCGAAACTGAGATCGCAAGTGATAGAAGATGTTGAGAGACTGTTATTGGTATGGATAAACGAAAAACAGATAGCAGGAGATAGCATCTCTCAAGCGATCATATGTGAAAAGGCTAGGAAGTTGCATGACGATTTAATTAGAAAAATGCCAGCAACTAGTGGTGATGTGAGTGAATTTAAGGCCAGCAAAGGTTGGTTTGAGAGATTTAAGAATCGTAGTGGCATACATAGTGTGATAAGGCATGGTGAGGCTGCCAGTTTGGACCAAAAAGCAGCTGAAAAATATGTGCAGGAATTCAAGGAGTACATAGACAGTGAAGGACTGAAACCTGAACAAGTGTTTAATGGTGACACTGACAATGTTGTGAAACACGTTAGGAATGTCATAAAGGAATGGGAGGTACAGGCCTCTATGGGCAGATATGTTGTGCGACAGAAGTCCAGTGACTCTCAAGCTGGTCCTAGTGGCATTAAAAGAAGGGAAGTAACCCCAAAAAAGGACTTGCCACCTCAAGTCCTAATGGAAGGGGATTTCCCTTCTAAACACTAAGACCATCAACACACTTCCCTCTTCCCATCCCATCAATCATCACCAGATCTTCAATGAAGGTAAGCATCATGAAACTGTGCATGTCTTCTTCAGTTTGTGTGTATTAAAATTAATATTTCATGTGTTAAAAAAAATTTTTTTCAATACTTTTGGGTGTCTTGCACGGATTAATTTGATTTCCATTATTTCTTATGGGGAAAATTAACTTGACTAATGATTATTTTGACTAACGATGAGCTCTCAGGAACGGATTAATAGCGTTAGTCGAGGGTCCACTGTACATGATAATATACACTTAGAAGGTCCTGGAGGAATTGGTACCAAACCTGCACACAAAAAATCATTCCCTATGAAACCAAAAGACTCGGCAGGAGATGCAACATTCCCCCAACGAGAAGCAGGGACACCACAAGTACACTGAGAGACAACACAATAAGTGTCCGGGGCCCAAGACTGTTCAATTGCCTCCCAGCATATGTAAGGGGGATTACCAATAGATCCCTGGCTGTCTTCAAGAAGGCACTGGACAGGCACCTAAAGTCAGTATCTGACCAACCGGGAGAGGGTGTATAAAAATAAGAATATCTGATATGCTGATATATCCCATACACATGTGATCTTTTATTGAAGGGGTGATAAGGTTTTAATAATTTTCCAACTGGCCCTGAATAATTCCAGTTAAATATTATATGCAGTCCTTTGGTATAGTAATTAAGCTTTTACACAAGTAGTTAACATAACCAGTTCATCAAAAGACCCAAGATTCCTTATTAACATTTATTTAAACTTTACAATCTGGAGGGGTGATCAGCCTAAACCAGGGTATCTGAAGGATACAGCTGGGTGCAAACTAGTTGTCTCTAAGACTAATCGAAGATTAGGTAATTTCCAATCTAATAACATAACCCAGTGACCTATGTGTAAATAAATAATTATCATGTATAAATTCCCACACACAAATATATACTTAATGTGCCCATTCTGTAGTGTGGAAACCAGGACAGTGCCACAATCTAAATGGGGCATAACTGATTATGTGTAGTGCTGTAGAATAGCCCAAGGACTCCTGTTGCTTCTACTTCTTGATATAACTCCAAGCAGTCTGTTAGCCTATTTACAGATGCTTAGGCACTGCTATCTTGGCTGTAGAGTTCTGCTTACCACAATGCCAGTGTTTTCCTAAATCTTCATTATCAGCAGAGCACTGCAGGCCTACTGGCCCATGCCAGGCAGGACTAATGTACACCCAACTACACCCGCTCATGTACTTGACCAACTTATACTTAAATATATCTAAGCTCTCGCTTCAGGGACATTACTTGAAAGTTTGTTCCACTCATCTACAACTCTACTGCCAAGCTGTTATGTCCCTGTATATATCCTACCTAAATAAAAATTTGACCAACTTGAATCTGTTGCTGCGAGTACTATCTTGGGTAAATATTTTCAAAATATTATATCCCTTTATTTATTCTTGTTCCCATTTATACAAATCAATCATGTTCCCTCTAATTCTACCTTTCCAGAATGTAAATTCAATGTTATTAGCATATCGTTGCATCTATATTTTCTGACAGACGGTATCAACTTCGTCACACTTTTCTGTATATTTCCCAGTGCATTTATGACAATTCTAAAATTATAGAGACCAGAACTGAGCAGCATAATCAAGTCCAATATTATTTGGTAGATATGGGCTAAGATTGAAATAAATGGTATAAAATACCGACACAATGGAAATATAAACACATATGCAGTATAATGTGATCCTTTATTGACAACGTTTCGCCCACACAGTGAGCTTTTTCAAGATGTTTGTGACTTGAAAAAAGCCCACTATGTGGGCGAAACGTTGTCAATAGAGGATCACATTATACTGCATATGTGTTTATATTTCCATGGGCTAAGATTACTTACACGAGGGCACTAACAAAGCAATGACTGTTATATTGATGACAGTAACTTAATGGTCGACACTGCATAGCACCCATACAATATAAAATTAATTAACGATCTCCAGAAATAAGCAAAACGTCCAGACACACAAAACCAGGAAAAACCCCAGAACCTGGACTCACTCTCCCATAACGCCCGATGGTCGTCATAACACTTCTGAAGGAACTCTTGAGAGTATTCTCGTTTAGCAGAGGAGCCCATGACAGTGTATGTGACTACCTCCAGCAACGACCCTGAACGCACTGGTGCCAAGAAAAGACTACGAATACTTTGAAGGGACCGCATCGTTGCCAGCGTCTCCTGCAGTCAGCTGCTCTAACCTTATGTTAGTCCCTCTGGTTATTCAGGATTATTATTATAATCGAGGGGGAAGCGCTAACCCCGGAGGATTATACAGCGCCTTGGGGGGGGGGGGATATGTGGAAGGCATTCAGGCTTAATTCGGGGAACTGGAGCACAGATCCAATTCCCTAAATCAAGAGCCCCTCACCAACATCAAGGAACCTTCCTTGAGGGGAGGGTTATTCAGGAATACTGCTTCCTAACTTAGACCTCATTAAAAAGTATACATATTTTATAAATTCTTTACAAAATAAATGCATACAACTTAATTTTACTTGGTTATATGTCTCGTTTCATTTATTTATTTATAAAGACTCAGAGTTGAGTAATCATCTTGATGATGGGAAATTTTTTTTAGTCCTGAATATCGACAGGTGCATGTAGTTTAGGGTGCATTTATTTGTTTATCTACAGATGGTCAATGGATATATCATATATTTATTTATTTATTTATTTATTTATTAACAATTTGAGCACACATACAGAGGTACAAAAAAATACAGATAAGAGCAGCATGCCAAAGCCACTTATACTATGCATAGCATTACGGGCTGGCTTAAAATTAACTTAAGATTAACTAAGCAATAATGAAATCAGTGATAAAACATTAATGTAAACATATTACTATAAAGCACAAGTGAGTATTACAAAGACAGGTCATATGGTTGCATGCATTGTTGTACATTCAGTCCCCTCAAGGAAGGTTCCTTGATGTTGGTGAGGGGCTCTTGATTTAGGAAATTGGATCTGTGCTCCAGTTCCCCGAATTAAGCCTGAATGCCTTCCACATCCCCCCCCCCCCAGGCGCTGTATAATCCTCCGGGTTTAGCGCTTCCCCTTGATTATAATAATAATAATGTACATTCAGTCGTATGAAGTATTCTGTTAGGTAGTGTATTTAAAAAATAATAAAGTTAGATTCGGTTTTAGGTTTAACATTTATGTGATATAATTGTGAGAAACATTTAAGATATACAATTTATAAGGTTCAGTTATTCAGTATTTATTTGGTTTTGGATGAGTAAGTGATCTTTGAGAAGAGACTTGAATTTATAAACAGGTAGTGTTTCTTTTATATTTACAGGTAATGAATTCCAGATTTTAGGGCCTTTTATGTGCATTGAGTTTTTGCATAGTGTGAGATGGACACGAGGAACATCAAAGAGTGATCTGTGCCTTGTATTATGGTCATGTGTTCTGTTGAGGTTGGCAAGGAGATGTTTGAGGGGAGGGTTAATATCAGAGTTAAGTGTTCTATGTATGTAATAGGTGCAGTAATAAGTATGGATGTTTTGTATGGTGAGTAGGTTTAGTGTATTGAATATTGGTGGAGTGTGCTGCCTGTAGTGAGAATTTGTTATCATTCTAACTGCAGCCTTTTGTTGGGTAATTAGTGGTCTGAGATGGTTAATTGTTGTTGAACCCCATGCACAAATTCCATAGGTGAGATAGGGGTAAATAAGAGAGTGATATAGGGCCAGGAGGGCTGACTGTGGAACATAGCACCGTATCTTCGATAGTATGCCTACAGTCTTGGAAATTTTCTTAGAAATTTGTTGTATATGTGTATGAAATTTGAGTCTATTATCAAGGTGGATTCCTAAGAATTTTCCCTCTGTTAGCTTTGTGATAGGTGATCCGTTTATCATTGTGTTAAGAGGGACATCTGTAGCTCTGTTACCAAACTGAATGAAGTAGGTTTTGTCAATGTTTAGTGTAAGTTTGTTAGCCCTCATCCAGGTAGATATTTTCTGTAATTCGGTATTTACAGTATTGGCTAGCGTGACTGGGCTCGGGTGAGAGAAGACGTATGTAGTGTCATCTGCAAATAGTGTGGGTTTGAGTAATTGCGAAGCATTTGGAAGGTCATTTATGTATAGGAGAAAGAGAAGAGGGCCAAGGACACTTCCCTGTGGGACACCAACTGTAATTGGTTGCGCAGAAGAGTTTGCCCCATTTGCGTACACATATTGGCTTCTGTTGCTGAGGTAAGACTTTAGGTAGTTGAGGGAGTGCCCTCTTATACCATAGTGTGACAATTTTACGTGGAGCAAGTCATGGTCAACTGTATCAAAAGCTTTACGTAAGTCAATGAAGATCCCCAGTGGGACTTCTTTTTTCTCTATTGCAGTGTATATATGTTCTAGCATGTGTATAATAGCATCATTAGTATTTTTATTAGGCCTGAATCCAAATTGGCAGGGGTTGAGTATGTTTTGGGAGATACGGTAGGAGTAGATTCGTTTATGAATTAATTTTTCGAAGATTTTTGAGAGAGGGTGTAAGTTGGATATTGGCCTATAGTTATTCAACTCTGTTTGGTCTCCTCCTTTGTGGATCGGGGTGACCCTTGCTATTTTGAGTACTGTAGGGAAGGTGGAGGATTCAATGGATTTGTTAAAGAGTGTTGCAATGATTGGTGATAGCACTATATACCTGGAGTTTACCTGGAGAGAGTTCCGGGGGTCAACGCCCCCGCGGCCCGGTCTGAGACCAGGCCTCCTGGTGGATCAGAGCCTGATCAACCAGGCTGTTGCTGCTGGCTGCACGCAAACCAACATACGAGCCACAGCCCGGCTGATCCGGAACTGACTTTAGGTGCTTGTCCAGTGCCAGCTTGAAGACTGCCAGGGGTCTGTTGGTAATCCCCCTTATGTGTGCTGGGAGGCAGTTGAACAGTCTCGGGCCCCTGACACTTATTGTATGGTCTCTTAACGTGCTAGTGACACCCCTGCTTTTCATTGGGGGGATGGTGCATCGTCTGCCAAGTCTTTTGCTTTCGTAGTGGGTGATTTTCGTGTGCAAGTTCGGTACTAGTCCCTCTAGGATTTTCCAGGTGTATATAATCATGTATCTCTCCCTCCTGCGTTCCAGGGAATACAGGTTTAGGAACCTCAAGCGCTCCCAATAATTGAGGTGTTTTATCTCCGTTATGCGCGCCGTGAAAGTTCTCTGTACATTTTCTAGGTCGGCAATTTCACCTGCCTTGAAAGGTGCTGTGAGTGTGCAGCAATATTCCAGCCTAGATAGAACAAGTGACCTGAAGAGTGTCATCATGGGCTTGGCCTCCCTAGTTTTGAAGGTTCTCATTATCCATCCTGTCATTTTTCTAGCAGATGCGATTGATACAATGTTATGGTCCTTGAAGGTGAGATCCTCCGACATGATCACTCCCAGGTCTTTGACGTTGGTGTTTCGCTCTATTTTGTGGCCAGAATTTGTTTTGTACTCTGATGAAGATTTAATTTCCTCATGTTTACCATATCTGAGTAATTGAAATTTCTCATCGTTGAACTTCATATTGTTTTCTGCAGCCCACTGAAAGATTTGGTTGATGTCTGCCTGGAGCTTTGCAGTGTCTGCAATGGAAGACACTGTCATGCAGATTCGGGTGTCATCTGCAAAGGAAGACACGGTGCTGTGGCTGACATCCTTGTCTATGTCGGATATAAGGATGAGGAACAAGATGGGAGCGAGTACTGTGCCTTGTGGAACAGAGCTTTTCACCGTAGCTGCCTCGGACTTTACTCTGTTGACGACTACTCTCTGTGTTCTGTTAGTGAGGAAATTATAGATCCATCGACCTACTTTTCCTGTTATTCCTTTAGCACGCATTTTGTGCGCTATTACGCCATGGTCACACTTGTCGAAGGCTTTTGCAAAGTCTGTATATATTACATCTGCATTCTTTTTGTCTTCTAGTGCATTTAGGACCTTGTCGTAGTGGTCCAATAGTTGAGACAGACAGGAGCGACCTGTTCTAAACCCATGTTGCCCTGGGTTGTGTAACTGATGGGTTTCTAGATGCGTGGTGATCTTGCTTCTTAGGACCCTTTCAAAGATTTTTATGATATGGGATGTTAGTGCTATTGGTCTGTAGTTCTTTGCTGTTGCTTTACTGCCCCCTTTGTGGAGTGGGGCTATGTCTGTTGTTTTTAGTAACTGTGGGACGACCCCCGTGTCCATGCTCCCTCTCCATAGGATGGAAAAGGCTCGTGATAGGGGCTTCTTGCAGTTCTTGATGAACACAGAGTTCCATGAGTCTGGCCCTGGGGCAGAGTGCATGGGCATGTCATTTATCGCCTGTTCGAAGTCATTTGGCGTCAGGATAACATCGGATAGGCTTGTGTTAATCAAATTTTGTGGCTCTCTCATAAAAAATTCATTTTGATCTTCGACTCTCAGTCTGGTTAGCGGCTTGCTAAAAACTGAGTCATATTGGGACTTGAGTAGCTCACTCATTTCCTTGTTGTCATCTGTGTAGGACCCATCTTGTTTAAGTAGGGGCCCAATACTGGACGTTGTTCTCGATTTTGATTTGGCATAGGAGAAGAAATACTTTGGGTTTCTTTCGATTTCATTTATGGCTTTTAGTTCTTCCCGCGATTCCTGACTCCTAAAGGATTCTTTTAGCTTAAGTTCGATGCTTGCTAGTTCTCTGACCAGTGTCTCCCTACGCATTTCAGATATATTGACCTCTTTTAGCCGCTCTGTTATTCTTTTCCGTCGCCTGTAAAGGGAGCGCCTGTCTCTTTCTGTTTTACATCTACTCCTCCTTTTTCTTAGAGGAATAAGCCTTGTGCATACATCGAGTGCTACCGAGTTAATCTGTTCTAGGCATAAGTTGGGGTCTGTGTTGCTTAGTATATCTTCCCAGCTTATATCGGTTAGGACTTGGTTTACTTGGTCCCACTTTATGTTTTTGTTATTGAAGTTGAATTTGGTGAATGCTCCCTCGTGACTAATCTCCTTATGTCGGTCTGGGGCTCCGCGCATACATGACTGAACCTCAATTATGTTGTGATCTGAGTATATTGTTTTTGATATGGTGATATTTCTTATCAGATCATCATTGTTAGTGAAGATGAGGTCTAGTGTATTCTCCAGTCTAGTAGGCTCTATTATTTGCTGGTTTAAATTGAATTTTGTGCAGAGATTTAAAAGCTCGCGTGAGTGTGAGTTTTCATCAGAGCTGCCTCCTGGTGTTATTACTGCAACAATATTATTTGCTATATTCCTCCATTTTAGGTGCCTTAAGTTGAAATCCCCCAGGAGCAAGATGTTGGGTGCAGGAGCTGGAAGGTTTTCCAGACAGTGGTCAATTTTTAACAGCTGTTCCTGGAATTGCTGGGATGTTGCATCCGGAGGCTTGTAGACTATCACAATGACTAGGTTTTGGTTCTCGACCTTTACTGCTAAAACTTCCACTACATCATTTGAGGCATTTAGCAGTTCTGTGCAAACAAGTGACTCTGCAATGTACAGGCCAACCCCCCCCTTTTGCCTGTTCACTCTGTCACATCTGTATAGGTTGTAACCTGGGATCCATATTTCGTTGTCCAAGTGATCCTTTATGTGGGTCTCAGTGAAAGCCGCGAACATTGCCTTTGCCTCTGCAAGCAGTCCACGGATGAAAGGTATTTTGTTGTTTGTTGCTGGCTTTAGACCCTGTATATTTGCAAAGAAGAATGTTATCGGACTGGTGGTATTGTTGGTACTGGGGGGGGATTTTTTTTCCGGCATTAGTATCTGTATCTGTTGGTTTGGAGTGGAGGCCATCGACTGTGGTTCCACTCCAGGAATGACTGGATTTGGTGTACGATTTCTGCCATTTCCTGCCAGTTTTTTTTCCTTCCTGGCACTAAAAAACCTCTCCCTCTTGAGTGGCTGTGGCTACCCAGGTTTTCCCATGGCCTGGATGTTTTGTATCTTTTTGTCCCCTTTAGATGGTATGCCTGGCAATTTAAGTTATAGCACAGTCTTTCCTGTACTGAAGAGGTACACAGTTCAGGGTGAAAAAGCTTACAGGAAGGGAGTTTGCATTTTCCTGTTGTCATATGGGCATGGCATTTCCTAGGGTGGTCATAGTTGCACGTCCCATCTGTTTTTCCAGATTTCCCATGCCAGCAGATACCGAGTGCATAGTATGTGCACAGGCTTGGTTTCCGTTTGCCTTGGGTTTCTGTGACTGTATTCCCTGTTGGTGCATGTTTCCCTGTCTTACTTCTATCCTCCCTAGCACCAACAATGGAGCTCCCACCATTTGTTTTTGGTAATATATCCTCACTATTGCTAGTGGAGTCCTCTTGTTTGCTATTTCCTGCGGTATTTCTAGTTTGCAATATTGGTTTTATCTTATCTTTGACTACACTTGTTTCCCTACTATGGCTCCTGTCCCCTATGAGGTCATTCATATGTATTCCTTCCTGCGTATAATTCCCGACTACCTGGACAAAATCTCCAGCTTCACCATTACTGTCTCCCAGGACAGCATCTCCAGCTTCCCCATTACTGTCTCCCAGGACAGCATCTCCAGCTTCACCATTACTGTCTCCCAGGACAGCACCTCCAGCTTCACCATTACTGTCTCCCAGGACAGCACCTCCAGCTTCCCCATTACTGTCTCCCAGGACAGCACTATCAGCCCCCCATTTACTGACTACCAGGACATCATCTCCAGCCTTACAGTTTCTGACTACATGGCCAGTATCAAGGGCAGTACCATTCAGCCCGGACTTTTTATGTTCCCATCTGTTGTAGAAAGCTTCCAGGTTTTCTATGAAAGCAGCTTTGATGTTGACCTCTTTTAATACCCTTGTGATTTTAGTCCACAGATTTATCTCATTTGGGCATACCCAAAAACACTTCCCTGTTTTAATACTGCTTGTAGCTAGTTCTTGGATATCTGCACAAGGGGCGTGACACCAATTTCCACAGAAATGACAATTTATGCATGTGGAAGCCCGTTTGTTTGACTGACCACAGACTACACACAGCTTCATAATGATTTGAATGGTTGATTTACTGCAATTCTACTAGCAACCTCTTGAATATTCTATTAATAACCTGCTAGGTGGTGCACAACGAAACCGTTTGGAACCAGTCCAGGGTTCGGACCAGTCAAGGGTTCGGACCAGTCAAGGGTTCGGACCAGTCAAGGGTTCGGACCAGTCTATCTGATCTGATCAGTGGGTCACTTATTTAAACCATACTGGTCGGTGATTTGAGCTAACACATGAAGGATCTACTGGAAATTATCTACCCGAGTAATATGTGATTTGATTGATACAAAAGTATAACTTGCGTGTTGAAGAGCCGGTGACTGCTGGCACTCCTACAATGACGAACGGTCGAGCCTCCACCTTTGTTTATCAATCGCTGTATCTAGCTTCTCTATTTTTTTTTTCCGTCTCCACCACAATAAATGCTATATTATCACTATAGTTGACTGGTGCAAATTTTGGAGGAAGGGCGCTTTTTCTGTAGTAATAATTGCTTCTCGTTGTGTATATTGCGACCGCTGGTAACTACAGGTTATATGAAATTCACAGTAACGTCTGGTATTTCAAGAAAAAGAAACTAATGAAAGTCACTCCACTCCACTAAGTACCATTATAATACTGGTTAGTTGCTACTACAACACTGTATTCTGCTATTCACTGGTATCACTAGATTATATGCGAGTACACTAGCAGGCCAGGAAGATTATTAAAAACAGCTGACCTGTGGTAAGTTTCTGGCGACTTCTGGCACCTGCCTCTATAGGCTTATCACTTCATTTACAAATTCACCTGTTTTCAAATGACACTTTAGCCTTTATCATCAATATACTAGGGAGCCACTGTAGTATACACTATACACTATGTATACTCAATGCTTTCAGGGAGACTTTCTTTCCTCTGACACAAAGTTCAATATTATTATTTTTCCACACGGGACAGGCCTATGATTCCCCTCTGGCAGTAAACTCTGCTAGGAAGTGCACACTAATTCTCCTTTTTTTACTCAGTATATAATGTTTTCCGCCCAAGATTGGTTCCAGGCGCTAGAGGGATGTATCGTATAGGATTGATGACACAAATTAAAGTTCTAGCACGTAAGAGCGACCGTGAAAACACCAGAAAAACCGGGAGCACAACGAGGCACGCTGACACGCTAGGTGGAGCTTGGGATTTTATTGGCAAGGTTTTGTCCTATAGTGGAGAAGAAATCATTGAGTCTGTTTGCTGTTTCTGTTGGTGGGAGTTGGGGTTCATCTGATTTTGCTAATTTTATTTCGCTATTTCGTGATATCTTTTTTGTTCCCAGAATTTCTGATAGGGTTTTCCAGGTCTTTTTTATATCACCTCGTAAGTTGGATAATCTGTTCTCATAATACAATTTTTTTGCCCTTCTTATCAGGCTGGTTAGGATTGACGAGTAACGTTTTGTTTGGTCTCTGGTTATGTGACCCATTCTGTACTGTTTTTCATATTGGTGTTTTGTATTTATGGATTTGAGAATGCTGGGTGTTAGCCAGGGACTGTTCAGTCTCTTAGCTGCCATCTGTTTAGTTTTTTTAGGGCAGTGCTTGGCAGTGGCCCGGTGGTCTGGTGGCTAAAGCTCCCGCTTCACACACGGAGGGCCTGGGTTCGATTCCCGGCGGGTGGAAATTCCGACACGTTTCCTTACACCTATTGTCCTGTTCACCTAGCAGCAAATAGGTACCTGGGTGTTAGTCGACTGGTGTGGGTCGCATCCTGGGGGACAAGATTAAGGACCCCAATGGAAATAAGTTAGACAGTCCTCGATGACGAACTGACTTTCTTGGGTTATCCTGGGTGGCTAACCCTCCGGGGTTAAAAATCCGAACGAAATCTTATCTTATAGAGGTATTGGGTCTTTTTTAGAAAATTATTAATACATTCGTCAATATCTGTATGGATTTCTAGCTCAGTGTGCCAATCAATGTTTGCTACTGCTGTTGTGAAGTTATTAATGGCTGCCTCATTGTGAAGTCTGAAGGTGACTTTAGTAGTGTCTTGGGGTAGTTTACCAAGAGTTGTTATGAGGAAAGTAGGGTAGTGGTCTGTGGTATTATCTGTAATTATGCCTGATTTTACAGGGGATATGGTGTTGGTCCAGATGTGGTCAAGTAGGGAAACACTAGTCTCTGTAACTCTTGTAGGTTTTGTTACTGTTGGTAGTAACATACAGTTACTCATTGTGTTTGTGAATTCAGTAACGTGTGGGTCCTGGTCTTGCAGGAGATTTATATTGAAGTCACCTGAGAGTAGTAAGTGATCTTTGTTCATGCGTGCATGAGTTATCATACTTCCTAGGTTTTGACTAAATTGGCTAATGTTTGACTGTGGAACTCTGTAGATGTTTATCAATGTGAGAGGTTTTTGTAGGTATTTGGATTTGAATTTAGCTATTATATATTCCCCATGTTCATCCCTTGTGCAAGTATTAGTGATACATTCTAGTTGGTCTGAGTAGTATATGGCTGTGCCACCCCCTTGTTGGTCTGGCCTACAGTTGTGTATGGCTGTGTAACCAGGAATGGCATAGACATCTGTAGTATCAGGCTTTAGCCAGGTTTCAGTTAGTGTAATGATGGACATACTGGCATGTAAGGAATTTAGTAATGCTATGAGGTCATCGTAATGCTTGCTTAAAGATCTGATATTGTAGTTAAAGATAGTTATGTTGTTGTTGGCACTGAGAAGTGCCTTTGATTGTTCTGCAGTGTAGTAATTACAGTAACTGTTTGATTCATTTAAGTCATTAAATAAGAGGTTGGTATCAGGATCAATGCTTGTAATCATAAGATTTGTAGTGAATCTATAGTTAGAATTAAGTATAAAACAAAGTAAATAGTCTTAAGCTAAAAAATAGCACCTGAATTATTTAACAAATGTAAAATAATGAGCTAAGGTAGGTTTTTTTTTTTTAAGCTAAAATAAAGGAGACAATATAAAAGGGACTAATACAAATAAAGTGATGATCAAATAATGGAGCTTGGGAATATGATAGTAGGTAGTACTATAAAGGTAATTTTTTAAAGTTAGAATTATAGTATAAAATTATAATATAAAAGGGACTAATATAGGTTGTGGTGAACAATAAAGTGGTAATCAAATAAATGAGCTTTGGAATATAATGGCAAAATTGTGAACTTATTCTACTTTAGCACCTGAGAATAGCAGAAGCACTCCTTGTGCTATACGCTCCGCGTATATTATATAGGTTTTAAGATACGTTTATATACATAAATACACTCACCTGCCTGTTCCTTGATCAATATATACGGTAGTTTTTAAAATTCGCTATATGCAATTTAAATAAAGCAATAAAAGGACATTTGCCTATATTCATATTATATTATATTAACATTTAATTTATATTACGTTAACTGTCTAGATCTTTAATATATACTATGGGCTTTTCAATGCTTCATATTTTATTTCTGTTATGTTTCGATAATCAAAATTTATTTTTGTAATTTTATAAAAGTATATAGACTAAACAGGTAAGTGTTACATATTACCTTATCTGATAAAGCAATATAAAGTCTTAGTTAGTGATCATTATTATTACAATCAGGACTAAGCATTAATAATAATAATATAATATATTTTTAATTACTACAAGTACATGTACAAGGTATACAGACCATAGCTGACATCAGTGACATACTACTATATAGAAAGCTGCTTGTTATACAGGTGGAACTTAAAGCGATTTTTTTTATATTTTATTTATAACATACAATACATTAACAAAAGCATACAGTATGAGAGCATCGACAGACAATATAAATTCATCAATTTCTATACACTGCAATATGCAGTAATATGTCATGCAGCTGATAGGTGAATACTGCCATATACATAATTCATTACTACAAAATATAACTATTCAAGTAATACAAAATAAAGAATCCTCTTACTCCTTCCCGACTGCTAATTTCCATATACACACACAATAATTACATGCCGCAAAATGCAAGCAGTATAACCCCCCCTATTTACCCCAGCTCACCAAAATGTACAGCATTTCACCGTTGTTTATGTAACTTATAGACTAACCATACTAAATTAAACTTAAGAACATAGTATATTGAAAACAATAACAACTCTACAGTAGTGAAAATGCCAGCTGCTGTCCTAATATTATTTATATATACATATGTATATATATATACATTAGAAACTGAATTAGTTTACAATGGGAGTCAAATCCTATCTTTATTGCTGTCCCATGCAGCATTCTCAGACTTGTACTCTTATACGCTACTACGATAGCCTTCAGCAGAAGGCATTAATTAACAATATTAAATAACACTAAGAAAGCATGAACTCAGCACTCCCATGCACATCCCAATTACACACAATCGTTCTCTCTTGCACTTATCACTCACCCACGCACATGCACACCAAACCAACATCTTTCGTTTGGCAAGCCCGTTTGGTACCCCCCCCCCTTTTTTTATCGAATGCTTTACACAACAAACTAAACCCACTTCCCCCCCCCCCTCACAACTCTAGCAACTCCCCAATAGTTATGGACCTGTAACCCTCAGTGAAATCTCCCTCCCATCTCCTCCCATAAATTTCCCGATTCCTATTCATTGTCCTACAAAAAATCCTCGCTAAAACTCGTTTCCTCGTCTCCCCATTATCCACCCCTCTCATTCCCCACGATATGTACACGAAATCCACCATGATATAAGCTACTCCCCGTGCCACATTCTCCCCCCCCCCTATATCAAGACTCAGCGCTCTCAACACTGACACCCCAGTTCCTCCTATCCTCCTGACCACTTTCCCCAGCCATTCCCTCACACTCCCCAAATAATCGCAAAAGTAAACCACGTGATAGGCTGTTTCCAACTCCCCACATAATCCACACCAACCCTCCTCTACCACACGTCTATTTCTGAGGACTGATCCAGTAGGCAGAATCCCGTGTAAAAATTTAAACATGATCTCTCGCACCCTGGGCCCTAGCTTTAGTTTACCGAACAGACTCCATATAGCGCCCCATGCATACATCGGGAACAGCCCCTCAACTGGGGCCGTCTCCTCTACCCTCAATATTCGATATAAATCCCTCACCTTTAATTTGTCTGGCTCGCGCGCCCACAAAAGTGCCCTCAACAAAATCTCACACTCCCTCCATTCCCCACCCACATACATTCCCCTCAAAATATCATGTAACCTTTGCATGCATGTCCCCCTCTGTCCCCCTAATCTTTTCCACTCCCACCTGACGAAAATGCATTTCACCCTCCTTCCCAGGTCCAACAAACCTAAACCTCCCTTCCTCACCGGCAAAGTCACCACCTCCCTCTTCATCCATTCACATCCTGAGCCCCATAAGAACCTAAAAACACTTCTAAGGATACGTGTAATCTCAGCCCTCAGCAATGGAAAAACTGCTGCTACATACCATACCTTACTGTACAGCAATACATTAATAACAATCGCCCGTTGCAACAATGTCAAGTGATAAGGCCGTAACATCCCCAACCGATGTTCCACGCGTTCCACCATTCTCAACGAATTCGCCTCCCTAGCCTCCTGTATGGTCGCTCTATACATTTTTTTAGATTTTGCCACCGAAGTGGCTAGTTTATTGTGCACCCCATATCCATCCTGTGGACGGTAGCGCGAGAGCATATGGATACACAAAAGGCCTAGGAACTAGGCCCCAAAGGGTTAACAGGAATACATATGGATTTATATCTACATATCTATAGTTCACTTATCTGTTACAAGCAAATTTAGGAAATTTGCTTAGTATATCTGGTATCTTATTTTCATTAATAAGATATCTTGACATGTCACATGGGTTATTATACTGTCTGTCTCTGTATTCCTCAATAAGTGGACAATTAAGCACATAGTGTTCAAGAGAGTGACCATATGCCTGATCACATAATTTTCATTTAGTTTGATCATCATCTGTGTGTCTCCCAAACTGCCAGAAGTACTTGTAACCAAGCCTAAGCCTGGCCACTACAACATCAGTCAGTCTGTTCACATTGCAAGTTGCTCCATAAACATACTTATCTACGTTCATGTTATCATAGTGGGTTATAGATCTACTCAGGCTTCTAACTGCATTCCTATAACAATCATTTTCATTATTTACTTCTCTCCTAATATTATTCCTAATGCTAGACACAGTTATACCAAAGTTATATTCTACATTCTCCTTCTGGGTACTCTTCTTGGCTAACATATCAACTTTATCATGAAGGAGTAATCCAATGTGTGATGGGATCCATAGCAATTGTACATTAATTCCTTTGTCCCTAATTTTTGAGTATCTATACCTGGCTTCCCCAATGAGCATGTTGTTGGAGTCATTATATGAGTCAAGAGCCTTCAATGATGACATAGAATCAGTAATGATGATAGAGTCAAGCTCAGTGTCATAGGTTAGCTTTAGCGTCATTAGGATTGCAAACAATTCAGTTTGCAGTGTAGACGCCCAGTTGTTAATTCTTATGCCTAACTCAACAAATTTATTATCGTTCTTAACTAGGGAGGTGGCAACAAGAGCAGATGCAGCCCTGCCAGAAGACTCCTCTTTAGATCCATCAGTGTATATAACTTGTGATAACTTATTACTACCGGCTAGGTGAGAAATTTCTTCTTGAGCAGTTGCTCTAACAAGAGATTTAAGGAAGGGATTATTAGCAATGAGCTTCTTGGGAGGGACTTGTAGGTATGTGATATTAAATGAACTCATCTTCCATGGAGGGGTGAAAAGCTCTTGTTGCCTACAGTGATACAGTTCATGTAGGTTATAAAACTTAATGCAATTGCACGTTTTCACAATCCATTTAGATCTGTGTGTATTTACCTCTAGACACTTGGTAAGATTCACTGTGACAGTGTCTGGTTCGTTTCTCAACATTCTAATACCGAGTACAGTGTTAATTTCAACAATCCTATCACTGATACTAGAAATACCAAGCTCCTTCCTCATGTTAAGAACTTTTGTAGATCTGGGACAGCCAAGAATAATCCTGAGAGCTTCATTTTGCATTAACTCCAAGGGTCGGAGAGAACTTTCTCTAGCTAATATCAACATGGGAGCAGCATAATCAATTAAGGACCTAACATAGGCTATGTACATCATTCTCACGATTCTCACATTAGCACCATAGTTGGGATTGTAGCCAGCAACAGCTTTGAGAGCATTTAGCCTAGCTTTGCATTTCTTGTTTAGTTGTGGTATAGTGGATTTGTTAAAGGGTACATCTACACCAAGATATCTGTAAGTTTTAACGTAGCTAATGATTTCACCCTGCAAATAGATGGGTGGGGGATGTCGTTTGCTTGTTAAGATCTTTGTTTTAGAGGAAGATATTATGAGGCCTAGTCGATTACAAATTGCTTGAACTTCATTAAGAATGGTATTCATCTTCTTATGCCCTGTTGTATGGATCATGATATCATCAGCATAGCTTATAGCTATATGTTTAGGTGAGGCAGGTAGAGCATTTAGGAGAGCATTAATCAGAATATTAAATAGCATGGGACTAAGAACTCCTCCCTGCGGTGTACCTAAAGACATTTCTTTAGAATCACTTTTGAAGCCTTGGTAAAGGACAGAGGATACTCTATTTGACAGGTATCCTATTATCCAGTAGAGTAAGCTACCACCAATATTCATTTTGGCTAGTTCATGTAGTATAACGGTTCTGTTCGCAATATCAAATGCAGATTTTAAATCAAGAAAAGTGGTAAAACTAGTAGAGGTGTGTGCAGTGAGAAAGGTGGAAATACAGTTCTGCACACTTTTACCTTTCATGAACCCATAGAGGTAGGGGGAAAGTTGGTGTCTGATTCTGTAGTACAGTCTGTTAAGCATCATTCTTTCAAAAGTTTTACAAAGACAACTAGTTAAGGAGATCGGCCTAAATGTATCAGGCTGTTGGGGCTTAGGGATAGGCACAATGAGACTATTGGTCCAGGAAGTAGGAAGAACGCCCTCAATGTAACTGAGATTATACAGTGCCAACAAAGGGTTATCAGGCACGTGCCTTAGAGTTCTGAGAATATCATAGGTTATACCATCCTCTCCAGGAGCAGTTGATCGACCTTTGGTTAATGCATTATCTAATTCATACTCGGTAAAGAGGCAATCACTCTCATCAATATTTTGGCTCATAAAATTAATCAGTTTCAACATTTCTTCAGAAGTACTCTCTAAATTTTTTCTAATATGAGATGGAAGGCTTTCATGCCTGGATGTTTTGGACCAGTCATTTATGAGGTCATTTGCTTTTTCAAGAGGAAAGGGATGAGCAACATTGCCAGTCTTTTTCCTGGTTATTTTATTTATACCTTTCCAAGCCAAACTCAAAGGGGTGGACCTATTTAATCCACTAACAAACTGTTCCCATTCCTGTTGCCTAAGTTCTTCCTTTCTATTCCTTGCATTTGTTAGTGCAGCTTGGAACGTTCTGAGCAGGTCTGGGGTTCTACATTCACGGTATGCTTTACCAATCCTCCTAGCTGCATGTGTTAGATTGCGTAGCTGTGGATCGTTATAGTATTTACATTGGTTTTTATTGTTATTTATAGTGGAGGGTCTTTGTTTCCTATTCCTGCCCACTTGATCTGTGAGAACACTCTCAATAGTGGTAATTAAATCATCATTAAATTTTTGTGTGCCAATGGGCTCGTAATTCTTATACCATTGATCCAAGTGGTTAATAAAGTTGTCTCTGTGTTCTGGTTTGAGAATAAGTTTCCTCCTTCTGTATTTAGCTCCTTGATTGCTCTATACGAAATGCCACATATTAATAACTGCCCTTCCTGCCTTCTCACCACATCACAGTCCCAATCAACTCTGTCTCTCCACTCCCCTAGCCCCATGATCTTTGTTTTCTCAACGTTTACCGTCATGCCTGTCGCCCCTCCAAACATGCCAACCACCCCTCCCAACTCTTTCAATCTTGTTCCCTTCCGGACTAGGAGTGTCGTGTCATCCACGTAACCTACCACATGATGCCTAATCAAGCCCTCCCTCGACCCCTCCCCACCACACACTCTGGTCTCAACCAACCTATAAAATGGATCTTGCACACATGCAAATAATAACTGTGATAGCGGGCAACCCTGCCTCAAGCCCCTATCCATGTTCACCACACCTCCCACACGTCCATTGATCTGAATTCTCGCTTTTGCCCCTTTATATAACGTTTCAACCCACCCCACAATCTCATCCCCAAAACCTTGTTTGCTAAGGATCTGTCTTAAACCCTCCCTTTCCACCTGATCATAAGCACCCTGCCAATCAATCGCCACCATACCCCCTCCTTCCTGCGTCCCCTCAAAACTCTCAACAAACCCCTTTAGAATTCCGTGCCCCATGACCATCGACCGTCCTGGCATCCCTAGTTGACCTTTTGAAACTACACGTCCCACTACACATTTTAACCTATTCCCCAAAATCTTCGCGAACAATTTATAGTCCGCACACATGAGAGTAATCGCCCTGTAATCCTTAAGTGTACTCTGCCCCTTACCCTTGGGCACAAGCACTACGACCCCTGTACTTTGCTTCTCGCCCAATTCTCCCCCGTCTTTCATTCTATTTAACAGCGTTACTAAAAAAACCCTTAACAGATCCCAATGTTTTAAGTAAAATTCACTTGGTAGTCCATCAATACCTGGTGCTTTGCCTGTGCACATGTCTACAAGCGCTCTCCATATTTCCCCCTCTTCAATCTCACCACCCAAAGCTTCCCTGTCCTTTCTCCCCAGAGCTACGGGCTCTACAGCACACACCCCATCAAGATCCTCCCTATTAACTCCTTTACTTTTCCAATAATGCCCATACCACGCATCCGCGAACATACTCATCCCCTCCGTTGTTTTTAACACCTGCCCCTCCCTAGAAGACAAAAAGAATGCAGATGTAATATATACAGACTTTGCAAAAGCCTTCGACAAGTGTGACCATGGCGTAATAGCGCACAAAATGCGTGCTAAAGGAATAACAGGAAAAGTCGGTCGATGGATCTATAATTTCCTCACTAACAGAACACAGAGAGTAGTCGTCAACAGAGTAAAGTCCGAGGCAGCTACGGTGAAAAGCTCTGTTCCACAAGGCACAGTACTCGCTCCCATCTTGTTCCTCATCCTCATATCCGACATAGACAAGGATGTCAGCCACAGCACCGTGTCTTCCTTTGCAGATGACACCCGAATCTGCATGACAGTGTCTTCCATTGCAGACACTGCAAAGCTCCAGGCGGACATCAACCAAATCTTTCAGTGGGCTGCAGAAAACAATATGAAGTTCAACGATGAGAAATTTCAATTACTCAGATATGGTAAACACGAGGAAATTAAATCTTCATCAGAGTACAAAACAAATTCTGGCCACAAAATAGAGCGAAACACCAACGTCAAAGACCTGGGAGTGATCATGTCGGAGGATCTCACCTTCAAGGACCATAACATTGTATCAATCGCATCTGCTAGAAAAATGACAGGATGGATAATGAGAACCTTCAAAACTAGGGAGGCCAAGCCCATGATGACACTCTTCAGGTCACTTGTTCTATCTAGGCTGGAATATTGCTGCACACTAACAGCACCTTTCAAGGCAGGTGAAATTGCCGACCTAGAAAATGTACAGAGAACTTTCACGGCGCGCATAACGGAGATAAAACACCTCAATTATTGGGAGCGCTTGAGGTTCCTAAACCTGTATTCCCTGGAACGCAGGAGGGAGAGATACATGATTATATACACCTGGAAAATCCTAGAGGGACTAGTACCGAACTTGCACACGAAAATCACTCACTACGAAAGCAAAAGACTTGGCAGACGATGCACCATCCCCCCAATGAAAAGCAGGGGTGTCACTAGCACGTTAAGAGACCATACAATAAGTGTCAGGGGCCCGAGACTGTTCAACTGCCTCCCAGCACACATAAGGGGGATTACCAACAGACCCCTGGCAGTCTTCAAGCTGGCACTGGACAAGCACCTAAAGTCAGTTCCTGATCAGCCGGGCTGTGGCTCGTACGTTGGTTTGCGTGCAGCCAGCAGCAACAGCCTGGTTGATCAGGCTCTGATCCACCAGGAGGCCTGGTCACAGACCGGGCCGCGGGGGCGTTGACCCCCGGAACTCTCTCCAGGTAAACTCCAGGTAAACCCTTTCACCTCAGTGTGCACTTCCAAATCTGCTATTGTGGTCGCTGTCCTCCTCTGCTGTTGTCTCCTCAACACACATGCCGATGGCTTGTCCCCCCAAAGCACTTCCTCCACACCCGCCTGCACCCGCACCGCATGAAATCTCTCCTCCTGCACCTCTCTTATCCTGCTCTTCAGATCATCTATTGCCTCTGTTTGGAATACCCCTCCCACCACTCCTTGCTCATGATAGTATCCTATTCTACTTTCCAAATAATTTGTTAATCCATACTTCAGTCGATTTACACGCTTCCCCTCACCCACGTAAAACCTACGAATCCTCTCCTTGGCCACACTGTCCCACCAACGTACATTATCAACCCTTATTGCCTCCTCACTTAGCTTCCTCCACAGCGAAGCAAACCCCACCTCCACTTCCTCATCCTCAAGGAGTCGTGTGTTTAATTTCCAGTAGCTTTCAAACCGTTTCACTAACGAATCCCATGCTACCCCCACCACCACTGCCCTGTGATCTGAATAAATTGCTTCTATAGTGTTAAAAGACTCTACTGAAACCCCTTGCGTTATATAGATCCTATCCAGTCTAGCTGCGTATTCCCTCCTTACATACGTATGTTGCACTTCACCTATTCCACCCCAAAATGCATCTCGTACCCCAATATCTCTACACAGGTCTCGCAACACGTTTGAAAAATATCCCGCCCCCGCTGGCGTCACATCAAATCTCCGTATTATACAATTCCAATCTCCCCCAATCAATGCAACCCTGGGCAGCGCTCTCAAGAAATACACCAGATCATCCCTTACAAATGCCGATTTTACCCTCGCATCGTTCTCCGCCGGAGCATACACTCCAACAAAGGACACGCGTTCACGCATCCACCACCCGTCCACTCTCATTATTCTTCCCTCACCCCCTCCCCCTCAAACCTTTGTAAAACAAACGGGCTTGCCTCACGAATTAAAACACCTACTCCGCCTTTTAACCGTGTCGTTGGAGTTACAAAAGCCCTATATCCATCCACCTCCAGCAATTTTCCTGCTTTCAAGTTATGCTCTTGTATAAAGGCAACATCTACCTTGTAACGATACAGCAGTCCTCGCAACCATACACACTTACCACTCTTACATAAACCATTAACATTAATTGTCATACACCTTAGGCCTGCTTACGTTTTCCCCCCACTTTTCCCCACCACATTTTTCCGCTGTCCAGTAGCCTCATACACACCGTCCTTGGCACTCACCCCACCCCCTCCACTCCTAACCCCTTGCTGGCGTTTCTTTTTCTCTGTGCCTCTACACACACCTTCAATCCCCGCCTTTTTCCCTGGTCTTTGTGCTGGAGTGAGGACGTCATCCGAGTCAGACGTGACAGCTGCCCGCTTCCTCGACACTTCCTCTTCCGCCATGCTTGTCTCCTGACCTTCCTCATTGTGCACCTCTACCTCTATCACCTCATTCCCCTTCTCACTACTTGGCCAAGCCGACATTACATTCCTTTCTCCAGACCCGCATGCTTCCCCTTGTCCCTGTACCTGGTCTCCCGTCGTTACCTCTGTCAAGGCTTCCTCCGATTTAGGGAACATCTCCTGCAAAACTGTCTCAAGCACTACGTCAATTTCTACGTCATTCGGTACGTCCTTGTCCGCCTCGTGCATCACATCCTCTGCAGACGCACTCAATTGCTGCACTGCACCCTCATGCTCCACCTCACGTTGCATTTCCTCCACTTCCTCACTCCACAACCGACCACGCCTACGTCCATCCTGGCGGTTCTGATCTGTTACTGTAGGTCCTCGCCTCGAAATGTCACTCCTTGGTATTCCCTGGCCAGTCCTCCGCCGCACACATTCAGCTGCTATGTGATCATAACCATCAGTCTACAAGTTCTACGTTGGCCAGCGTAAGTTACAAGTATTTGTGTCCTAAATTCCTCTAAGAACACATACGAAGGTATAGGTTGCCTCAGAGTCATCTTTAGGCTAAAACTTCCTTCTGGATAACCCACATAAACCCCTGCCGTCCACTTACCTTGTTGAGCTACGTGTACAGTTCCAAACTTCCCGAACACACTACGTAGGTCAGCTTCATTTGCCTCGAAAGGCACATTACGTAACTTTACATACGTAAATTGACTCGAAACATCGACCATCTTTACCAGGATGCCCTCGTTAACCTCGATAGCAACATCCTGATAATGAGCAAGTAGATCCTCATACACGTGTGATGGCAGCAGTTTCACGAACATTCGGTAGTTTCCATTTAAGGCTACACCGTAAAGGTCGCAATCCTCAATCCCATATGTCTCTCGAATAATCAGAGGCAACAACGTCAACGCCGAATCTTGATAATTGTACCTCTCAGTAATTCTATGCCGACAGTGTTAATTCTGCGTCGCACCCCAACCACCATTGTGACAGCCTGGCTAGCACTTGCGCCTGTCAGAGAGGAGTAGCAAACGTCCACCCTCACCGGCAGCTGGGCGAGGAATAGTGATCATTATTATTACAATCAGGACTAAGCACTAATAATAATAATATAATATAATATATTTTTAATTACTACAAGTACATGTACAAGGTATACAGACCATAGCTGACATCAGTGACATACTACTATATAGAAACCTGCTTGTTATACAGGTGGAACTTAAAGCGATTAGTGAAATTGAAAGAAATTCGAAATATTTCTTTTCATATGCCAAAAACAAGGCAAATACCACATCTAGTATCGGGCCCTTGCTCAGACAGGATGGGACTTACACCGATGACAACAAGGAAGTTAGTGAAATACTGAAATCCCAGTATGACTCTGTGTTTAGTAAGCCACTAATTAGTCTGAAGATCGACAAACCAAATGATTTCTTCATGAATGAGCCTCAAAACTCCATCAATGTATGCCAGATTTCCGATAGACTTTGAAAAAGCCATTGACAACATGCCCATGCACTTAGTCCCAGGCCCAGACTCGTGGAACTCTGTTCATTAAGAACTGCAAGAAACCCCTTTCACGTGCCCTAAGTATACTATGCACCAACTGAGCCCACGGAAGTCACCGAGATTATAAAGTCACTTAAAAATAACTCAGGGAATCTGTCTCATGTCCCACCATTACTGTACAAGCGAGCGGCCCATGTCCTTTCGCATGCTATTTCATTACTTTTTAACAAGTCACTAGAAACTAGCACCTTCCCGAAACTACTCAAGATGGCAAGGGTTACACCAATACATAAAGGTGGTGACCCTACAGACTTAAACAACTATAGGCCAGTATCAAACTTACCATTGCTATCCAAAATCTTTGAGAAACTCGTGCACAGGAGACTATATTCATTTATAACGGCACAAAACATACTCAACCCCTGCCAGTTTGGATTCAGGAAAAATAAAAGCACCAATGATGCAATCATAAAAATGCTAGATCTGTTTTACACAGCATTGGAAAATAAGGAATATCCACTAGGAATTTTTATTGACCTAAGGAAAGCTTTTGACACAGTAGACCACGACATCCTACTCCACAAACTTGACCATTACGGTATAAGAGGCCATGCGCTTGCTTATTTCAAATCTTACCTTACTAATAGGTATCAGTATGTCACCATTAAAGACACAGCATCAACAACACGGCCACTTGATACTGGAGTTCCTCAGGGAAGTGTCCTTGGTCCCCTGCTCTTCCTCATATACATCAATGATCTTCCAAACGTATCCCAACACCTGAAACCCATTCTCTTTGCTGACGACACGACTTATGTCATCTCTCACCCTAATCTTGCCACCCTCAACACCATTGTTAACGAGGAGCTGATCAAAATATCGACTTGGATGACAGCCAATAAACTTACGCTTAACACTGACAAAACCTACTATATTATGTTTGGTAGCAGAGCAGGAGATACACAAATTAACTTTAAGATCGACAACACTCTAATTACCAGACATAATGAGGGCAAATTCCTAGGCCTATACCTTGACAACAACCTGAATTTCAGCACCCATATCCAACACATAACCAAAAAAGTATCCAAAACGGTTGGGATAGATCTAAACTTACTCCCTGTTCAGTACATCCACACTTACTACTGTGCAATCTACATCTACAGGACCTTAAACTCCAATATCAACCTTGACCTAAAACGCTTTCTTGATAGTTGTGACAGAACCCACAGGCATAACACCAGACACAAACATCTCTACGACATTCCCCGTGTCCAACTAAACCTTTACAAAAATTCAATGTATGTCAAAGGCCCTAAAATCTGGAACACCCTACCTGAGAACACTAGAACTGCAGACACATTCATCACCTTCAAAGTTACCATTAGAAAACATCTTATCTCCCTGATACACCCCGTCAACTAACTACACGAATACCACCTGGTGGTTCACACTTACACTCACTCACCCATTTGACCATAAACAGAAATATTAATTTCAATCTTAAAATAATGAATCCTGTGATACTCCAATACTGAAACTATGTACTGTGCCAAAACAAAAGCATTCACATTGCTAAACTCACAAACTAGTATTTAGTCACTTAGCCGTAATACCAACTTACCTCATAATTTGTAATATTTTAAAATTAAGAATTAAACTAAGTCTGCCCGAAATGCCTAGCCATGCTAGGTGTTCTAGTGGTACACTGTAATCATTATTTTACTACATGTAAACCACACAATAACCAAATTCTGTAAACTCAGCATTGTAATCGTTATAGAGAATAAACTTTGAATTGAATTGAATAGAGAAGGAGCTTAAACATGGGTGACATTCCACATTCATTCATTCGTTAGAGGTTTGCCGGTACTTCCGGCCCGGGTCTTCTCCATATGGTGACCCGGCTGTGGCCCCCGGTTGGGGGTGTCGTTCATCTTCTTTCTTCTGTCTTCTTTCTTGGGCCCTCCGGCTGGAGCGTAACCTCTACTTCTCTCTTGCGGCGACTCCCCGGAGGGGAACATTCCACAGTCACTTAAAACAACGGATATAGCTCCACTCCATAAAGGTGGCAGCAAAGCAATAGCTAAGAACTATAGACCAATAGCTCTAACGTCCCACATTATAAAAATATTTGAAAGAGTGCTAAGAAGCATGATTGCAAACCACCTGGATTCCCAAAAACTGCACAATCCAGGGCAACAGGGCGTCAGGGCAGGTCGCTCCTGCCTCTCGCAACTACTGGATCACTATGATATGATCTTGGATGCACTGAAAAAAAAAACAGAATGCAGATGTAATATACACAGACTTTAGCTTAGTTTAGTTTAATATCTTTATTATGCACCCCATACCCATCCTGTGGGCGGTAGTCAAAAGACTACAGAGGTACATAATGGATCCAGGGACTGGGCCTCAAAGTTTTGATAGCTGAGCAAGTTACAAAGGTAATGAACTCACAATTTACAAAGGTAATGAAGTCACAATTTACAAAGGTAATGAAGTCACAATTTACAAAGGTAATGAACTCCAGGTAGGTCTGGTCACAATCATGACAAGTTACAAAGGTATTTACAGATTACAGAGGTATGTAATGGGTCCAGGGACTGAGACTTTGCAAAAGCGTTTGACAAGTGCGATCATGGCGTAATAGCGCACAAAATACGTGCTAAAGGATTAACTGGCAAAGTGGGGAGATTAAGTAAGTAAGTTTATTCAGGTATACACAAATGTCTTGTTTTGGTAAGGCACTCATTGACGTAAACATCAGATTTCATAGAAATAGATGTTTTTAGTAGATAGTAGGGAGCGCTTGAGGTTCCTGAACCTGTATTCCCTGGAACACAGGCGGGAGAGATACATGATTATATACACTTGGAAAATCCTAGAGGGACTAGTACCGAACTTGCACACGAAAATCACTCGCTACGAAAGCAAAAGACTTGGCAGACGATGCAACATCCCCCCAATGAAAAGCAGAGGTGTCACTAGCACGTTAAGAAACCATACAATAAGTGCCAGGGGCCCGAGACTGTTCATCTGCCTCCCAGCATACATAAGGGGGATTACCAACAAACCCCTGGCAGTCTTCAAGCTGGCACTGGACAAGCACCTAAAGTCGGTTCCTGACCAGCCGGGCTGTGGCTCGTACGTTGGTTTGCGTGCAGCCAGCAGCAACAGCCTGGTTGATCAGGCTCTGATCCACCAGGAGGCCTGGTCACAGACCGTGCCGCGGGGGCGTTGATCCCCGGAACTCTCTCCAGGTAAATTCCAGGTAATTCCAGCAGAGATAACCTCGGGAGGCAGCTCAGACGAAAATTCACACACATACGAGCTATTAAATCTCTGTAACAAATTCACCTAAACCATCAAATTATAAAGCCAACAAGACTGGAAAATGCACTAGGCTTCATCTTCACTAACAATGATGATCTGATATGAAATATAACTGTATCAAAGACAATACAATCACAACATGACAGAGGTACAGATATGCATGCGCAGGGCTCCAGACCAACAAGAGTTGACCAGTTATGAAGGTACCTTCACCAAATTCAACTTCAACAACAAAAACATACAGTGGGATCAAGTCAACCGGTCCTAAAAGAAACAGGTTGAGAGGATATCCTAAACCACAGAGATCCGAACCTTTGTCTAAAAACAATTAACTCTGTGGCACTTGAGGTATGCTCAAGGCACATTACTTTAAGAAAAAAGAAAAGAAGATGTGAACTAGAAAGAGAGATGCTCCCTATACAGGCGAAGGCAAAGAAACATAGTACTGTTGAACGGAGCCAGCATATCTGAAATACGAAGGGAGGCGCTAGTCAGAGAAATAGCAAATATCGAACTTAAACTTAAGGAACCATACATGAGACAAGAAACTCACAAAGAACCTAAAGGTATCAATGAAACCGAAAAACAAAAAACAAAATATTTCTTTTCTTATGCCAAATCTAAGGCAAAAACAACATCAAATATTGGACCCCTGCTTAGCCATTAACCGAACTAAGAGTCGAAAATCTAAATAATTCTTTTTATGACCGAAACTCAAAATTTGGTCAATCCAAAAATCGCCGATATTATCCTAACACCACAAGCCTTCGAGAAAGCAATAAATGACATGCCCATGCACTCGGCCCCAGGCCCAGACTCGTGGAACTCGGTGTTTATCAAGAACTGCAAGAAGCCCCTTTCACGTACCTTCAGCACTATATGGAGAGGGGGCATGGACATAGGGGTTATCCCATAGTCACTAAAAATAACAGACATAGCCCCCCTCCACAAAGGTGGCAGTAAAACAATTGCAAAGAATTACAGACCGATAGCATTAATGTCCCATATCATAAAAATCTTTGAAAAGGTTTAAGAAGCAAGATCGCCATCTACCTAGATACCCATCAGTTACACAGCCCAGGGTAACATTGGTTTAAAGCAGGCCGCTCCTGCCTGTCCTAACTACTGGACCATTACGACAAGGTCTTAGATGAACTAGCGGACAAACAAAATGCAGATGTAGTATACACAGACTTTGTGAAAGCCTTCGACAAGTGCGATCATTGTGTAATAGCACACAAACTGCATGATAAAGGAATAACAAGAAAAGTTGGTAGATGGATCTATAATTTCCTAACAAATAGAGCACAAAGAGTAATAGTAAACAGTAAAGTCTGAGGTGGCTACAGTGAAAAGCTCGGTTCCACAAGACACCGTACTTGCCTCCATTCTGTTCTTTATCCTCATATCTGACATAGACAGAGATGTAAGCCACAGCACCGTGTCTTCCTTCGCGGATGACATCCGAATCTGCATGACGGTGTCATCCATCGAAGACACTGCAAGAGTCCAAGCGGACATCAACCAAATCTTTAAATGGGCATCGGAAAACAATATGAAGCTCAATGAAGAGAAATTTTAGTTATTCCAATATGGAAAACTTGAGGAAATTAAAACCGTATCAGAGTATAAAACAAATACCAACCGCACAATAGAGCAAAAAACTAATGTGAAAGACCTGGGAGTGATAATGTCAGATGATCTTAATTTCAATGATCACAACAATGTATCTATCACATCTGCTAAGAAAATGATAGGATGGATAATGAGGATCTTCAAAACTAGGGATGCCATGCCCATGATGGTTCTCTTCAAATAGAGTGTTATCTCCAGGCTGCAATATTGATGTGCGCTAACGATCCCTTTCAAGACAGTGATACGGTTCATGCAGGTTATAAAACTTAATGCAATTGCACGTTTTCACAATCCATTTAGATCTGTGTGTATTTACCTTTAGACACTTGGTAAGATTCATTGTACGCAACAAGAGCATTTCACCCCTCCATGGAAGATGAGTTCATTTAATATCACATACCTGCAAGTCCCTCCCAAGAAGCTCATTGCTAGCAATTCCTTCCTTAAACCACTTGTTAAAGCAACTGCTCAAGAAGAAATTTCTCGCCTAGCTGGTAGTAATAAGTTATCTCAAGTTATATACACTGATGGATCTAAACAGGAGTCTTCTGGCAGGGCTGCATCTGCTCTTGTTGCCACCTCCCTAGTTAAGAACGATAATAAATTTGTTGAGTTAGGCATAAGAATTAAGAACTGGGCGTCTACACTGCAAACTGAATTGTTTGCAATCCTAATGGCGCTAAAGCTAACCTATAACACTGAGCTTGACTCTGTCATCATTACTGATTCTATGTCATCATTGAAGGCTCTTGACTCATATAATGGCTCCAACAACATGCTCATTGGAGAAGCCAGGTATAGATACTCAAAAATCAGGGACAAAGGAATTAATGTACAATTGCCATGGATCCCATCACAGAAGGAAAATGTAGAATATAACTTTGGTATAACTGTGTCTAGCATTAAGAATAATATTAGGAGAGAAGTAAACAATGAAAATGATTGTTATATGAATGCAGTTAGAAGCCTGAGTAGATCTATAACCCACTATGATAACATGAACGTAGATAAGTATATTTATGAAGCAACTTGCAATGTGAACAGACTGACTGATGTAGTGGCCAGGCTTAGGCTTGGTTACAAGTACTTCTGGCAGTTTGGGAGACACACAGATGATGATCAAGCTAAATGCAAATTATGTGATCAGGCATAGGGTCACTGTCTTGAACACTGTGCTTAATTGTCCGCTTATTGAGGAATACAGAGATAGACAGTATAATAACCTATGTGACATGTCAAGATATCTTATTAATGAAAATAAGATACCAGATATACTAAGCAAATTTCCTAAATGTTGCTGCAGTTGATCCCCAAGCACAAATAGCATAGGTGAGGTATGGATAAATAAGTGAGTGGTATAGTGTGAGAAGGGCATTTTGCGGCACGTAGTATCGTATCTTGGAGAGGATCCCAACCGTTTTGGATACTTTTTTGGCTATATGCTGGATATGGGTGCTGAAATTCAGGGTGTTGTCAAGGTATAAGCCTAGGAATTTTCCCCCATTATTTCTGGTAATTAGAGTGTTGTCAATCTTAATGTTAATTTGTGCATCTCCTGCTCTGCTACCAAACATAATATAGTAAGTTTTGTCAGTGTTAAGCGTAAGTTTATTGGCTGTCATCCAAGTCGATATTTTAATCAGCTCCTCATTCACAATGGTGTTGAGGGTGGCAAGATTAGGGTGAGAGATGACATAAATCGTGTCATCAGCAAAGAGAATGGGTTTCAGGTGTTGGGATACGTTTGGAAGGTCATTGATGTATATGAGGAAGAGCAGGGGACCAAGGACACTTCCCTGCGGAACTCCAGTATCAAGTGGCCGTGTTGCTGATGCTGTGTCTTTAATGGTGACGTACTGATACCTATTAGTAATGTAAGATTTGAAATAAGCAAGCGCATGGCCTCTTATACCGTTGTGGTCAAGTTTGTGGAGTAGGATTTGGTGGTTTACTGTGTCAAAAGCTTTTCTTAGGTCAATAAAAATTCCTAGTGGATATTCCTTATTTTCCAATGCTGTGTAAAGCAGATCTAGCATTTTTATGATTGCATCATTAGTGCTTTTATTTTTCCTTAATCCAAACTGGCAGGGGTTGAGTATGTTTTGAGCCGTTATAAATGAATACAGTCTCTTGTACACGAGTTTCTCAAAGATTTTGGATAGCAATGGTAAGTTAGATATTGGCCTATAGTTGTTTAAGTCTGTAGGATCACCACCTTTATGTATTGGTGTAACCCTTGCCATCTTGAGTAGTTTCGGGAAGGTGCTAGTCTCTATTGACTTGTTAAAAAGTAATGAAATAGCATGCGAAAGGACATGGGCCACTCGCTTGTACAGTAATGGTGGGACATGAGACAGATTCCCCGAGTTATTTTTAAGTGACTTTATGATCCCAATGACTTCCGTGGGCTCAGTTGGTGCAAGATAGAAGGAATTAGGGAAATTACCATCTAGGTAGTCCCCGGCATGGGCATTGGTATGTGGGATTTTACTGGCGAGATTAGATCCTATGTTTGAGAAGAAGTCGTTTATCTTGTTAGCTGTGTCAGTGGGATGTAGTGGTGTTTCATTAGGTTTAGTTAGGACAATATTCTTGGTTTTTCTCAGTTTGTGGGTCCCTAGAATCTGAGAGAGTGTTTTCCAGGTCTTTTTTATATCTCCTCTAGTGTCTGTGAATCTACTGGAGTAGTATAGTTGTTTGGCTTTTTTTATTACTTTGCTTGTAACAGGTAAGTGAACTGTAGATATGTCGATAAATAAAAACCCATATGTACACCTGTTAACCCTTTTGGGGCCTAGTTCCTAGGCCTTTTGTGTATCCATATGCTCTTGCGCTACCGTCCACAGGATGGATATAGGGTGCACAATAAACTAGCCACTTCGGTGGCAAAATCTAAATCTTTCAAGACAGGCAAAACTGCAGATCTAGAGAATGTATAGAGAACTTTTCGGCATGTATAAATGCGACAAAACACGTAAACTACTGGGAACAGTTAAAGTCCTTTGATTTGTATTCCCTGGAACGCAGGCGAGATAGATGCATGATAATTTACACTTGGAAAATCATAGAGGGACTAGTCCCAAATTTTCACACGAAAATCACTCCCTACGAAAGCAAAAGACTGGACAGAAGATGCAACATTACCTCAGCGAAAAGCAGGGGTGCCACGAGTACGCTAAGAGACAACAACCAAGACTATTCAGCTGCCTCCCATCATACATAAGGGGATTACCAATAGACTCCTGTCTGTCTTGGAGAAGGCGCTGGACAGGCACCCAAAGTCAGTACCTGAGCAGCCGGGCTGCGGCTCGTACATCGGTCTGCGTGCGGCCAGCAGTAATAGCCTGCTTAATCAGACCCTGATCTACCACGAGGCCTGGTCACAGACCGGGCCGCAGAGGCGTTGATCCCCGAAACCCTCTCCAGGTGTACACAGTATTGTTCTTTATTATAGTCAACTGCTTTAAATACTTTAGTGATAACAAGATATACTAGTAAATTTGCAAGGCAAGAACGTGCCTTTGTAAAACCAAGGTGGTTTCGAATTGCTTAACACTGTGAGTAAAAATTATAAGGAATTATAGTCTATGTGTACAGTGGTGTACATGAACTCTATAATGGTACACATGAATTTTGTAATGGTACTTATGAACTCTACAAATAGTACACGTTAAGTCTATAATGTACACTTGAACTCTACAATGGTATACATAAACTCTACAGATGGTATAAATGAACTTTAGAAGTGGTACACATGAACTCTGCAAATGGTACACATGAGCACTACGAATAAGACACATGAACTGCCTAAATGATGTACATAATATTTACAAGTGGTCAAAGAATTCGTAAATATTTTACAGTGACAGTAAATGCGAAATTTGTACATCAACACACTCCTGAACGCAAATCAACAGTAAAATGATGCACTGCTCAGTACAACAGTAAAATGCAGCACTACTCTGTGTAAAAAAAAAATGCTGCAACACAACAACTCTGTGTATCAGTAAAATGTTGCACTACTCTATCAGTAAAATGTTGCACTACTCTATCAGTAAAATGTTGCACTACTCTGTCTATCAGTAAAATGCTTCACTACTCAATATAATAGTAAAATGCAGCACCACTCTGCTTAACAGTAAAATGCTGTATTACTCAGTATAACAGTAAAATGCTTCACTACTCGGCATAAGAGAAAAATGTTTCACTACTCAGAATAATAATAAAATGCTACACTACTTTGTGTAACAGTAAAATGCTGTACTACTTGTGTGACAGTAAAATACTGCGCCAGAGGGAAAAAAAATCTGGACTCGTTGTCCACAATTTTATTTTTAAAGAACTTGGGAAAAGTCATAAAAATATAAGGCCTGGAATAATAACTTAATTATACTTAATAAGTGAAAGTACAGGAATGAGGTAGACACGTGTAGCATGAACAAACACTGTGAAGAACAAGTTCTGATTGAGGGAGACACTTGTAGCATGAACAGACCCCATGAAGAACAAGTTCTCATTGAGGTAGACACTTGTAGCATGAACAGACCCCATGAAGAACAAGTTCTCATTGAGGGAGACACTTGTAGCATGAACAGACCCCATGAAGAACAAGTTCTCATTGAGGGAGACACTTGTAGCATGAACAGACCCCATGAAGAACAAGTTCTCATTGAGGGAGACACTTGTAGCATGAACATACACCATGAAGAACAAGTTCTCATTGAGGGAGACACTTGAGACATGAGCATACACTGTGAAGAAAAAGTTCAGTGGGGCAGCTTGCCGCTAAGGATAGAGCTGTGTAACATGCTGGCCTGATGAAGCTCTTGCCTGAGCGAAAAGTTGCCCAGATTTATTCTTTATGTTGTGTTATCGTTTCTGTCATTATAATTATTTATAGAATATCATTCAAGTGTAAATTATGACCTCTTTCTCTCGTAAGCAGGAAATCCTGGCGAAGATTGTTAAGAAGCACTTCTGGCAACAATGTATGGTGTCATTGCCTCATAGAGCTATATATATACATACATGCATACCATGTCTTGGCACTCACCGTGTTCAAATCAGCTGCGGTAGTCTCCTCATGAACCAGTACACCGTACCATATTTTTTTTTTTCAGTGACAGATTTAACACATCAAATGAATTTTCATTTTTTATTGTCGTGGTAATGATCATTTCTTAATACATCTTCCCTTGATCATCCCTGCGTCTTCCTCAAGCGCTGTTTCATCTCCATGGACTTAATGTTTTCCCCCGTGAGTGTTATAAAAACAAAAATAATAAGAATTGTCCTGCCTAATCTAGGTGTAGTACCACTGACGAGAAATATGACACAATAAACTGCGGTTTAGAAGCCCAGTTATAGACTTCTATACTAGACGTGCAGCGGCAAACCCATGTGGGTCATTCGGAGCAAGGAGCGGTCGAGGCTCGATTCTCCTTCCATTAACCTGGAGAACGAATCACTACCTAACTATTCGGAAAAGCAGAACACACGCACACAGAAAACATATACGTTGATGAAACACTGATTACTAGTACCTGGAGACAAAAAAAAATGCATACAACTTATTTCATACACGTGCAGCATACTCAGAGCCATGGCGTACTTTTTATTATTATTAATTTGAACATGATACAGAGAAGTACAAAGGAATACAGTTATTAAAGTGCAACATGCCAAAGCCTCTTGTATGCAGAGTATTATGGGCAGGCTTAAAATTAACTTAAGATTAACTAAGAAATGATATATTCAGTGGTAAAAACATTATTGTAAACAGATAACAATTTAGCACAAATGAGTATTACAAAGACAGGTCATATGGTCATTTACTGTGTGCTGTGTAGTCAGTAGAATGGAGTATTCTGTTAGGTAATGTAATTAAAAAAACAAAGTTTGATTGGGTCACAGGTTAGACATTTATGAGATACAATACTGAGAAACATTTATGAGATACAATTATTCAGTATTTATTTAGTTGTGGATGAATAAGTGATTTTTGAGAAGAGACTTGAATTTATAAACAGTGTTTCTTTTATATTCACAGGTAATGAATTCCAGATTTTAGGGCCTTTTATGTGCATTGAGTTTTTGCATAGCGTGAGATGGACACGAGGAACATCAAAGAGTGATCTGTGCCTTGTGTTATGGTCATGTGTTCTGTTGAGGTTGGTAAGGAGACGTTTGAGGGAAGGGTTTATGTCAGAGTTAAGTGTTCTATGTATGTAGTAGGTGCAGTAATAAGCATGGATGTTTTGTATGGTGAGTAGGTTTAGAGTTTTGAATATTGGTGGAGTGTGCTGCCTGTAGTGGGAATTTGTTATCATTCTGACTGCAGCCTTTTGTGGGTAATTAGTGGTCTGAGATGGTTTATTGTTGTTGAGCCCCATGCATAAATTCCATAGGTGAGATAGGGGTAAATAAGTGAGTGATATAGGGCCAGGAGGGCTGACTGTGGAACATAGTACTGTTACCTGGAGGTTACCTGGAGGTTATTCCGGGGATCAACGCCCCCGCGGCCCGGTCCACGACCAGGCCTCCCGATGGATCAGGGCCTGATCAACTAGGCTGTTACTGCTGGCCGCACGCAGTCCGACGTACGAGCCACAGCCCGGCTGATCCGGCACTGACTTTAGGTATCTGTCCAGCTCTCTCTTGAAGGCAGCCAGGGGTTTATTGGCAATTCCCCTAATGCTTGATGGGAGGCTGTTGAACAGTTTTGGGCCCCGGACACTTATGGTGTTTTCCCTTAGTGTACCAATGGCGCCCCTACTTTTTATTGGCGGAATTTTGCATCGCCTGCCCAGTCTTTTACTTTCGTAGGGAGTGATTTCTGTGTGCAGATTTGGGACCATTCCTTCCAAGATTTTCCAAGTGTAGATTATGATATATCTCTCCCTCCTGCGTTCCAGCGAGTACAAGTCAAGTGCTTTCAAGCGTTCCCAGTAGTTAAGTTGCTTGACAGAACTTATACGTGCAGTAAAGGATCTCTGTACACTCTCTAGATCTGCGATTTCACCTGCTTTGTATGGAGATGTTAATGTACAGCAGTATTCCAGCCTAGAGAGACTGTATCTTCGATAGTATTACCTGGAGTTTACCTGGAGAGAGTTCCGGGGGTCAACGCCCCCGCGGCCCGGTCTGTGACCAGGCCTCCTGGTGGATCACAGCCTGATCAACCAGGCTGTTGCTGCTGGCTGCACGCAAACCAACGTACGAGCCACAGCCCGGCTGATCAGGAACTGACTTTAGGTGCTTGTCCAGTGCCAGCTTGAAGACTGCCAGGGGTCTGTTGGTAATCTCCCTTATGTGTGCTGGGAGGCAGTTGAACAGTCTCGGGCCCCTGACACTTATTGTATGGTCTCTTAACGTGCTAGTGACACCCCTGCTTTTCATTGGGGGGATGGTGCATCGTCTGCCAAGTCTTTTGCTTTCGTAGTGAGTGATTTTCGTGTGCAAGTTCGGTACTAGTCCCTCTAGGATTTTCCAGGTGTATATAATCATGTATCTCTCCCTCCTGCGTTCCAGGGAATACAGGTTTAGGAACCTCAAGCGCTCCCAATAATTGAGGTGTTTTATCTCCGTTATGCGCGCCGTGAAAGTTCTCTGTACATTTTCTAGGTCGGCAATTTCACCTGCCTTGAAAGGTGCTGTTAGTGTGCAGCAATATTCCAACCTAGATAGAACAAGTGACCTGAAGAGTGTCATCATGGGCTTGGCCTCCCTAGTTTTGAAGGTTCTCATTATCCATCCTGTCATTTTTCTAGCAGATGCGATTGATACAATGTTATGGTCCTTGAAGGTGAGATCCTCCGACATGATCACTCCCAGGTCTTTGACGTTGGTGTTTCGCTCTATTTTGTGGCCAGAATTTGTTTTGTACTCTGATGAAGATTTAATTTCCTCATGTTTACCATATCTGAGTAATTGAAATTTCTCATCGTTGAACTTCATATTGTTTTCTGCAGCCCACTGAAAGATTTGGTTGATGTCCGCCTGGAGCTTTGCAGTGTCTGCAGTGGAAGACACTGTCATGCAGATTCGGGTGTCATCTGCAAAGGAAGACACGGTGCTGTGGCTGACATCCTTGTCTATGTCGGATATGAGGATGAGGAACAAGATGGGAGCGAGTACTGTGCCTTGTGGAACAGAGCTTTTCACCGTAGCTGCCTCGGACTTTACTCTGTTGACGACTACTCTCTGTGTTCTGTTAGTGAGGAAATTATAGATCCATCGACCGACTTTTCCTGTTATTCCTTTAGCACGCATTTTGTGCGCTATTACGCCATGGTCACACTTGTCGAAGGCTTTTGCAAAGTCTGTATATATTACATCTGCATTCTTTTTGTCTTCTAGTGCATTTAGGACCTTGTCGTAGTGATCCAATAGTTGAGACAGACAGGAGCGACCTGTTCTAAACCCATGTTGCCCTGGGTTGTGTAACTGATGGGTTTCTAGATGGGTGGTGATCTTGCTTCTTAGGACCCTTTCAAAGATTTTTATGATATGGGATGTTAGTGCTATTGGTCTGTAGTTCTTTGCTGTTGCTTTACTGCCCCCTTTGTGGAGTGGGGCTATGTCTGTTGTTTTTAGTAACTGTGGGACGACCCCCGTGTCCATGCTCCCTCTCCATAGGATGGAAAAGGCTCGTGATAGGGGCTTCTTGCAGTTCTTGATGAACACAGAGTTCCATGAGTCTGGCCCTGGGGCAGAGTGCATGGGCATGTCATTTATCGCCTGTTCGAAGTCATTTGGCGTCAGGATAACATCGGATAGGCTTGTGTTAATCAAATTTTGTGGCTCTCTCATAAAAAATTCATTTTGATCTTCGACTCTCAGTCTGGTTAGCGGCTTGCTAAAAACTGAGTCATATTGGGACTTGAGTAGCTCACTCATTTCCTTGCTGTCATCTGTGTAGGACCCATCTTGTTTAAGTAGGGGCCCAATACTGGACGTTGTTCTTGATTTTGATTTGGCATAGGAGAAGAAATACTTTGGGTTTCTTTCGATTTCATTTATGGCTTTTAGTTCTTCCCGCGATTCCTGACTCCTAAAGGATTCTTTTACCTTAAGTTCGATGCTTGCTATTTCTCTGACCAGTGTCTCCCTACGCATTTCAGATATATTGACCTCTTTTAGCCGCTCTGTTATTCTTTTCCGTCGCCTGTAAAGGGAGCGCCTGTCTCTTTCTATTTTACATCTACTCCTCCTTTTTCTTAGAGGAATAAGCCTTGTGCATACATCGAGTGCCACCGAGTTAATCTGTTCTAGGCATAAGTTGGGGTCTGTGTTGCTTAGTATATCTTCCCAGCTTATATCGGTTAGGACTTGGTTTACTTGGTCCCACTTTATGTTTTTGTTATTGAAGTTGAATTTGGTGAATGCTCCCTCGTGACTAATCTCATTATGTCGGTCTGGGGCTCCGCGCATACCTGGAGTTTACCTGGAGAGAGTTCCGGGGGTCAACGCCCCCGCGGCCCGGTCTGTGACCAAGCCTCCTGGTGGATCACAGCCTGATCAACCAGGCTGTTGCTGCTGGCTGCACGCAAACCAACGTACGAGCCACAGCCCGGCTGATCAGGAACTGACTTTAGGTGCTTGTCCAGTGCCAGCTTGAAGACTGCCAGGGGTCTGTTGGTAATCCCCCTTATGCGTGCTGGGAAGCAGTTGAACAGTCTCGGGCCCCTGACACTTATTGTATGGTCTCTTAACGTGCTAGTGACACCCCTGCTTTTCATTGGGGGGATGGTGCATCGTCTGCCAAGTCTTTTGCTTTCGTAGTGAGTGATTTTCGTGTGCAAGTTCGGTACTAGTCCCTCTAGGATTTTCCAGGTGTATATAATCATGTATCTCTCCCTCCTGCGTTCCATACATGACTGAACCTCAATTATGTTGTGATCTGAGTATATTGGAATTTTTTGGGAAATTTGTTGTATATGTGTTTGAAATTTGAGTCTATTATCAAGGTGGATTCCTAAGAATTTTCCCTCTGTGAGTTTTGTGATATGTGATCGGTTTATCATTATGTTAAGAGGGACGTCTGTAGCTCTGTTACCTGGAGTTTACCTGGAGAGAGTTCCGGGGGTCCACGCCCCCGCGGCCCGGTCTGTGACCAGGCCTCCTGGTGGATCAGAGCCTGATCAACCAGGCTGTTGCTGCTGGCTGCACGCAAACCAACGTACGAGCCACAGCCCGGCTGGTCAGGAACCGACTTTAGGTGTTTGTCCAGTGCCAGCTTGAAGACTGCCAGGGGTCTGTTGGTAATCCCCCTTATGTATGCTGGGAGGCAGTTGAACAGTCTCGGGTCCCTGACACTTATTGTATGGTCTCTTAACGTGCTAGTGACACCCCTGCTTTTCATTGGGGGGATGGTGCATCGTCTGCCAAGTCTTTTGCTTTCGTAGTGAGTGATTTTCGTGTGCAAGTTCGGTACTAGTCCCTCTAGGATTTTCCAGGTGTATATAACCATGTATCTCTCCCGCCTGCGATCCAGGGAATACAGTTTTAGGAACCTCAAGCACTCCCAGTAATTGAGGTGTTTTATCTCCGTTATGCGCGCCGTGAAAGTTCTTTGTACATTTTCTAGGTCAGCAATTTCACCTGCCTTGAAAGGTGCTGTTTGTGTGCAGCAATATTCCAGCCTAGATAGAACAAGTGACCTGAAGAGTGTCATCATGGGCTTGGCCTCCCTAGTTTTGAAGGTTCTCATTATCCATCCTGTCATTTTTCTAGCAGATGCGATTGATACAATGATATGGTCCTTGAAGGTAGGGTTTGTCAATGTTTAGAGTAAGTTTGTTAGTCCTCATCCAGGTAGATATTTTCTGTAATTCGGTATTTACAGTATCGGCTAGCGTGACTGGGCTCGGGTGAGAGAAGACGTATGTTGTGTCATCTGCAAATAGTGTGGGTTTGAGTAGTTGCGATGCATTTGGTAGGTCATTTATGTATATGAGAAAGAGAAGAGGGCCTAGGACACTTCTCTGTGGGACACCAACTGTAATTGGCTGTGCGGAAGAGTTTGCCCCGTTTGTGTAGACATATTAGCTTCTGTTGCTGAGGTAAGACTTTAGGTAGTTGAGGGAGTGCCCTCTTATACCTTAGTGCGACAATTTTAAATGGAGCAAGTCATGGTCAACTGTATCAAAAGCTTTACGTAAGTCAAAGATCCCCAGTGGGACTTCTTTTTTCTCTGTTGCAGTGTATATGTGTTTTAGCATGTGTATAATAGCATCATTAGTATTTTTATTAGGCCTGAACCCAAATTGACAGGGGTTGAGTATGTTGTGGGAGATGAGGTAGGAATAGATTCGCTTATGAATTAATTTTTCGAAGATTTTAGAGAGAGGGTGTAAGTTGGATATTGGCCTATAGTTATTCAAGTCTGTTTGATCTCCTCCTTTATGGATCGGGGTGACCCTTGCTATTTTGAGAACTGTAGGGAAGGTAGAGGATTCTATGGATTTGTTAAAGAGTGTTGCAATGATTGGTGATAGCACCTGTGACACTTTTTTGTATGTAAAGGGTGGTAAGGTATTCTCATGCTATGAGTTAAAGAATAAAGATTTTATTTCTTTGCAAAGGTTACAATATGTAATTACAATTTTGATTTGTTAAGTACAAAGAATGCCATTATGCAGGGACGTTTCGGGCAGACTAATCCTAGTACATAATAACTACTTAAGTCTAGACAAGATAAGAGTGCGATGAAATGGACTGGAGTGGAATGGAAATAAGTCACTTTGTCTGACTTTTTTGGGTTTCCTAGGTTCTCTACACATATTCTACTATGTATGAAAATCTATGTAACTGTATTTATGTACGCCTGAATAAACTTATTTAATCTTATACTAATGCGAGGTAGTCAAGGTGGAGATTTTAGGATGATGAGAAGCATCATATATATATATATATATATATATATATATATATATATATATATATATATATATATATATATATATATATATATATATATATATATATATATATATATATATATATATATATTTATTATTATTTTTATTATCACACTGGCCGATTCCCACCAAGGCAGGGTGGCCCGAAAAAGAAAAACTTTCACCATCATTCACTCCATCACTGTCTTGCCAGAAGGGTGCTTTACACTACAGTTAAACTGCAACATTAACACCCCTCCTTCAGAGTGCAGGCACTGTACTTCCCATCTCCAGGACTCAAGTCCGGCCTGCCGGTTTCCCTGAACCCCTTCATAAATGTTACTTTGCTCAGACTCCAACAGCACGTCAAGTATTAAAAACCATTTGTCTCCATTCACTCCTATCAAACACGCTCACGCATGCCTGCTGGAAGTCCAAGCCCCTCGCACACAAAACCTCCTTTACCCCCTCCCTCCAACCTTTCCTAGGCCGACCCCTACCCCGCCTTCCTTCCACTACAGACTGATACACTCTTGAAGTTATTCTGTTTCGCTCCATTCTCTCCACATGTCCGAACCACCTCAACAACCCCTCCTCAGCCCTCTGGACAACAGTTTTGGTAATCCCGCACCTCCTCCTAACTTCCAAACTACGAATTCTCTGCATTATATTCACACCACACATTGCCCTCATACATGACATCTCCACTGCCTCCAGCCTTCTCCTCGCTGCAACATTCATCACCCATGCTTCACACCCATATAAGAGCGTTGGTAAAACTATACTCTCATACATTCCCCTCTTTGCCTCCAAGGACAAAGTTCTTTGTCTCCACAGACTCCTAAGTGCACCACTCACTCTTTTTCCCTCATCAATTCTATGATTCACCTCATCTTTCATAGACCCATCCGCTGACACGTCCACTCCCAAATATCTGAATACATTCACCTCCTCCATACTCTCTCCCTTCAATCTGATATTCAATCTTTCATCACCTAATCTTTTTGTTATCCTCATAACCTTACTCTTTCCTGTATTCACCTTTAATTTTCTTCTTTTGCACACCCTACCAAATTCATCCACCAACCTCTGCAACTTCTCTTCAGAATCTCCCAAGAGCACAGTGTCATCAGCAAAAAGCAGCTGTGACAACTCCCACTTTGTGTGTGATTCTTTATCATTTAACTCCACGCCTCTTGTCAAGACCCTCGCATTTACTTCTCTTACAACCCCATCTATAAATATATTAAACAACCACGGTGACATCACACATCCTTGTCTAAGGCCTACTTTTACTGGGAAATAATTTCCCTCTTTCCTACATACTCTAACTTGAGCCTCACTATCCTCGTAAAAACTCTTCACTGCTTTCAGTATCCTACCTCCTACACCATACACTTGCAACATCTGCCACATTGCCCCCCTATCCACCCTGTCATACGCCTTTTCCAAATCCATAAATGCCACAAAGACCTCTTTAGCCTTATCTAAATACTGTTCACTTATATGTTTCACTGTAAACACCTGGTCCACACACCCCCTACCTTTCCTAAAGCCTCCTTGTTCATCTGCTATCCTATTCTCCGTCTTACTCTTAATTCTTTCAATAATAATTCTACCATACACTTTACCAGGTATACTCAGAAGACTTATCCCCCTATAATTTTTGCACTCTCTTATATATATATATATATATATATATATATATATATATATATATATATATATATATATATATATATATATATATATATATATATATATATGTATATATATATATATATATATATATATATATAATATATTTTTTTTTTTTTTTTTTTTTTTTTTATCACACTGGCCGATTCCCACCAAGGCAGGGTGGCCCGAAAAAGAAAAACTTTCACCATCATTCACTCCATCACTGTCTTGCCAGAAGGGTGCTTTACACTACAGTTTTTAAACTGCAACATTAACACCCCTCCTTCAGAGTGCAGGCACTGTACTTCCATCTCCAGGACTCAAGTCCGGCCTGCCGGTTTCCCTGAATCCCTTCATAAATGTTACTTTGCTCACACTCCAACAGCACGTCAAGTATTAAAAACCATTTGTCTCCATTCACTCCTATCAAACACGCTCACGCATGCCTGCTGGAAGTCCAAGCCCCTCGCACACAAAACCTCCTTTACCCCCTCCCTCCAACCCTTCCTAGGCCGACCCCTACCCCGCCTTCCTTCCACTACAGACTGATACACTCTTGAAGTCATTCTGTTTCGCTCCATTCTCTCTACATGTCCGAACCACCTCAACAACCCTTCCTCAGCCCTCTGGACAACAGTTTTGGTAATCCCGCACCTCCTCCTAACTTCCAAACTACGAATTCTCTGCATTATATTCACACCACACATTGCCCTCAGACATGACATCTCCACTGCCTCCAGCCTTCTCCTCGCTGCAACATTCATCACCCACGCTTCACACCCATATAAGAGCGTTGGTAAAACTATACTCTCATACATTCCCCTCTTTGCCTCCAAGGACAAAGTTCTTTGTCTCCACAGACTCCTAAGTGCACCACTCACTCTTTTTCCCTCATCAATTCTATGATTCACCTCATCTTTCATAGACCCATCCGCTGACACGTCCACTCCCAAATATCTGAATACGTTCACCTCCTCCATACTCTCTCCCTCCAATCTGATATTCAATCTTTCATCACCTAATCTTTTTGTTATCCTCATAACCTTACTCTTTCCTGTATTCACCTTTAATTTTCTTCTTATGCACACCCTACCAAATTCATCCACCAATCTCTGCAACTTCTCTTCAGAATCTCCCAAGAGCACAGTGTCATCAGCAAAGAGCAGCTGTGACAACTCCCACTTTGTGTGTGATTCTTTATCTTTTAACTCCACGCCTCTTGCCAAGACCCTCGCATTTACTTCTCTTACAACCCCATCTATAAATATATTAAACAACCACGGTGACATCACACATCCTTGTCTAAGGCCTACTTTTACTGGGAAAAAATTTCCCTCTTTCCTACATACTCTAACTTGAGCCTCACTATCCTCGTAAAAACTCTTCACTGCTTTCAGTAACCTACCTCCTACACCATACACTTGCAACATCTGCCACATTGCCCCCCTATCCACCCTGTCATACGCCTTTTCCAAATCCATAAATGCCACAAAGACCTCTTTAGCCTTATCTAAATACTGTTCACTTATATGTTTCACTGTAAACACCTGGTCCACACACCCCCTACCTTTCCTAAAGCCTCCTTGTTCATCTGCTATCCTATTCTCCGTCTTACTCTTAATTCTTTCAATTATAACTCTACCATACACTTTACCAGGTACACTCAACAGACTTATCCCCCTATAATTTTTGCACTCTCTTTTATCCCCTTTGCCTTTATACAAAGGAACTATGCATGCTCTCTGCCAATCCCTAGGTACCTTACCCTCTTCCATACATTTATTAAATAATTGCACCAACCACTCCAAAACTATATCCCCACCTGCTTTTAACATTTCTATCTTTATCCCATCAATCCCGGCTGCCTTACCCCCTTTCATTTTACCTACTGCCTCACGAACTTCCCCCACACTCACAACTGGCTCTTCCTCACTCCTACAAGATGTTATTCCTCCTTGCCCTATACACGAAATCACAAGGAGGAATAACATCTTGTAGGAGTGAGGAAGAGCCAGTTGTGAGTGTGGGGGAAGTTCGTGAGGCAGTAGGTAAAATGAAAGGGGGTAAGGCAGCCGGGATTGATGGGATAAAGATAGAAATGTTAAAAGCAGGTGGGGATATAGTTTTGGAGTGGTTGGTGCAATTATTTAATAAATGTATGGAAGAGGGTAAGGTACCTAGGGATTGGCAGAGAGCATGCATAGTTCCTTTGTATATATATAAATATATATATATATATATATATAAATATATATATATATATATAAATATATATATATATATATAAATATATATATATATATATATATATATACAAATATATATATATATATATATATATCTTTCTTTCTTTCAACACACCGGCCGTATCCCACCGAGGCGGGGTGGCCCAAAAGGAAAAACGAAAGTTTCTCCTTTTACATTTAGTAATATATACAGGAGAAGAGGTTACTAGCCCCTTGCTCCCGGCATTTTAGTCGCCTCTTACAACACGCATGGCTTACGGAGGAAGAATTCTGTTCCACTTCCCCATGGAGATAAGAGGAAATAAACAAGAATAAGAACTAGAAAGAAAATAGAAGAAAACCCAGAGGGGTGTGTATATATGTGCTTGTACATGTATGTGTAGTGTGACCTAAGTGTAAGTAGAAGTAGCAAGACGTACCTGAAATCTTGCATGTTCATGAGACAGACAAAAGACACCAGCAATCCTACCATCATGTAAAACAATTACAGGCTATCGTTTTACACTCACTTGGCAGGACGGTAGTACCTCCCTGGGCGGTTGCTGTCTACCAACCTACTACCTATAAAATATATATATATATACATATAGATATATATATATATATATATATATATATATATATATATATATATATATATATATATATATATATATATATATATATATATATATATATATAATGTATATATATATATATAAATATATATATATATATATATATATATATATATATATATATATATATATATATATATATATATATATATATATATATATATATATATATATATATGCAGTGTTACAAGGCAGCAACTGAAACTATGTATAGTGCCAAAACAAAAGCATTCACATTGCTAAACTCACAACTAGTATTTAGTCACTTAGCCATAATACCAACTTATCTCATAATTTTGTAACATTTTAAACCTAAGATTTAATATAAGTCTGCCCGAAATGCCTAGCCATGCTAGGCGTTCTAGTGGTACACTCTGTAATTATTATTTTACTACATGTAAACCACACAATAACCAAATTCTGTAAACTCAGCATTGTAATACTTATAGAGAATAAAGTTTGAATTTGAAAAGTTTGAATCATAGTAGCGCAGCGCAGGTTGACACTAGCTGCAGTGTTACTCTGAGGTAACGTACTGTAGTAGGTTCGCCGGTCTTGTCCCGGCCCGGGTCGTTTCCAGATGGTGACCCGGCATGAGGCAACGGTTTGTGTGCCACCCGCACTGGAGAGACCTGGAGAGAGTTTCGGGGGTCAATGCCCCCGCGGCCTGGTCTGTGACCAGGCCTCCTGGTGGATCAGCGCCTGATCAACCAGGCTGTTGCTGCTGGCTGCACGCAAACCAACGTACGAGCCACAGCCCGGCTGATCAGGAACTGACTTTAGGTGCTTGTCCAGTGCCAGCTTGAAGACTGCCAGGGGTCTGTTGGTAATCCCCCTTATGTGTGCTGGGAGGCAGTTGAACAGTCTCGGGCCCCTGACACTTATTGTATGGTCTCTTAACGTGCTAGTGACACCCCTGCTTTTCATTGGGGGGATGGTGCATCGTCTGCCAAGTCTTTTGCTTTCGTAGTGAGTGATTTTCGTGTGCAAGTTCGGTACTAGTCCCTCTAGGATTTTCCAGGTGTATATAATCATGTATCTCTCCCTCCTGCGTTCCAGGGAATACAGGTTTAGAAACCTCAAGCGCTCCCAGTAATTGAGGTGTTTTATCTCCGTTATGCGCGCCGTGAAAGTTCTCTGTACATTTTCTAGGTCGGCAATTTCACCTGCCTTGAAAGGTGCTGTTAGAGTGCAGCAATATTCCAGCCTAGATAGAACAAGTGACCTGAAGAGTGTCATCATGGGCTTGGCCTCCCTAGTTTTGAAGGTTCTCATTATCCATCCTGTCATTTTTCTAGCAGATGCGATTGATACAATGTTATGGTCCTTGAAGGTGAGATCCTCCGACATAATCACTCCCAGGTCTTTGACGTTGGTGTTTCGCTCTATTTTGTGGCCAGACACTCCCCGCCCTCCCCCCTCCCCCTTCCCCCTCCCCTTCCCGCCTCCCCCTCAACATGGTGCAGGAGACGGCCTCCGGGTTTTCAGTAGTCAAGGAATAGGAAATCAGAAGATATATTAGCCATCCCCAAGCTTCTTCTAGTCGCCTAGAACAGGTCGTGTAACTTGAGAAAATACGCTTCACAGTGGATAATATACATATGGTGATGGTGAATCAACTCCTCATATGCAGTTGCTTTGTTGAAAGTAGTTTGTCTTTCCTCAAATACATTGCAAACAAGAATTCTTGATGTCGGTTCCCAGTTCTTGTTTATAAAACAATTTAATGCCCTTAGGAATGACATCATCTTGCGATTGATCCAAAGAAATAATGTTAGATAAACTCGGCTAAGGTCCTAGAATTCCTATTTACATTGCAGCCTCCATCTTTCATGGGTTTGCTGTGAGAAGTGTGTTTCAGATTGTTGACACGAATAACAAAATTCGGTTCTCATTAATAATAATAATAAAAATAATAAAAATAATAATAATAATAATAATAATAATAATAATAATAATAATAATAATAATAATAATATTTATTTCAAGAAAGTATAGTATACAACTAACATAAGATTAGTGACATTATTGGCTTACTTTATAGAAAGCTGCTTGTTATTTCGGACAACTTTAACGTAACTACTGGACAATTATTTAAGTTGGTTTACAAGAATGCTATAGTTTGCAGTCTTTGACTTCAAAATGCAGTACAAGTATGACAGAAATGAGTAGTGAGCCCCTTCCTAATAAATTCTTTGTTGATTATAGAGGCTGTAGTAGCCACCCAGATGGTTACGTATAGGTTACCTCTTGTCGCTTTTGGGGGTCAATACCCCAGTGGCCCATTCCCAGACTAGACCTCCCGGTTGCTGGCGTGATCAGACTGCATTCTAGTGTGTGCACCAACGTCCGGCTGATCATGAACTTATGTTCGTAAGCCCCTTTATGCACGGCTGGAGGATATTGAAAAGTTGTGGTCCCTTTACGATTATTGAGCACTTTCTCGGCGTTCTTGTCGCGTCTTTGCATTTCATTTTCCTCACTGTTGCGATAACAACATTGCTGTGATCCTTGAAAGTGAGATTCTCTGACATTATTTCTCCTAAGTCTCGCATATTAGACTTCTGCTCAGTTGAGAGATTTGAGTTTAGTCTTGTACCCGTAACTCCATGTATATCTGGAGGTTATTTTTTATTTTTTATTATCACACTGGCCGATTCCCACCAAGGCAGGGTGGCCCGAAAAAGAAAAACTTTCACCATCATTCACTCCATCACTGTCTTGCCAGAAGGGTGCTTTACACTACAGTTTTTAAACTGCAACATTAACACCCCTCCTTCAGAGTGCAGGCACTGTACTTCCCATCTCCAGGACTCAAGTCCGGCCTGCCGGTTTCCCTGAATCCCTTCATAAATGTTACTTTGCTCACACTCCAACAGCACGTCAAGTATTAAAAACCATTTGTCTCCATTCACTCCTATCAAACACGCTCACGCATGCCTGCTGGAAGTCCAAGCCCCTCGCACACAAAACCTCCTTTACCCCCTCCCTCCAACCCTTCCTAGGCCGACCCCTACCCCGCCTTCCTTCCACTACAGACTGATACACTCTTGAAGTCATTATGTTTCGCTCCATTCTCTCTACATGTCCGAACCACCTCAACAACCCTTCCTCAGCCCTCTGGACAACAGTTTTGGTAATCCCGCACCTCCTCCTAACTTCCAAACTACGAATTCTCTGCATTATATTCACACCACACATTGCCCTCAGACATGACATCTCCACTGCCTCCAGCCTTCTCCTCGCTGCAACATTCATCACCCACGCTTCACACCCATATAAGAGCGTTGGTAAAACTATACTCTCATACATTCCCCTCTTTGCCTCCCAGGACAAAGTTCTTTGTCTCCACAGACTCCTAAGTGCACCACTCACTCTTTTTCCCTCATCAATTCTATGATTCACCTCATCTTTCATAGACCCATCCGCTGACACGTCCACTCCCAAATATCTGAATACGCTCACCTCCTCCATACTCTCTCCCTCCAATCTGATATTCAATCTTTCTGGAGGTATACTCTAGATATACCTGAAGAGGGTTTTGGGGGTCAACGCTCCTGCGGCCCGGTCTGTGTCCAGGCCTCAAGGTGGATCAGGGCTTGATCAACCAGGCTGTTACTGCTGCCGCACGTAAATTGACATACATACCACAGCCCAGCTGGTCAGGTACTAACTTTAGGTGCCTGACAGGCACCTAAAGTCAGTACCTCAATTATGTTGTGATCTGAGTGTACTGTCTTTCACACGGTTAGATTTCGTATCAGATCCTCATTGTCAGTGAAGACGAGGTCCAGGTTATCTTGTTAGCTCTATTATTTTCTGGTTTAAGGTGAATTTGGCGCAGAGATTTAATTAATAGCTCATGTGTGTGTGTGTGTGTGTGTGTGTGTGTGTGTGTGTGTGTGTGTACTCATCTAATTGTGGTTGCAGGGGTCGAGACTCAGCTCCTGGCCCCGCCTCTTCACTGATCGCTACTAGGTCCTCTCTCTCTCTGCTTCCTGAGATATGTCATACCTCGTCTTAAAGCTATGTATGGTTCCTGCCTCCACTACATCACTTGTTAGGCTATTCCACTTCCTGACGACTCTATGACTGAAGAAATACTTCCTAACATTTCTCTGACTCGTCTGAGTCTTCAACTTCCAATTGTGACCCCTTGTTTCTGTGTCCCCTCTCTTGAACAACCTGTCTCTGTCCACCTTATCTATTCCATGCAGTATTTTGTGTGTCGTTATCATGTCTCCCCTGACCCTCCTGTCCTCCAATGTCGTCAGTCCGATTTTCCTCAACTTTTCTTCGTAGGACATACCCCTAAGCTCCAGAACTAGCCTTGTTGCAAACCTCTGCACTTTCTCTAATTTCTTGACGTGCTTGACCAGGTGCGGGTTTCAGACTGGTGTTGCATACTCCAGTATGGGCCTGACGTACACAGTGTACAGTGTCTTGAACGATTCCTTACTAAGGTATCGCAACGCTATTCTCAGGTTTGCCAGGCGCCCATATGCTGCAGCAGCTATCTGGTTGATGTGTGCCTCCGGAGACATGCTCGGTGTTATGGTCACCCCAAGATCTTTCTCCATGAGCGAGGTTTGCAGTCTTTGGCAACCTAGCCTATACTCTGTCTGCGGTCTTCTTTGCCCTTCCCCAATTTTCATGACTATGTATTTCGCAGGGTTGAATTTGAGAAGCCAGTTGCTTGACCACGTGTCCAGCCTGTCCAGGTCTCTTTGTAGTCCTGCCTGATCCTCATCTGATTTAATTCTTCTCATTAACTTACATCATCTGCGAACGGAGACACTTCAGAGTCTATCCCTTCCATCATGTCATTCACATATATCAAAAATAGCACTGGTCCTAGGACTGACCCCTGTTGGCTCCCCGAGTGTTGGGTTGAGGATGGCCTTCGCGCTTTTGTCTACATTTGTGTGTTAAGAAGAGAAGTAACTGAAGTTTACATAAATGCTTCACAGATCTACCTGGAGTTCATTACCTTTGTAACTAGTTCAGCTATCATAACTTTGGGGTCCAGTCCCTGGACCCATTATGTACCTTTGTAATCTTTTGACTACCGCCCACAGGATGGGTATGGGGTGCATAATAAAGATATTAAACTAACTAACTAACTACGTACTTGAGGAACGCAGTACTTGAAATGCAAAATGTTTCAGAAAGAAACCTATAACTATTCGTGGGTGAAACGTCGGGTGTGTTTCCTTATACCTGCTGCTCCTGTTCACCTAGCAGCAAGTATCTGGGTATTAGCTGACTGTTGTGGGTCGCGTCCTCGGGGACAAGATTAACCTAGGTATAATTAACAACACAATGTTAGGTAAATGGGCACAGATGCAACTAATGTGACATTTTATTGTAGCAATGTTTCGCTCTTCAGCCTTTACAAAGCTCCTGGAGAGCGAAACATTGCCACAAAAAAATGTCACATTAGTTGCATCCGTGTCCATTTGCCTAACATGATTAACCTAAGTTACCCGACAAGCTCTGTATAACCAGTCTTTTCATTTATAATATGTCAGTAATGTCAGCAAGTTCTGTACCAGTTCTATCAAATACTGGTGGAAGTATAAAATATTGTACTGAGTTTTTTTTTTTTTTTTTTTTTTTTTTGGTCGAGAACCAAAACCTAGTCATTGTGGTAGTCTACAAGCCTCCGGATGCAACATCCCAGCAATTCCAGGAACAGCTGGAATTGACCACTGTCTGGAAAATCTTCCAGCTCCTGCACCCAACATCTTGCTCCTGGGGGATTTCAACTTAAGGCACCTAAAATGGAGGAATATAGCAAATAATATTGTTGCAGTAATAACACCAGGAGGCAGCTCTGATGAAAACTCACACTCAAGCGAGCTTTTAAATCTCTGCACAAAATTCAATTTAAACCAGCAAATAATAGAGCCTACTAGACTGGAGGAGAATACACTAGACCTCATCTTCACTAACAATGATGATCTGATAAGAAATGTCACCATATCAAAAACAATATACTCAGATCACAACATAATTGAGGTTCAGACATGTATGCGTGGAGCCCCAGACCGACATAATGAGACTAGTCACGAGGGAGCATTCACCAAATTCAACTTCAATAACAAAAACATAAAGTGGGACCAAGTAAACCAAGTCCTAACCGATATAAGCTGGGAAGATATACTAAGCAACACAGACCCCAACTTATGCCTAGAACAGATTAACTCGGTGGCACTCGATGTATGCACAAGGCTTATTCCTCTAAGAAAAAGGAGGAGTAGATGTAAAATAGAAAGAGACAGGCGCTCCCTTTACAGGCGACGGAAAAGAATAACAGAGCGGCTAAAAGAGGTCAATATATCTGAAATGCGTAGGGAGACACTGGTCAGAGAAATAGCAAGCATCGAACTTAAGCTAAAGGAATCTTATAGGAGTCAGGAATCGCGGGAAGAACTAAAAGCCATAAATGAAATCGAAAGAAACCCAAAGTATTTCTTCTCCTATGCCAAATCAAAGTCGAGAACAACGTCCAGTATTGGGCCCCTACTTAAACAAGATGGGTCCTACACAGATGACAGCAAGGAAATGAGTGAGCTACTCAAGTCCCAATATGACTCAGTTTTTAGCAAGCCGCTAACCAGACTGAGAGTCGAAGATCAAAATGAATTTTTTATGACAGAGCCACAAAATTTGGTTAACACAAGCCTATCCGATGTTATCCTGACGCCAAATGACTTCGAACAGGCGATAAATGACATGCCCATGCACTCTGCCCCAGGGCCAGACTCATGGAACTCCGTGTTCATCAAGAACTGCAAGAAGCCCCTATCACGAGCCTTTTCCATCCTATGGAGAGGGAGCATGGACACGGGGGTCGTCCCACAGTTACTAAAAACAACAGACATAGCCCCACTCCACAAAGGGGGCAGTAAAGCAACAGCAAAGAACTACAGACCGATAGCATTAACATCCCATATCATAAAAATCTTTGAAAGGGTCCTAAGAAGCAAGATCACCACCCATCTAGAAACCCATCAGTTAAACAACCCAGGGCAACATGGGTTTAGAACAGGTCGCTCCTGTCTGTCTCAACTATTGGATCACTACGACAAGGTCCTAAATGCACTAGAAGATAAAAAGAATGCAGATGTAATATATACAGACTTTGCAAAAGCCTTCGACAAGTGTGACCATGGCGTAATAGCGCACAAAATGCGTGCTAAAGGAATAACAGGAAAAGTCGGTCGATGGATCTATAATTTCCTCACTAACAGAACACAGAGAGTAGTCGTCAACAGAGTAAAGTCCGAGGCAGCTACGGTGAAAAGCTCTGTTCCACAAGGCACAGTACTCGCTCCCATCTTGTTCCTCATCCTCATATCCGACATAGACAAGGATGTCAGCCACAGCACCGTGTCTTCCTTTGCAGATGACATCCGAATCTGCATGACAGTGTCTTCCATTGCAGACACTGCAAGGCTCCAGGCGGACATCAACCGAATCTTTCAGTGGGCTGCAGAAAACAATATGAAGTTCAACGATGAGAAATTTCAATTACTCAGATATGGTAAACACGAGGAAATTAAATCTTCATCAGAGTACAAAACAAATTCTGGCCACAAAATAGAGCGAAACACCAACGTCAAAGACCTGGGAGTGATCATGTCGGAGGATCTCACCTTCAAGGACCATAACATTGTATCAATCGCATCTGCTAGAAAAATGACAGGATGGATAATGAGAACCTTCAAAACTAGGGAGGCCAAGCCCATGATGACACTCTTCAGTTCACTTGTTCTATCTAGGCTGGAATATTGCTGCACACTAACAGCACCTTTCAAGGCAGGTGAAATTGCTGACCTAGAAAATGTACAGAGAACCTTCACTGCGCGCATAACGGAGATAAAACACCTCAATTACTGGGAGCGCTTGAGGTTCCTAAAATTGTATTCCCTGGAACCCAGGCGGGAGAGATACATGATTATATACACCTGGAAAATCCTAGAGGGACTAGTACCGAACTTGCACACGAAAATCACTCACTACGAAAGCAAAAGACTTGGCAGACGATGCAACATCCCCCCAATGAAAAGCAGGGGTGTCACTAGCACGTTAAGAGACCATACAATAAGTGTCAGGGGCCCGAGACTGTTCAACTGCTTCCCAGCATACACAAGGGGGATTACCAACAGACCTCTGGCAGTCTTCAAGCTGGCACTGGACATGCACCTAAAGTCGGTTCCTGACCAGCCGGGCTGTGGCTCGTACGTTGGTTTGCGTGCAGCCAGCAGCAACAGCCTGGTTGATCAGGCTCTGATCCACCAGGAGGCCTGGTCACAGACCGGGCCGCGGGGGCGTTGACCCCCGGAACTCTCTCCAGGTAAACTCCAGGTAATACATTTGTTTTGCGAATACTTCTATCACATCCTGCCTCTTGGTCCTCCTCATCACGTGAATACAGTAAGAAATGCCCTCTCACAAACTGTTAACATCCAGTGGTTTTCATCCTTCACTACATATAGCCAGAGCTTGCAGTGTTAACCACATTAGGATATATCTGGTAGTAAACGGTGTTAGAAGCATCTAGCCACGTTTGGCAGCAGGGGTCAACCATCATTCGAAAGGATGGTTGAGAGGGTAAGAACACATTAAGGAGAGGGCTAGGGCCCCCAGGGATGAATGACAGGGCCAGAGGCACACTAGGGCTTCCAGGATGGCTAATGAGACCGGGGGTATATTAAGGTCGTCCCAGGGATGGTTGGCAAAGCGAGGACAGACTAGAGAAGCCCTCAGAGATGGTTGACTTGGCTAGGGGCGTACTAGGGACTTTCCAAGGATGATTTACGCTGTATGACCCTTTTAGGTTAAGCGCTTCTTTTTGGTTATAGTAATAATAATAATAATCAAGGATGATTGACGGGGCTACAGGCACAAGGCACACTAGGATCCCCCAGGGATTGTTGTTGGGCCAAGGGCTCACTAAGGCCCCCTAAAGATAACTGAGTGAGTCAGAGGCATACTAGGAAATTCAGAGATGGTTGAGTGGTCCAGGGGCACATTAGGTTCCCCTGAAAATGGTTGAGCAGGCCAGAGGCATGCTAGGGGCCCCCCAGGGATGGATGATCAGGCCAGGGGTACAATAAACAAGCTATGTTTGGTTTGACGTACAACCAGAATGGTATATTTCGGGCCTGGCAAGTGACCTCAAGTTGACTCCTGCCTCACCACCACGACCACCACCTCACCTCCACCACCTCATCTCCACCACAGCCACCACCTCACCTCCATCACGAAGACCACCTAATCTCCACCTCGACCACCATCTCATCTCCACCACGACCACCACCTCACCTCCACCACGACTACCACCAGCTCCCCACCACCAGCACATGTCAGGGCGTTATCAAAGAATACAGCAGAAGATTTTAGAACAGAACAAATATGTCATATTGACACCGTGTACTGCACATTCTCAATCTTAGTGTCCTCACTGCTGTTAATTATTGTCCAGTGGCAGCAATTTTTATCTCACCAGTCCAGTTTACACATTTTTCTCTGTTTCAACTCACAGATGGGCAGTTCTTGAACATATGAACGTTTTGAAATCTGTTTCTGATACTTGTTGGGAGGCCCATGCATTGTTAACAAGTGCAATTCTGGAGTCCCATTCAAAGGCCGTGGATGTGTTAGAAAATATAAGTGAAGAACAGTCAGGAAGATACGGATGAACTAAACGAGAAAGAGCTTGCACACAAGCTGCAAGAACTAGAATTTGTTTTTGTGAAATTTTGCAACAATTTCACCGCACAAAAATAAGCTCTCTAAGAAACAAGAATGGGATTTGAAAGCACTCGTAGCCTTCATCAGTCCTTAGCAGACCAGTACTGCAACGTTGATGTCAATGAATTATTGTAAAATAGGCTCTATGTTCTGATAATCAAGAAGCAGTATTGTAAAGTGTGGCACTAGCCTATCTCAGCTGTCTAGCATCAAGCAGTCTTCCTGCTGCAGTCATTGCCCTAAGATAACTGAAATTCCTTTGCATTTCACCATTTCAGCATATTCCTCAAATTTATAAGACAGTCTTTCAGTATTTGCCTACCCTGAAACCTCTTCATTCACCGATAACGCTAAGCACATCAATGTTTGAGAAACGATGATATGGGCGACTTCATCTGCAGTGTCAGATGTCACATCATTAACTATGTGGCTCACTTCATCTGCAGTATCTGATGTCACATCCTTAACTATGTGGCTCACTTCATCTGCAGTGTCAGACGTCACATCCTTAACTATGTGGCTCACTTCATCTGCAGTGTCAGACGTCACATCCTTAACTATGTGGCTCACTTCATCTGCAGTGTCAGACGTCACATCATTAACTATGTGGCTCACTTCGTCTGCAGTGTCAGATGTCACAACCTTCAACTATTTGGGTAACATAAACAGCATAATAATAATGATAAAAACGATAAAAAATAACATCTCAAAAAGGCATTGCCGTAGATAACTAGTGGATCAGAAAATGGCCTCATGAGTGCATGTATCAATTTAAAGATTTTTTCGAAGTTATTGATACTGGTCGGTTGTAATGATACTGGTCGTAGTGATGCTGGTCGTACTGATACTGGTTGTATTGCTCTACTGGTCGTATTGCTATGCTCACAGGACAAACTATCATACATCGTATTTAAACAGATTATATCCTTTACCTCAGACTACTGCTTCACCTGTTTCACCATCTCCAACATTATTTGTATTGTATTAATAAAGCCACTGGTTATGAAAAAAAAAACAGTAAAATTCCAAGCATTGTCGTAATTTCTCATATTATGAAGGAAGAGCAAGACAGCAGAAGACATATGAAGCTGAAATATGACCTCACATAAGACCCCACATTTGACCTCACATAGGAAACTACTCACTGAGCGTGAGAGTCTGGAGAAGATTTCGTAAGGTCACATATAATTTTTTTAAGAGAGGCATCTCAGGCACACTCACAAATTCTATTCACTGTAAATGAATCTGATTTATATAACCCTGAACTTGTATTCATATCGCAGTGAAAATTATTTTTTGTGAAGCTTGAGTCAATATATTTCACTCAACTATGGATATGCTTGCTACAGCCTTCTCAGCGTTTTCAAAATCAATTGGGGGAGGGTTAAAATCCCTCGCACGAATAAACAGAGCATTATACTCTTGTCCAGTTCTAATGCTATATAATATATAATATAATATTTTGTAAGGGGATTCAGGGAAACTGGTTAGCCAGACTTGAGTCCTGGAGGTGGGATGTACGGTGCCTCCACTCTAAAGGAGGGGTTTGGGATAGCTGCTGTTTAGAGTGACATCTAAACTGTCGTATCTACGTGTCTCTGGCAAGACAGTGATAGTGTGAATGATGGTGAAAAAGTTTCTTTTTTGGGTTGCCCTGCCTTCGTGGGAGATGGCCAGCAAGTTATAACAAATAAATAAATAAATAAATAATTAAATAACACACTCTCTGTGCATCGTCAGGAGCTATGCAATGTTGCAAGGCAAGCAACAGATAGTAGAAGGGAAAGTTATCTCTGAGGCAAGGCAGAAACGTAAAGCATCAAGGCCATGTCACAGTCTAGTGTGTGTGTGGGAGTGCGAAGGATCTTGAACTAAAGATTTAGGGGGTAGCAAGCCTGTCAAGTATTTTTTTTCTTTTTCGAATTTCAATGAAATTTTTACTGTGATTTAAGCAGCATTTGAACCCTACACACTGTGTTTGTAGTGACTTTTTTCCTTAAAGATAGATAGAAAAAAAATAAATAGTGCCCTATTCTATAGGGCACAAAACTCTCCCTCCTCTGCAAAATTGGAAAGACGTACAATGTTCTAGTTGACATCAGATGAAAGATAAAGGGCTAAATAATCGCTTCACCAATGTCGTTGAGCAAAATGTCAAAAGATTGCATAATAAAAAAATTTGAATTTTTTTTAAGGATTTTTTTGGGGGGAAAAAAATCACTTAAAACAAAAAAGTAAAACATATCGCAAATCCCTCCTGTATTTTAGTAGAACCGTCATTCCTCAATAACGTGTGCAAAAATCATGACACTCCTATAAATACTTTTCACAAAAATAACAAAATAACGTCAATAACTTATTCCTGATTTAAACTTCTATTACATTTCCTGTAAAACTCTATGGTCATGGCACGCCAAATCTCATCATGTTGCACACCTTCACTCATGTTGACAGCCCACAGTGAGCCGCTATCGCTCCCTGCACTGAATAGAGTCCTCAGAGAAGTTGCAGTGTAGTGTATTTAGAATGAAACAATCATAAAAATCGTAATTTTGGGAGCAAAAAAAAAAAAAAGCACATGAATTGCCATCACATAAGGGGGATTACCAATAGACCCCTGGCTGTCTTCAAGCTGGCACTGGACAAGCACCTAAAATCGGTACCTGACCAGCCGGGCTGTGGCTCGTACGTTGGTTTGCGTGCAGCCAGCAGTAACAGCCTGGTTGATCAGGCTCTGATCCACCAGGAGGCCTGGTTACAGACCGGGCCGGGGGGGCGTTGACCCCCGGAACTCTCTCCAGGTAAACTCCAGGTGAACATCCTCTTGATGAGAGCAAGAACAAAAAAAAAATACATTTTTGGAAAAACATACTTACAAATATGATAGACACAAGCTGATTACATCAACATGTTGCCAGAATTATGCACTATTTCTTGGAAAGAAAACATTTTTTTTTCCATAAATTTCCAATTTTCTTTTTTTTTATCTTTCCTGGCACGTTTGCCCCCCTCCTTTACATCCCTATATGGTTTGTTCTGCATGGTTTAGATCGCCTATTTGCAATTTTTTCACACACACACACACACACACACACACACACACACACACACACACACACACACACACAGATCACTACCATGTAAACATTATATACAGTACATAAATAATTAAAATATAACAATAGAAGTAAATTATGGTAAAAAGAATGAAATGATGATTGTACATTACAGTACTCTGTAGGTAGTTTATATAGGAAAGGTTTGACATTATGCCCTACCCAGTATGTCGGCAATTTTCAAAGGTTCGACTTACGTCCATTTTGACTTACGACCGGTTGATCAGAACCAAGCTTGGTCGTAAGTCAGATGGTACCTGTATTTATAACACTTTTAGTATATTAAAAATAGAACTAGGCATTAAAAAACAAAGTAAGGATCATATGGTCCAGTGGATTAGGGCGTCATGTGCTTTCGCCCACCATGAGGCAGGCCAAGGCAGCATGGGTTCGAGTCCTTGGCTAGTGCAGTGTTGTTATTGGTCAATACCACTCATTCGTGGTCACAATAATATAAAATACTGCTCATTGTACTAGTACACCAAACAGGGACTAGAATGAAATTAGCCTAGAGTCATCCACACCATCGTGTGTCCTTGGGTAGCGAGTACAACATCAAGTTCCGCTGGATGCGCTACTCTTAAGGATCCTATAATCCAGCGGATTGGGGCGTCATGTGTTTTCGCCCACCATGAGGCAGGCCAAAGCAGCATGACACATCGGCCGTCTCCCACTGAGGCATTGACTCAAAAAAAAAAAAAAAAAAAAAAAAAAAAAAACTTTCACCATCATTCACACATAATCACTGTCTTTGCAGATTCACTCAGATACAACAGTTTAGGTGTCACCCCAAACAGCCATTGTCCCAAACCCCTCCTTTAACAGACAACAGATATATTGGATCATTATTTAGTTGTAGATACAGTTAGAGTAAGAGGTAGATGGGGCAAAAGGAAAATGGCAACAAGAAGTAAGAGAGAGAGGTGAAAGCTTATAAACTAAGGAGAAGTTAGGGCGAGATATAAGCAACTATTGGGGAAAAGGTGGGCTATTAAGAGTGTAGGTAGTTTGGGGTTGAAGAGGGGTGGGATAGTTTTAAAAATGCAGTGTTAGAATGCAGGACAGAAGTCTGTGGTTATAGGAGGGTAGGTGCAGGAGGAAAAGGGAGTGATTGGTGATATGATGAGGTAAAGGGTGTGTGAAAAGAAATAGGTAACTTATGAAAGGTTAAGTGATAAAAGAAGGGTGGAGTATATGGAGAGTAAACAAGAGGTGAAGAGAGTGGTGAGGGAGTCCAAAAAAAGAGCAAATGATAGTGGATGAGGTGCTGTCAACATACTTTTTTGAAAATAAGAAAAAGTTTTGGAGATCAATAGGTTAAGAAAGCCAAAGGAACAAATGGATTTGACAGTTTAAAACAGAATAGGAGAGTTAGTAGATGGGGAGTTGGAGGTATTGGGAAGATGGCAGAAATATTTTGAGGAACTGTTGAATGGTGAAGAAAGGAAGGCAGTAATTTCATGCATTGACCAGGGAGGTATAACATCTTTTAGGAGTGAAGAAGAGCCGGATGTGAGTGTCGGGGAGGTGTGTGAGGCATTAGGTAGAATGAAAGGGGTAAAGCAGCTGGAACTGATGAGATCATGACAGCAATGTTAAAAACAGGAAAGGGGGCATTATAGTGTTGGAGTGGTTGGTACTTTTGTTCAGTAAATGTATGAAAGAGATGAAGGTACCCAGGGTTTGCCAGAGAGCATGTATAGTTCCTTTATATAAAGGGAAGGTGGACAAAAAATTGTAAAAATTATAGGGGAATTAGTTTACCGAGTATACCAAGGTTGAGGGACTGATTACCTCATTCTCCTCCTGTTCTTCAGGTTTCTCCTACGTATGGACTGATGAAGCCACTGTGTGGCGAAACGTTTCCTCAATAAAGATACCCAAGAGTTGCACATGTGTCTAATTTATCAACATACCAGGTAAAGCGTATGATAGGGTTGTTATCGCAAGAATTAGAAGTAAGATGGAGAGCAGGATTGCAGATGAACAGGGAGGCTTTAGATTGGGTAGGGGATGTGTAGACAAAGTGTTTACATTGAAGTATATAGATGAACAATATTTAGAAAAAGGCAGGAAAGTTTTTATTGCAATTATGGATTTAAACAAGGCATATGATAGGTTGGATAGGGGAGCAATGCGGCACATATTGCAAGTGTATGGAATAGGTAGTAAGTTGTTAAATGCTGTAAAGAGTTTTTATGAGGATAGTGAGGCTCAGGTTAGGGTGTGTAGGAGAGAGGGAGATTACTTCCCAGTAAAAGTAGATGTGTAATGTCACCATAGTTCAGTTACTTTTCGCTGATGATACTGTGCTTTTTTGATATTCTAAAGAGAAGTTGCAAAGGTTAGTGGACAAGTTTGGGCGGGTGTGTAATGGAAGAAAGTTAAAAGTGAACATAGATAAGAGTAAGGTGATGAGAGTATCAAACAATTGAGGTAAAGAAAAATTGGATATCATATTTCAGGGAGGGATTATGGAAGAAACGAAAATGTTCAGATATTTTGGAGTAGATTTGTCAGTGGATGGGTTTACGAAGGACGAGGTTAATGATAGAATTGATCACGGAGAAAAGGTGAGTGGGACATTGAGGTATTTGTGGAAGCAAAAAACGTCATCTATGGAGGCAAAACACACACACACACACACACACACACACACACACACACACACACACACACACACACACACACACACACACACACACACACACACACACACACACACCACACCACACACACACACACACACCACACACACACACCACACACACACACCACACACACGCCACCCACACACACCACACACACCACACAAACAACACACACCACACAGCACACACACACCACAAAACACACACCACACCACACCACACACACACACACACACACACACACACACACACACACACACACACACACACACACACACCACACACACACCACACACACACCACACACACACCACACACACCAAACACACACCACACACACCACACACACACCACACACACACCACACACACACCACACACACACCACACACACACACCACACACACACCACACACCACACACACCACACACACACCACACACACACCACACACACACCACACACACCACACGCACCACACACACACCACACCACACACACACACACACCACACACACACCACACCACACACACACCACACACACACACACCACACACACACACACCACACCACACCACACACACACACCACACACACACACACCACACACACACACCACACACACACACACACACACATACACACACACACACACACACACACACACATACACACACATACACACACATACACACACACACACACACACACACACACACACACACACACACACACACACACACACACACACACACACACACACACACACACACACTCAAATACAACAGGCCTAGTGTCTAATCGACATGTGCCTAGGACAAAATGGTAACTAACTAACTAACACACACACACACACACACACACACACACACACACACACACACACACACACACACACACACACACACATATATATATATATATATATATATACATATGTAGACAGCCTGTACTGTCTGCACAGACAGCCATGCTGTCTGCCAGCTTAGTTCATATTTTGCGGCACTAAGGTGCTGCCCTCTGGGCCTGCTCCAGGTCTGTGGGAAGCTGGTCCCACACGCTCTGACTCTCTCAGCGGCCTAGCAGCAAGACAGAAGGCCTATTAGCTCTCCCTCTCGTGGGATGACCCTCCTGGGCCATGGGCACAACACACAAGCCTGTGTAACCACCACGACATTGCAAATAAAGTAAGAAGCCTCCGAAGAAGTTTATCATTCATGCACCCACTTTTGTCGTACCAAATAATTATTTATATATATATATATATATATATATATATATATATATATATATATATATATATATATATATATATATATATATATAGTGTAAATTGTGGGACCTATAGCCTCGGAGAAGTGGATAAAAAGGCTTCAAGGAAGAATATTTGGATTTCTTCCTGAAGTAGTTTGAATATTGCACTTCCCCTACCACCCCATCTTTTCATTCTTTTTTTTACCAATAGGAATATTTTATTACATAATATGGTACAGAAGATTTAAGAGATACATTGTTGATATAAAGGTGGCATATACGGTACATGTTGTTACGTGTGTATCGCCGATTATAAGGCGAAAATCTCATCCAGCTCCTCAGAGCTGGGGCGTGTGCCCAAAATACAGCAGGCATTACTCCTTTGAACAGCCGCACTGAGCCGCTGGAACAAAAAACTAGCTGCCCTGGGATCCCTAGTTACCCTGATGAGTCTTTTTCCCAGCTCCTTAAGGAATTTAGATGCATTCTTTCCCCATGAGCCAATGGTCTCTGAGCCTATGGGAACAAACATATAGTGATGGGTAAGTTCTCCATATTTTCTAGACTTTTGGGACTCCATGAAGCTGGCAGCTGCCCCTCCTTCCTCCCTGGTGTATTGGAGATAGGTATCAGCCAAGGTAGATGCACATGTATAGTCCCACACCACCTGCTTCCCGTTTGTCCAGGCTTGAAGGGTGATACCATCTGGACGCTTCTGGTTGCCATCAGATCTGCATAGCTGGGGTGGCTCCCTTACTGCTGGGCATCTGGCTGTTGTGAGGCTCCTCTTGATAATGTTATTAATCTCCTCATGTCTTGCAATCTTTCTCTCGGATTTACGGCACACAAGACCATGGTACCCGAATCGGTCTGCTACTTCACTGCCACAAATACACCTGTGTTCAGCACCCATATCCAACACAACAAAAAAAGTATCCAAAACGGTGGGGATCCTCTCCAAGATACGATACTACGTGCCGCAAACTGCCCTTCTCACACTATACCATTCACTTATATATCCATACCTCACCTATGCTATCTGTGCTTGGGGTTCAACTGCAGCAACACACCTAAAGCCAATAATAACCCAACAAAAAGCCGCAGTAAGAATCACTAAATCCCATCCCTGGCAACACCCCCCCACTCTTCATAGATCTAAACTTACTCCCTGTTCAGAACATCCACACTTACTACTGTGCAATCTATATCTACAGGATCTTAAATTTCAATATTAACCTTGACCTAAAACGCTTTCTTGATAGTTGTGACAGGATCCACAGGCATAACACCAGACACAAACATCTCTATGACATTCCCCGTGTTCGACTAAACCTTTACAAAAATTCAATGTATTTCAAAGGACCTAAAATCTGGAACACCCTACCTGAAAACTCTAGAACTGCAGACACATTCATCACTTTCAAAACTACAGTTAGAAAACGTCTTATCTCCCTGATACATCCCAACAACTAACTACATGATAACCACCTGGTGGTTCACAATTACACTCACCCACTGACTATAAACCCAGAAATACTAATCTTAATCTTAAAATAATAAATCCTAACTAGTCATAAGTTTGCCTATGATACTCCAATATAGACACTTTGTATTGTGCCAAAACAAAAGCATTCACATTGCTAAACTCACAAATTATGATGTAGTCACTTAGCCTTAATACCATAATCTGTAAGGATTTAATGTTAAAAATTAATCTAAGTCTGCTCGAAATGCCTAGCCATGCTAGGTGTCCTAGTGGCCCCCTCTGTAATTAGTATTTTATAACATGTAAACCACAAAATACCCAAAACCTGTAAACCCCACATTGTAACCCTTATAGAGAATAAGCTTGAATTGAATTGAATTGAATAGGGTCGGCAAGTCGAAGGGCAACACCGATGCGGATGGTCTGTGGGTCGAGGCGTGTGCCAAGGCTGGAGCTGGGAACAGCCAACAGAAAGTCCCCTGCATGAGGGGCTCTCACTGCCATGAGGCGGGCTCTATCCTTCCCTGACACACTCTGAAGCATTGTTGAGGCTATATTTTCCACTATTGGACCATCCCAGTGCGATTGTTTGTAGTTGTTGGGGGGAGCAGGTCTGGTTTTAGAGCCCGTTAGATTATCCCAGGTGATGGCTCCGTCAATGAACTTTTGGTCCTGGACTCCAATCTTGTCCCTAAGATGTTCAGGGAGAATCGCTGCTACAAGCCCTCTGGATGCAATACATGAGGACAGAAAAGCAGGTAGCGCAATCTGTGATGACTTGCGGACACCAATGCCTCCTAGTCTGACTGGAAGTATAGCTTGGTTCCACTGCCTGTCTTCTAGAGTAAGGTTAAGTACTTTTGTAAAAATCTGCCTCAGGATACTGTCATATTCGTGCAGTATAGGGTTATCATATGAAATCAAATCAAATCAAATCAAAGTTTATTCTCTATTAGGATTACAATGCGGGGTTTACAGATTTTGGTTGTGTGGTTTACATGTAATAAAATTCTAATTACAGAGGGGGGCCACTAGAACACCTAGCATGACTAGGCATTTCGGACAAACTTAGATTAATTCTTAACCCTAAATTATTACAAATTGTGGAGTAAGTTGACTAAATACTAAGTGACTAAATACTATGAAGGTGCACATCTTAGGAAATATGTCAACCTGGGCAGACTCAAGCGCTTTGTGAGAAGGTACAAGGCATCGTGGGTGTCCAGATTGCCTGTTCGTTGTTCCATTCTCCTTAACTCTTCCAATTTCTTCCTGAGAATTGTGTCAGATGATTTCACATTTGGATGGATTCAGGATGAGATCCATTTCCTGTTCCCGTGTCATTACCTGTGTAAGATCATCTAGGAGGGACTCCTTTGTACCTGCTAGTGTGCCATCATCTAGGAACCAGATGTTTAGCTCACCGGTCAGTCTTACTGTGATTTCCCTAACTGCTATACAGAAGAGAAATGGTGCAAGAGGATCTCCTTGTTGGACACCCTCCGATGATGTGATTTCATGCTCTCCAAAGAGAAGCATTGATTCCTTGCTATACCCAGCTGAAACAAAAGGAAAGAGACCAGGGAAATGTTCTTGTACTGCTGCTAATACCACGTATCTTTTCAGGAGATTAAATGCATTCTTGAAATCTAATTTTACCACTGCATTGTCCTCAGGCAGGTTGTTGATATACACCCTTGTTGCATGAACCGCTGCTTCACTTCTTGAGAGACCCCAAAGCCAAGCTGATTTGGTTGAAGCATCATGGCTGCCTGTGCACGAATACTTCGGACAACAGCTTTGGATATGAGGTGGCATAACGTGTTGCATACTGCAATTGGCCGAATTCCTCCATCCTTCTTTTAAAGTGCACAAAGTGTTTCACCAAAAAAGAAAGGTCTAATTTCATCAGGAATCAGACCAACCAAGGAATTGTTGATGAACCTTGTGATCTCTTAAAGCAGTGTCTCTGCAATTTCCCCAGTAACTGGATTAACCATTTCCTTTAAATGCTGTGGCCTTATTCCAGTGTAACCCCCAGCAGAGCCAGATGCGAACGACATTATTGCTTTGTAAATGTCTGAGTCTTCCACAATCAATGGTTCCACAGTTGGGACAGAGGTGTTGGAACTGTTGGTGCCCCTGGTTTCCCTGGCAGGGTGCTTTCCTCTATGTGCTTCAGCCGTGTCAGCATCCCTGGGAGCAACTGTACATTCACTGGTAATAATTCTGATTGCCCCCACTGTGTTGCCCTCTTCAATTTTCTTGCTCACCTGGACTCTGACTTTTTCACTGTCAGTAGATTGAGTGGGGGATCTGCCTCTCCCTTTTTTGTGTTGATGGGGAAGGCAAATGAGGTTATCAGCTCTAGGAAAATCTCTTAAGGATTTAATTATCATTGAGGCTAGCCTCTTTACCCTTCTTTCCGGCATAGCTAAGCAGACATTGCCAAAAAGTAGCAAGTTGTGCCATGCCTTGATGGTTGGTGGAGCATTTAGGATAGTGGAACCATCGTTTACTTTTTTCAGGAGGTCTGTAAGTTTCCCAGTTGCGTGTGGACGGGTTGCTTTGGGAATATGTGTGAGTATCCTGGTTCCTGTTGCTTTAATTGCTTCCAATATATTGTCTGATGAGATGAGATCTATTGGAGTGGATTCAGGTGCCTGAGGTGGCTCGGGATCATCACTTTCTACAGGAGGACATCCTGAACCAGGGCAACTACAGGCGAAATATTCACAAACACTAATCTCTGGTCGAAGGAGACTCGAACCTACGAACCTTGGGAGAAGGTACACAGTGCTTTAACCACCGTGCCACACTGGACCTTGGCATTCAGCCAACGCTAGATGTTTTAATCCAAGGCAGCCAGCATTCAGGCAGGTGGTGTTAGCTATTTCATCTCATCCCCTGCATGCATCGACCGACGGGAGATTTTACGTTTAGAATTCGCAGAACAGGCAAAATATTCACAAACACTAATCTCTGGCCGAGGGAGACTCGAACCTACGAACCTTGGGACAAGATATATATATATATATATATATATATATATATATATATATATATATATATATATATATATATATATATATATATATATATATATATATATATATATATATATATATGTATATGTATATATATGTAGTGCCGAATATGTAAAACTGGTCAATTAGTAAGAACTCATTTAAAATTAAGTCCTTTCTAAAATTTTCTCTTATACGTTTAAAGATATATTTTTTTCATTAATGTTAATGTAAATAATTTTAATTTTGCACCAAAAGAATCTTAGAAAACTTACCTAACCTTATTATAACAAGAACAATTTATTTTAGCCTAACCCAACTAAATATATTTTAGATTTATTTACAATAATTTAATACTAAACAAACAGTGAAATATATTTTTTTCGTTAGGTTCAGAATGATTTTGGCGAAATTATTGCATTCAAAAATTTTCACTTGTCCTATATGGCAAGATGATCGTTGCTATTTAAGCCAAGATCGCAAGTTCTGCCTATTCGGCACGACATATATATATATATATATATATATATATATATATATATATATATATATATATATATATATATATATATATATATATATATATATATATATATATATATATAGGTGATGAGGGTATCAAATGATTTAGATAAAGAAAAATTGGATATCAAATTTGAGAGGAGTATGGAAGAAGTGAATGTTTTCAGATATTTGGGAGTTGACGTGCCAGCACGTGCCAGCGGATGGATTTGTGAAGGATGAGGTTAACCATAGGATTGATGAAGGAAAACAGGTGAGTGGTGAGTTGAGATATTTGTGGAGACAAAAAACGTTATCTATGGAAGCAAAGAAGGAAATGTATCAAAGTATAGTGGTACCAACACTCTTATATGGGTGTGAGGCTTGGGATGTAAATGCTACAGCGAGGAGGCGGTTGGAGGTGGTGATGTCCTGTCTAAGGGCAATGTGTAGTGTAAATATTATGCAGAGAATTCGGAGTGTGGACATTAGGAGATGTGGAGTTAATAAAAGCATTGGTCAGAGGGATTGTTGAGGTGGTTTGGTCATTTAGAGAGAATGGATCAAAGTAGAATGACATGGAGAGCATATAAATCTATAGGGGAAGGAAGGTGGGGTAAGGGTCGTCCTCGAAAAGGTTGGAGGGAGGGGGTAAAGTAGGTTTTTTGGGTGAGGGGCTTGGACTTCCAGCACGCATGCGTGAGCGTGTTAGATAGGAGTGAATGGAGACGAATGGTATTTGGGACCTGACGAGCTGCTGGAGTTTACCTGGAGTTTACCTGGAGAGAGTTCCGGGGGTCAACGCCCCCGCGGCCCGGTGTGTGACCAGGCCTCCTTAGGTCAGTGTCCCAGGATGCGACCCACACCAGTCGACTAACACCCAAGTACCCATTTTACTGATGGGGAACATAGACAACAGGTGGAAAGAAACACGTCCAATGTTTCTACTCTGGCTGGGAATCGAACCCAGGCCCTCACCGTGTGAAGCGAGAGCGTTAACCACCAGGCCACCAGAGCGAGCAGGGTAATATTTAGTGAAGGGATTCAGGGAAATCGGTTATTTTTATATAGCCGGATTTGAGTACTGGAAATGGGAAGAACAATGCCTACACTTTAAAGGAGGGGTTTTGGGATATTGGCAGTTTGGAGGGATATGTTGTATATCTTTATATGTATATGCTTCTAAACTATTGTATTCTGGGCACCTTTTTTTCGTTAGGTTCAGAATATTTTTTGCGAAATTTTTACATACACAAATTTTCGCTTGCTTTATTCGGCAAGAAGAGCATTGCTATTTAAGCCAAAATCGCAAATTTTACCTATTGCATATATATATATATATATATATATATATATATATATATATATATATATATATATATATATATATATATATATATATATATATATATATATTTAACAAATCGGCCGTCTCCCACCGAGGCAGGGTGACCCAAAAAGAGATGACAGGATGGATAATGAGAACCTTCAAAACTAGGGATGCTAAGCCCATGATGACACTCTTCAGGTCGCTTGTTCTATCTAGGCTGGAATATTGCTGCACACTAATAGCACCTTTCAAGGCAGGTGAAATTGCTGACCTAGAAAATGTACAGAGAACCTTCACGGCGCGCATAACGGACATAAAACATCTCAATTACTGGGAGCGCTTGAAGTTCGTGAACCTGTACTCCCTGGAACGCAGGCGGGAGAGATACATGATTATATACACCTGGAAAATCCTAGTGGGACTAGTACCGAACTTGCACACGAAAATCACTCACAACGAAAGCAAAAGACTCGGCAGACGATGCAACATCCCCCCCCCCAATGAAAAACAGGGGTGTCACTAGCACGTTAAGAGACAATACAATAAGTGTCAGGGGCCCGAGACTGTTCAACTGCCTCCCAGCATACATAAGGGGGATTACCAATAAACCCCTGGCTGTCTTCAAGCAGGCACTGGACAAGCACCTAAAGTCGGTACCTGACCAGCCGGGCTGTGGCTCGTACGTTTGATTGCGTGCAGCCAGCAGTAATAGCCTGGTTGATCAGGCTCTGATCCACCATGAGGCCTGGTCACAGACCGGGCCGCGAGGGCGTTGACCCCCAGAACTCTCTCCAGGTAAACTCCAGGTAATTTATAGTCCCTCTTTTCCTGCCATAACTTATCCTTCAACATTATTGCTACTCCTTCTTTAGCTCTAACTCTATTTGAAACCCCTGACCTAATCCCATTTATTCCTCTCCATTGAAACTCTCCCACCCCCTTCAGCTTTGTTTTACTTAAAGCCAGGACATCCAGCTTCTTCTCATTCATAACATCCACAATCATCTCTTTCTTATCATTTGCACAACATCCACGCACATTCAGACTTCCCACTTTGACAATTTTCTTATTCTTTTTAGTAATTATTACAGGAAAAGGGGTTACTAGCCCATTGTTCCTGTAAGCATGGCTTACGGAGGAAAGATTCTTATTCCACTTCCCCATGGATATAAAAGGAGTGTGTATAAATAAACATGTATATGTATGTGTAGTGTGACCTAAGTGTAAGTAGAAGTAGCGAGACGTACCTGTAGTCTTGCATATTTATGAGACAGACAAAACACACCAACAATCCTACCATCATGTAAAACAATTACAGGCTTTCGTTTCACACTCACTTGGCAGGACGGTAGTACCCCACTGGGTGGTTGCTGAGAAAAATAGCTGCTAGATTATTGTCACCTATTACTAATACTGTATGCTTAGATGTGATAAGGATTATTAGCTTTATATGTATATAGTGTGCTATACCCCTGTGGGTCATTCTGTATAAGGAGTTCTTGAGGGCTCGATCCTCCGTTCGCTAATCCGCTAATCCGATGTGATAGAGTCAGTCGATGTACTACGTCACAGAGAGCACCGGCTTGTAACTACGCTGATTTCTTTGTCACATTAAAGCAAAGTGGCAGCTCATATTCTATACGATCATTTTGTCCAGATTCAGATTATTGATTTATTACACTTATTACACTGTTAGCGAAAGCAATCGGTGGCCTGGTGGCTGAAGTTCTCGCTTCACACACGGAGGGCCATGGTTCGATTCCCAGCAGGGTGAAAACATTTCGACGTGTTTCCTTACACCTGTTGGCCTGTTCACCTAGCAGCAAATAGGTACCTGGTTGTTAGTAGACTGGTGTGGGTCGCATCCTGGGGGACAAGATTGAGGACCCCAATAGAAATAAGTTAGACAGTCCTCGATGACCCACTGACTTTCTTGGGTTATCCTGGGTGGCTAACCCTCCGGGGTTAAAAATCCGAACGGTATCTTATCAACCACTCCTTGTGCTGAATGACTCACGTGGGTTTACTGCTTCACATAGTTAATAATAATAATAATCCGTTAAAAATTTACAGTTGCCTGCTAGGCCTCTACTGCAATTTTATAAGCCGGGATTCCAATACGGACGAAAATAATACAAAACTGATTGCCAAAAATATTTATTAAAAATTCAGTAAAAAAACAACAACTACACTTTATGTGGGGTAACCACTATAGTGTAATACTGACATTTACTGTGGAATTTTTGAGTCAAATCTGTTAAGCTCACGTGAACATGACTGTTACCTTCATCTGTCATGAGATCTTTCTGAACAAAGACGAGTGTAGACTTAATCCACTTCTTCGATGGTGGGCCCAGAGCTAGAGCCTGGAGCTCCGCCCTGAGGTCCTCCAGGCATGCCTCCTGGCATACCTCCCGGCATGCCGCCAGGTGCTCCACCAGCTGCAGCATACATCTTGGTGATGATAGGGTTGCATAGCTTCTCCAGTTCTTTCTGCCTGTGTTCGTACTCGTCCTTCTCCGCGAGTTGGTTCGTGTCCAGCCACTGAATGGTCTCGTTGCATTTGTCGATGATAGCCGAGCGGTCGCTCTCCGGGATTTTGTCTTTAAACTTTTCCTCTTCGACGGTCGACTTCATATTGAAACAGTAGGACTCTAGACTGTTCTTGGCGGTGATACGCTCGCGTTGCTGCTCATCCTCTGAACGATACTTTTCGGCCTCGTTGACCATACGTTCAATGTCTTCCTTGCTGAGACGGCCCTTATCGTTGGTGATGGTGATTTTATTTTCTTTGCCGGTAGATTTATCTACTGCTGACACATTTAGTATACCATTAGCATCAATGTCAAAAGTGACCTCGATTTGCGGTACGCCGCGCGGGGCAGGTGGAATACCCGTCAGTTCGAACTTGCCTAGCAAGTTGTTGTCTCTTGTCATAGCCCGTTCGCCCTCATACACCTGGATGAGTACACCCGGCTGGTTGTCAGAGTAGGTGGTGAAGGTCTGGGTTTGCTTGGTTGGGATAGTAGTGTTGCGCTTGATAAGAGCCGTCATTACACCGCCAGCAGTCTCAATTCCCAGTGAGAGAGGAGTGACATCAAGCAGTAACAAGTCTTGGACTGTCTCGGACTTGTCCCCAGAGAGAATGGCAGCTTGCACTGCCGCACCATATGCCACAGCTTCGTCAGGGTTAATCGATTTATTTAGATCTTTGCCGTTGAAAAAATCTTGGAGCAGCTTCTGTATCTTAGGAATTCTTGTGGAGCCTCCGACTAGTACAATATCATGGATCTGAGATTTGTCCATTTTAGCGTCACGCAGAGCCTTTTCCACAGGCTCCAGTGTTCCTCGGAACAAATCAGAACAAAGCTCCTCAAAACGAGCTCGAGTAACAGCAGTATAAAAATCTATGCCATCAAAAAGTGAATCTATTTCGATGCTTGCTTGTGTGGAAGACGATAAAGTGCGCTTCGCTCTCTCGCAAGCTGTCCTCAGACGACGAACTGCACGCTTGTTTGCAGAAAGATCCTTCTTGTACTTTCTTTTGAATTCTTGTACAAAGAAGTTAACCATTCTGTTGTCAAAGTCTTCACCACCAAGATGGGTATCACCAGCAGTAGATTTGACTTCAAAGATGCCGTCCTCGATAGTCAATATTGATACATCAAAAGTTCCTCCACCGAGATCAAAAATGAGAACATTACGTTCGCCTCCGACCTTCTTGTCGAGACCGTACGCAATGGCGGCTGCCGTAGGTTCGTTGATGATACGAAGAACATTCATGCCAGAGATGGTGCCGGCGTCCTTGGTAGCTTGTCTCTGGGAGTCGTTGAAGTAAGCGGGGACAGTGATGACAGCATCCTTCACCGTGTGCCCTAAGTACGCCTCAGAAGTCTCTTTCATCTTGATGAGAACCATTGAAGAAATTTCTTCAGGGAAGAATTTCTTAATTTCTCCTTTGTACTCTACTTCAATTTTTGGCTTGCCGCCCTCGTTGATGACGGTGAAGGGCCAGTGTTTCATGTCACTCTGCACCGAAGGCTCATCGAACTTACGGCCGATGAGTCTCTTAGCATCGAAGACTGTGTTGTTGGGGTTCATGGCCACCTGGTTCTTGGCGGCGTCACCGATGAGACGCTCAGTATCGGTGAAGGCCACGTACGATGGCGTAGTTCGGTTACCTTGATCGTTAGCAATTATTTCGACTTTGCCATGTTGGAAGACGCCCACGCAGGAGTAGGTGGTGCCCAGGTCAATACCAACTGCCAGTGCTCTCGCCATCTGTGAAAACAGTCGATCATCAATATAACAAACCAGTAAAAAGTAATTTAAATTAAAAGTAAAAGATACACTTCATAACTAACCCGCGATTTGGAGAGAACACTCTAGATGACGTTTCAGTCTGTCTTGGACTATTATTAATTCATTACTTAATAATGGTCCAGAGTG
>NC_091308.1:13922511-13947511 GCF_038502225.1 Cherax quadricarinatus
GTGACAACATGAACCACCTCCCTTTGTAGCACACACAGATAATACATAAAAGAGATTCTCTTAAAGCAAACACACACACACACACACACACACACACACACACACACACACACACACACACACACACACACACACACACACACACACACACTTGTTTGGAACCCACACTTGATCAAGCACGTCAAGAAATTAGAGAAAGTGCAAAGGTTTGCGACAAGGTTAGTTCCAGAGCTGAGGGGAATGTACTACGAAGAAAGGTTAAGGGAAATCGGCCTGACGACACTGGAGGACAGAAGGGTTAGGGGAGACATGATAACAACATATAAAATACTGCGTGAAATAGACAAGGCGGACAGAGGCAGGATGTTCCAGAGAGGGGACACAGAAACAAGGGGTCGCAATTGGAAGTTGAAGACCCAAATGAGTCAAAGGGATGTTAGGAAATATTTCTTCAGTTATAGAGTAGTCAGGAAGTGGAATAGCCTAGCAAGTGAGGTAGTGGAGGCAGGAACCATACATAGCTTTAAGATTAGGTATGATAAAGCTCATGGAGCAGGGAGAGAGAGGACCTAGTAGCACTTAGTGAAGAGGCGGAGCCAGGAGCTGAGTCTCGACCCCTGCAACCACAATTAGGTGAGTACACACAAGATAGAGACGGGATGTTCTAGAGATGGGACACAGAAACAAGGGGTCACAATTGGAAGACTCAGATGAGTCAAAGGGATGTTAGGAAGTATTTCTTTAGTCACAGAGTTGTCAGGAAGCGGAATAGTCAGGCTAATGACGTAGTGGAGGTAGGAACCATACATAGTTTTAAGACGAGGTTCGGTATAGCTCATGGAGCAGGGAGTGAACCTAGTAGCGATCAGTGAAAAGGCGGGGCCAATAGCTACGACTCGACCCCAGCAACCACAAATAGGTGAGTACAAATAGGTGAGTGAGTACACACACACCGCCATGAAAGCTGGACACTTCCATGCATGACTCACTTCTATGATTCCTGCCTTGTTAGTGTTCTATTTAAGTTACAACAATCATTCCAGAGTCTAAAAGAGTTTCCTCGCTCATAATGACATGCGCATCACGATAAGCTTTGTTTTTATGAAATATTGTTTTTAATGAGAGTGATGAGGGGATGAACTGATGATTGACCCGTCTCTTTATACATAATATAATAGATCCTAAGTTCAATCCTAGAGTCAATTTATTATTAATGTAGCAAAACATCATAAGCATCAACACAGTGATGGATCAGTGATGTTCATTCTGTCAGACACTGCAACACAAGGGTATCTTGGTACAGACAATCTACTTCGACAACCTCTACTAGTGAGAACGGCTGGGTTTGAGAGGGACCTGCCCTCCCAAAGCAACCTACGTCTCACCTCCTGGCACTATATAAGGCCCCATTCTGTCACTTCAACTTCATATTGTTTCAGACAACGGAACAATGCTCTTCTCCAGACTGAGGGACTGACCACCTCAAAACTTTAAGGGTGATGGACTGATTACATCGTCTTCAAGTATCTTCTGCTTCTATCAACTTTTCTGTACTCGACTGAAGAAGCCTACTGTGTAGGCGAAACGTTTCGAAATAAAGATACCTAACTGTTGCATATGTGTCTTACCTAACAACAGTGATGGATACAGTGGCGCTGGATATGAAGTTTCCTTCCAAAATAAAAATAAACTTCCCGTTGGTCATGATTATATTCAGCATGTGAATAATATGATATTATGCAGTTTCCATGTCATTTGTGCACCTGGAAGTTGACCGGCCGGTGTCTGCGGTACCGATACCTGATGATGATAGCATTACCTACGTGACGACACTGAATGAAGGCAAAACAAACAGTTATTTCTCTCGTACTGCTATTGTTATTTCTCTTTGATCTCTGATAGTATCCAGAGTAATGACAACACGTGCACAAAGTGGCAATGAAAACTGGACGACGTCTGGGTCCATCCAGCTGCAGTTATTGTTCATTACACACCAAAGCCTCGTCCAGTTTTTACTTCCAATTTGTGCGGACTTGGTGTGTTTTGCTTCAGTGAGGGTTGTTGTTGTGATGAATGGTTTGAAAAACCGACAAGTTAAAACTGAGACACTTGTGCAACATATAATCGGTATAATCGCTCGGTCCGGACCTTCTCCAAGAGGTGGCGCGGCCTTGGCTTCCTTTCTCGGGAGTGTCTCAGACTAATGTCTGACATGAGAGAGGGTGCAAGTACATCCTCATCGTCTGGGACCAGTTGTCCCCAGGCCCAGCCTCAGTCCCCGCCCCCAAGGGTCTCGGAGGGAGAAGCTAGGCACCTTGGGCTACCTCAAACCCCGCCCACACTGGGCTCGAAGGGCGAGATAGCAGCAGACAGGATCCTTTTGGAGGCACACCCCAGCTTTGGGCCGAAGCCCGAGCGCTGGGGAAGCTCAAGAATGTCTCTTTCTGTGCGTGTTACTGCTGCTACTTCACTTGTGCGTTGCACTCTCTATTCAGTGAGGGTACCGTAACTTTTAGTCTTCAATATGTACAGTGCTGTGGCCAAGAACGAAGACCCAGTGTAAAATATTGCACCCAACATTACCAAGGGATGCGGTATATTATCATGTACATAAATCATTCTTTGTCTGCAGCTTATATACGTTTAAGGTATACCGGTGTTATAATGGAGGAAGAATATAACAAATTATTGATCATGTATGGTAACTTTGATATAGTGTGTAACGTACTCTTATGTTGGGGAAGGTAGGCCTAAAGTATTGTAATTAATTTAGGCTTATCGTTTGTAACTTAAATTTCTCGTATGTGATGAAGGTTATACTTACTCTAAGCACGTTTGTTGATTTTATCACGTGTACTGGGGCTCTCTTTCGTTTTTTATTTAATAAATATGCGTTATTTCCGTTAGCTTTTAATTACAATGATGTAATAGTTTTACGGATAATGATAGCAGCTTGAATATAATGAACGTGTCGGTTAAACTATAATAAACGTCACAGCTACATTAGTTTTAGCAAAACCTTCTCATCTTATTTTGTTGGCATCTAAATTCAGTTAGATAATGTCACTAAAAAAAACTCTATAACAGAAGTTGCAGTATACAAGTGCTCGACACAAACACAATAAATTATCTTACTTATAATCAAAGACCTGACGGACACGATTAGACAAACGTTTAGCGTGAATTAGTATAAAAAAAAAAGCTAAACGCATCTTGGCTGCAACTCCTGTGAGGCAGCGTACTAACACCCACACAGTTCCCACATCTATATTTGACACAGGCTTCAGTCAGGTTCCAGTTAGTCTTTTAATGAAGATATTTGTTTAAATCCTACCACTGATCACTTCATCCTTAAACTATCACAGAAATAATTTACATCATTTATATTTTACCAAAACTCGTATCATTTATGTAACAAAAAATTCGAGCTGTCGACAGGATATGTGAATTTATTTAAGTCACATTTAACAATTATAAATGTATTAGTGGAATTATCTTAGGAATCTTTTCTTGTGCTAGGTAAGAGACACGTTTATTATTATTGCTAAATAACAGCCAACAGTCTGTCTGGGCTTCTGTGAAAAACTCCGGGATTATGATTTAAATTCAAAAGGAAAACTGAAAGTAGTGCACCAGCTACCAGCGAGTAATAATGCAACTGTGCCAACAATTTCTTTTGTCATACATCCGTAATTATCCTTCGGTTTTCTGAAGAGGGTATTAACGCTGCAGGAAAAAAACATAATCGTTAGCAGGATGAGAGTTTCTGTCTGCTCACTCGTGACCTTGTGTCTCTCTAATGCAGCTGCATATAAGTTACACCAGGTCATCATGGCATTGTGCTCTGGCACAAAAAAAAAATACAAAGACAAAGTGCAAGTTATTCAGAATGAAGGTTATCGTGGACATGGTAGCAAGGGAACAAGTAGGTCAGCATGAGTTACTAAAGATTAGAAATGTTAAAGTGAGATTTACATTAAAAATGTTAAAACAATATTATTCTAAATTACTATCAGTGTGCGCGTCGGAACTCTGTCAAACTTGAGATTATAAAAGAGAGAGATAAAGTCAAAATTTTAAGGTGTGAGTGAACGTGTTTTTCATCATTTACTTTAAATATTTAAGATGCAAACGATGTGTGGGGGGGGGGGGATTACTCCATTACAAAAGCTATATTTCCTGTAATAATCCATGAGGGGAGGGGGGAGATTTGTTGTCCGTGGAGGAGAGAATCATCCTGGACTAGGAAGATGGTAGATATTGGACGGGAAAGTATGAGCACTCGTTACAACTCTCTTAGCGCTGCAACACATCTTTAGTACACATCGTTTTTTTTGGTCAGTATAAGTTTCCATTACGAAGCCAGAAACGCACCTAGAGCCAGGGCGTATTATAAAATCTGGGGCGCTGTTTACGTTCACATTTACGGTAACTAATGAAGATATTAGCCCCGGTGTGTGGTTATATTGTCCAGAAACACCGAGGTTGTCACTGTCCATCAATTTGATTGCGTTCTCTACCGCCTCACTCAATTTGCATAATAGACCCCGGGGAAGGTCGCTACACGCCCTAATGGTCAATCTGAATTCACCTCTCGTTTCAGAATATTGAATTGTTCGCAAAGTCGGGTTATGAACCGACGTTGAGAATCCCAGACCTGAGCCTCCTGTTTCCTAGTTATTATGTGGTCCAAGACCCGAGGTTGTTCCCTGAACAGGAAGGACGTCAGTGGTGCGGGTGTGGAGTGCCACTGTCCTCTGTTGGACGCTGCTATTGTACTTGCGTGGTGCCATTACTTTTGTTGGCACTGCTGGCAATGTGTAGAGTGATACAAGTAGTGAGTGTTACAACTAGCGTAGACCGCTATTGAGAGTGTGCAAAGTGATACAAGTAATGAGTGCTGCAATTAGCGTAGACCGCTACTTAATGTGGAGTGCTCCCGTCTTATGTTGGCAGTGTTGGCACTGCTATCATTGAGTCTGTATGGTACACTGGAATGAACGTATGAGCACATTTATCAGGATCGCTCGGAAAGCCTCCCTGGATGTACTTTGGGGTCACAAGGTGTGGTAGTTGTGGTGCCAGGATGTGGTAGTTGTGGTGCCAGGATGTAGTAGCAGTGATGCTAGGATATGGTAGTTGTGGTGCTAGGATGTGGTAGTTGTGGTGCCAGGATGTAGTAGCAGTGGTGCTAGGATATGGTATTTGTGGTGCTAGGATGTGGTAGTTGTGGTGCCAGGATGTAGTAGCAGTGGTGCTAGGATATGGTAGTTGTGGTGCTAGGATGTGGTAGTTGTGGTGCTTGGAAGTGGTAGTTGTGGTGCTTGGAAGTGGTAGTTGTGGTGCCAGGATGTGGTAGTTGTGATGCTAGGATATGGTAGTTGTGGTGCTAGGATGTGGTAGTTGTGGTGCTAGGAAGTGATAGTTGTGGTGCCAGGATGTGGTAGTTGTGGTCCCAGGATGTGGTAGCTGTGTTGTCACGATGTGGTAGTTGTGGTGCTAGGATGTGGTAGTTGTGGTGCCAGGATGTAGTAGCAGTGGTGCTAGGATATGGTAGTTGTGGTGCTAGGATGTGGTAGTTGTGGTGCCAGGATGTAGTAGCAGTGGTGCTAGGATATGGTAGTTGTGGTGCTAGGATGTGGTAGTTGTGGTGCTAGGAAGTGGTAGTTGTGGTGCTAGGAAGTGGTAGTTGTGGTGCTAGGAAGTGGTAGTTGTGGTGCTAGGAAGTGGTAGTTGTGGTGCCAGGATGTGGTAGTTGTGGTGCTAGGATATGGTAGTTGTGGTGCTAGGATGTGGTAGTTGTGGTGCTAGGAAGTGGTAGTTGTGGTGCCAGGATGTGGTAGTTGTGGTGCCAGGATGTGGTAGTTGTGTTGTCACGATGTGGTAGTTGTGGTGTTAGGATGTGGTAGTTGTGGTACCAGGATGTGGCAGTTGTGGTGCCAGGGTGTGGTAGTTGTGGTGCCAGGATGTGATATTTGTGGTGCCAGGATGTGGTAGTTGTGGTGCCACGATGTGGTAGTTGTGGTGCCAGGATGTAGTAGTTGTGGTGACAGGATGTGGTACTTGTGGTGCCAGGATGTGGTAGTTGTGGTGCCAGGGTGTGGAAGTTGTAGTACCAGGGTGTGGTAGTTGTAGTACCAAGGTGTGGTAGTTGTGGTGCCAGGGTGTAGAAGTTGTAGTACCAGGGTGTGGTAGTTGTAGTACCAAGGTGTGGTAGTTGTAGTACCAGGGTGTGGTAGTTGTAGTACCAGGGTGTGGTAGTTGTAGTACCAGGGTGTGGTAGTTGTAGTACCAAGGTGTGGTAGTTGTAGTACCAAGGTGTGGTAGTTGTAGTACCAGGGTGTGGTAGTTGTAGTACCAAGGTGTGGTAGTTGTAGTACCAAGGAGTGGTAGTTGTAGTACCAGGGTGTGGTAGTTGTAGTACCAGGGTGTGGTAGTTGTAGTACCAAGGTGTGGTAGTTGTAGTACCAAGGTGTGGTAGTTGTAGTACCAGGGTGTGGTAGTTGTAGTACCAGGGTCTGGTAATTGTAGTACCAAGGTGTGGTAGTTGTAGTACCAAGGTGTGGTAGTTGTAGTACCAGGGTCTGGTAATTGTAGTACCAGGGTGTGGTAGTTGTAGTACCAAGGTGTGGTAGTTGTAGTACCAGGGTGTGGTAGTTGTAGTACCAGGGTGTGGTAGTTGTAGTACCAAGGTGTGGTAGTTGTAGTACCAAGGTGTGGTAGTTGTAGTACCAGGGTGTGGTAGTTGTAGTACCAAGGTGTGGTAGTTGTAGTACCAAGGTGTGGTAGTTGTAGTACCAGGGTGTGGTAGTTGTAGTACCAGGGTGTGGAAGTTGTAGTACCAAGGTGTGGTAGTTGTAGTACCAAGGTGTGGTAGTTGTAGTACCAGGGTGTGGTAGTTGTAGTACCAGGGTCTGATAATTGTAGTACCAAGGTGTGGTAGTTGTAGTACCAAGGTATGGTAGTTGTAGTACCAGGGTGTGGTAGTTGTAGTACCAGGGTGTGGTAGTTGTAGTACCAAGGTGTGGTAGTTGTAGTACCAAGGTGTGGTAGTTGTAGTACCAGGGTGTGGTAGTTGTAGTACCAAGGTGTGGTAGTTGTAGTACCAAGGTGTGGTAGTTGTAGTACCAGGGTGTGGTAGTTGTAGTACCAGGGTGTGGTAGTTGTAGTACCAAGGTGTGGTAGTTGTAGTACCAAGGTGTGGTAGTTGTAGTACCAGGGTGTGGTAGTTGTAGTACCAAGGTGTGGTAGTTGTAGTTCCAAGGTGTGGTAGTTGTAGTACCAAGGTGTTGTAGTTGTAGTACCAGGGTCTGGTAATTGTAGTACCAAGGAATGGTAGTTGTAGTACCAAGGTGTGGTAGTTGTAGTACCAGGGTGTGGTAATTGTAGTACCAGGGTGTGGTAGTTGTAGTACCAGGGTGTGGTAGTTGTAGTACCAAGGTGTGGTAGTTGTAGTTCCAGGATGTGGTAATTGTAGTACCAGGGTGTGGTAGTTGTAGTACCAGGGTGTGGTAGTTGTAGTACAAAGGTGTGGTAGTTGTAGTACCAAGGTGTGGTAGTTGTAGTTCCAGGATGTGGTAATTGTAGTACCAGGGTGTGGTAGTTGTAGTACCAGGGTGTGGTAGTTGTAGTTCCAGGATGTGGTAATTGTAGTACCAGGGTGTGGTAGTTGTAGTACCAGGGTGTGGTAGTTCTAGTACAAGGGTGTTGAAATTGTAGTACCAAGGTGTGGTAGTTGTGGTACCAGGGTGTGGAAGTTGTAGTACCAAGGTGTGGTAGTTGTAGTACCAGGCTGTGGTAGTTGTAGTACCAAGGTGTGGTAGTTGTAGTACCAAGTTGTGGAAGTTTTAGTACCAAGGTGTGGTAGTTGTAGTACCAAGGTGTGGTAGTTGTAGTACCAAGGTGTGGTAGTTGTAGTACCAAGTTGTGGAAGTTTTACTACCAAGGTGTGGTAGTTGTAGTACCAGGGTGTGGTAGTTGTAGTACCAGGGTGTGGTAGTTGTAGTACCAGGGTGTGGAAGTTGTAGTACCAGGGTGTGGTAGTTGTAGTACCAGGATGTGGTAGTTGTAGTACCAGGGTGTGGTAGTTGTAGTACCAGGGTGTGGTAGTTGTAGTACCAGGGTGTGGTAGTTGTAGTACCAAGGTGTGGAAGTTGTAGTACCAGGGTGTGGAAATTGTAGTACCAGGGTGTGGTAGTTGTAGTACCAAGTTGTGGAAGTTGTAATGTGTGGTAGTTGTAGTGCCAGGGTGTGGTAGTTGTAGTACCAAGGTGTGGTAGTTGTAGTCCCAAGGTGTGGTAGTTGTAGTACCAGGGTGTGGAAGTTGTAGTACCAGGGTGTGGTAGTTGTAGTACCAGGTTGTAGAAGTTGTAATACCTGGGTGCGGGAGTTGTAGTAGAAGCGTGTGGTAATTGTACCAGGATGTGGTAGTTGTAGTACCAGGGTGTGGAAATTTTATTACTAGGGTGTAGTAGTTGTAGTACCTGGATGCGGGAGTAGTAGTACCAGGGTGTGGTAGTTGTAGTACCAGGATGTGAAAGTAATACCAGGGAATTTTAGTTGAAGTACCAGGGTGTTATAGTTGTAGTACCTGGGTGTAGTAGTTGTAGTACTAGGGTGTGGGAGTTGTAGTACCAAGATGTGGTAGTTGTAGTACCAGGATGTTATAGTTGCAGTACCAGGGTGTGGTAGTTGTAGTACCAGGGTGTGGTAGTTGTAGTACCAGGGTGTGGGAGTTGTAGTACCAGGGTGTGGTAGTTGTAGTACCAGGGTGTGGTAGTTGTAGTACCAAGGTGTGGTAGTTGTAGTACCAGGGTGTGGGAGTTGTAGTACCAGAGTGTAGTAGTTGTAGTACCAGGGTGTGGTAGCTGCAGTACGATTGTGTGGTAGTTGTAGTACCAGAGTGTGGTAGTTGTAGTACCAGGGTGTGGTAGTTGTAGTACCAGGATGTGGTAGTTGTAGTACCAGGATGTGGTAGTTGTAGTACAAGGGTGTGGTAGTTGTAGTACCAGGATGTGGTAGTTGTAGTACCAGGGTGTGGTAGTTGTGGTACCAGAGTGTTATACTTGTGTTACCAGGGTATTAGCAGTTATATAACCAATGTGAGGTAATTGCGGTATCGGTATATAATATCTGCGGTACCTTGGTAGGGTATCTATCTTACTAGGTGTGATAGTTGTGTCCCAGAGTGTGCTAGTTTTGGTATCAGGTTATGGTACCAGGGTGTGGTTGTCATGGCACAAAAAAGTTAGTTATGGCACACAGTAAAGTTCGATCAGCAGATTTCACGCCGCAGATCTCCAAGATGACTCACAAAGTTGAGGATACACATCACGTTACTTAACTTTTAATCATAACATTTGAAGAGATAAACTTGGATATAAACATGATAGAGGTTCTGTGAGGAAAGTCACTGTGGCCAGTATGTGAAGTTGGTCACTACTTGACTACGTCAGGAAGACTTAAAATGCGATATATAAAGCAATTAAATGAGAAGACATTTCGTCCACCTAACTGATAAAGTCCCTTTTGAGCGAAACGTCTTTTCAATAAAATGCCATGAACTGCACAGTGTGTCATTGTCACACACTTGTCAGTATATTCCGACAATGATGTACACTCAGTGCCTAAGTGTTGTGGCTTCAGCGTAATGTGTGGGAGAGGTAACCAAGCGGCGAATCAGTTTGTAAATGGCTACCTGTAGATTACTTGAAGACTGTTTTGAGGACCATCGCTCCCATCTGCCCCGAGGCCCGATCACAGGTCAAGCCTCCTGGTTATAGGCATGTTCACTCAGGCTGTTCATGCTAGCTGTTTGCATTTCCACGTAAGCACTGCAGCTCTGCTGATCACCAGTTATTTAGATGAATTTTAAAAATATCTCGATGTCAAGAATTTTTTTCTCCTTAGTATACAAGTTTTGAAAGCTACAGATGAAGGGTTATGTATATATTTCGAGGTCAGTCAGAAACCATCTTCAGTAGAGGCCTCTGAGTGAGGCTGAAATGCACAGAAATCTTTCATATGTTTCGCTCACCTAAGAGTGTAGCACTAGGTCCAAGTTTCAATAACAAAGGTTAAGATACCTTTGGATATAAGTCGGTTATTGGACAATAAAACTAAATGGTTCGAGTATAGGGTCAGAGTATCGACACAGTGGAAATATAAGACAGAGAAGCAGTATAGAACGTTCATTAATGAACGACGATTTCCTTACGCAGGAACTTTAACCAAGTTAGTGATAATTTTCAATTAGACGCCAGCGTTATTGAAACTTCGTTAAGATATGACGTTCTGCACGGACACCAAGCTTTATCAACTCTTTTAGGCACTGAAAGAAATAAAGCATATAGGGTAGCAGTGGTGGTGAAAAGAGAGAGAGAGAGAGAGAGAGAGAGAGAGAGAGAGAGAGAGAGAGAGAGAGAGAGAGAGAGAGAGAGAGAGAGAGTGAGAGAGTGGCAGTGAGGTTACCCCAGGTCACTTAACTGACCGAGTACATTGGCGAGAAGTTCGGAGCATTTTATTTGGAGATATTTTATCCCCCAGTTGGAGATGCTTCTTCTAATAGTGTCCAAAATGTTGCACGCGAGTTATTTCTTTGTTTATTTCTTGGTTAGATATTTGCAGAACCCTGTTAATATACCATTTGTTTTACCAACAGATGGTGTTTTATAGTGTAACGACACCAGCTGCTGCCAAGTAGAAGTTTATCCACCACAATCTGCCTGGTCTAGGTGTTCAGCAGCTGCCAGCTGCTCGTGTAGTTACACCAGCAGCTGCAGGTTAACAACTGCCAGCTCTAGGTGTGGCCGCGTCAGCAACTGTTGTCAGGTGAAGATGTAGCCACACCAGCAACTGCTAGGTTAAGGTGTAGCCACACCAGCAACTGCTAGGTTAAGGCGTAGCCACATTACTACATTTGAAGGGCGAATATACTTGAAGGGAGCCACCCCTCGGCGAGTTAAGTCAGCAAGGGTTAGCCTGCAACATATGTTGTTTCATTAAAACCATCTGCTCCTTCAGTAACGCCAATGGTATATGCCCAGGAGAACCGTTTGCATGGAAATGACAACATAGAAAACTGCAGTGTTATGGCTGTATGTCAGTTTTCATGACGGCTGTTCACTAGAGGAAGCAATTCAAGTCATACATATGTAAAAACTGGTGGAAATAAGGACTCTATGATTATTTGTCCAAAACTACAGCAATACGAACACGAACCATATTGGAAGAATGAGTCAAAACACCGAGGCTGGAAGAGTTTACAACTAACCCACAAATAGAAACAAATTGGAGGTCAGTTTTTAGAAGACGATTTGGTGAGTCCTGGAACAGTCTTGATATTGATGCAAAAGGAATAAAAACTTATCATAACAATTTATCTATAATTTATGAGTTACTAGAGCTGTGAATCAACCATGACTACAGAGAAATATCTTCTCAATCCTCAAAATCTTCAGATACCTCAAATGTTAGGCTCGGTAAATTTCAATTATGCAAATGAATCCATTCCTTATAGTACGTCTGGAAGCTTCAAATCTCAGCGTTTGAATTCCACTTTTTGTTTTAAATTAACATTCCCCCAGAATTAAAAATTAATGAGTTTTTAATTAATGATTCAGACTCACCGTAAATAACAACCACATCGGTACATCAAGATACGAAGAGAAGATCACAGACTCAGAAATTTATGCCAGACTGAAGACGTGGACTGAAAATATTGACCGGGAGTAACTTGAACTCCAGGGGACAGGGAGTAATTCCTGCTTCATGTTATTATTATTATTATTATTATTATTATTATTATTATTATTATTATTATTATTATTATTATTATTATTATTATTATTATTATTATTATTATTACACTATTAAGGAAACGCTAAACCTGTAAGGGTTATACCGCGCCTAAAGAATGGAAAATAACCAGGTCTGAACAATCGAGGGAAAGTGTAGCTCCAGTTCCTTGGATCAAGAGCCCTTCGACATTAAAACAAGCCTAATTGTCTTAAAAAATATACCTTTTTCTAACTGTACGTATTCAACATGTACTGAAATACATAATTACGCAAATTGACGTAAAAATTATGCATTTTGCGCCGAAACTGACTTAGCAACCTAACATTCCATGATCAAATTTAACCCAACGTTCAAATTTAAATAATACAATACTACTTAATCTAACCCAACCTACCTAAGGTGAGCCTAAATTTGACTAATATTATTTACAACAATTTACGTATAATGATTAAGCAACGTTCAGAATGATTTTCTCTCTGAGTCATCACAAACACAAATATACTCTCTGCTCGTTACTTAATAAACAAAGACCTGAAGTTTTGACCTAAGCTCATGATATGTGATCCGTACACTCGCTTCTTGGTTTCCGGGGATACCTTTGTTTCTCTTTGCTTTCAATACAAAGATACTAGTAGAAAAGATACAAGTTGCAGATAAAGCTTAGGTTGGAGCAAAGTTTACGTTCCATTAGAGCTTCATCAGGTCGTGCTGACGAAGCTCTAACAGAGCGAAAACTTGGTTTTGATGAACGTTTGTTGTGCAACTTGTCTTCTCTTCAGTGCTGTTGGTAAAACGCAGCTTGGATCCAGTGAAACGTATATTTAAGTATGTAACCTCTTCTTCTGCCAGGGCTCCACTACCCTCCAGCACTCAATATATATATATATATATATATATATATATATATATATATATATTATATATATATATATATTATATATATATATATATATATATATATATATATATATTATATATATATATATATATGGTGAAGCAATGTAAAAAGAGAGCAAATGAGAGAGTGGGTGAGATGTTATCAACAAATTTTGTTGAAAATAAGAAAAAGTTTTGGAGTGAGATTAACAAGTTAAGAAAGCCTAGAGAACAAATGGATTTGTCAGTTAAAAATAGGAGAGGAGAGTTATTAAATGGAGAGTTAGAGGTATTGGGAAGACGGAAGGAATATTTTGAGGAATTGTTAAATGTTGATGAAGATAGGGAAGCTGTGATTTCGTGTATAGGGCAAGGAGGAATAACATCTTGTAGGAGTGAGGAAGAGCCAGTTGTGAGTGTGGGGGAAGTTCGTGAGGCAGTAGGTAAAATGAAAGGGGGTAAGGCAGCCGGGATTGATGGGATAAAGATAGAAATGTTAAAAGCAGGTGGGGATATAGTTTTGGAGTGGTTGGTGCAATTATTTAATAAATGTATGGAAGAGGGTAAGGTACCTAGGGATTGGCAGAGAGCATGCATAGTTCCTTTGTATAAAGGCAAAGGGGATAAAAGAGAGTGCAAAAATTATAGGGGGATAAGTCTGTTGAGTGTACCTGGTAAAGTGTATGGTAGAGTTATAATTGAAAGAATTAAGAGTAAGACGGAGAATAGGATAGCAGATGAACAAGGAGGCTTTAGGAAAGGTAGGGGGTGTGTGGACCAGGTGTTTACAGTGAAACATATAAGTGAACAGTATTTAGATAAGGCTAAAGAGGTCTTTGTGGCATTTATGGATTTGGAAAAGGCGTATGACAGGGTGGATAGGGGGGCAATGTGGCAGATGTTGCAAGTGTATGGTGTAGGAGGTAGGTTACTGAAAGCAGTGAAGAGTTTTTACGAGGATAGTGAGGCTCAAGTTAGATTATGTAGGAAAGAGGGAAATTTTTTCCCAGTAAAAGTAGGCCTTAGACAAGGATGTGTGATGTCACCGTGGTTGTTTAATATATTTATAGATGGGGTTGTAAGAGAAGTAAATGCGAGGGTCTTGGCAAGAGGCGTGGAGTTAAAAGATAAAGAATCACACACAAAGTGGGAGTTGTCACAGCTGCTCTTTGCTGATGACACTGTGCTCTTGGGAGATTCTGAAGAGAAGTTGCAGAGATTGGTGGATGAATTTGGTAGGGTGTGCAAAAGAAGAAAATTAAAGGTGAATACAGGAAAGAGTAAGGTTATGAGGATAACAAAAAGATTAGGTGATGAAAGATTGAATATCAGATTGGAGGGAGAGAGTATGGAGGAGGTGAACGTATTCAGATATTTGGGAGTGGACGTGTCAGCGGATGGGTCTATGAAAGATGAGGTGAATCATAGAATTGATGAGGGAAAAAGAGTGAGTGGTGCACTTAGGAGTCTGTGGAGACAAAGAACTTTGTCCTTGGAGGCAAAGAGGGGAATGTATGAGAGTATAGTTGTACCAACGCTCTTATATGGGTGTGAAGCGTGGGTGATGAATGTTGCAGCGAGGAGAAGGCTGGAGGCAGTGGAGATGTCATGTCTGAGGGCAATGTGTGGTGTGAATATAATGCAGAGAATTCGTAGTTTGGAAGTTAGGAGGAGGTGCGGGATTACCAAAACTGTTGTCCAGAGGGCTGAGGAAGGGTTGTTGAGGTGGTTCGGACATGTAGAGAGAATGGAGCGAAACAGAATGACTTCAAGAGTGTATCAGTCTGTAGTGGAAGGAAGGCGGGGTAGGGGTCGGCCTAGGAAGGGTTGGAGGGAGGGGGTAAAGGAGGTTTTGTGTGCGAGGGGCTTGGACTTCCAGCAGGCATGCGTGAGCGTGTTTGATAGGAGTGAATGGAGACAAATGGTTTTTAATACTTGACGTGCTGTTGGAGTGTGAGCAAAGTAACATTTATGAAGGGATTCAGGGAAACCGGCAGGCCGGACTTGAGTCCTGGAGATGGGAAGTACAGTGCCTGCACTCTGAAGGAGGGGTGTTAATGTTGCAGTTTAAAAACTGTAGTGTAAAGCACCCTTCTGGCAAGACAGTGATGGAGTGAATGATGGTGAAAGTTTTTTTTTTTCGGGCCACCCTGCCTTGGTGGGAATCGGCCGGTGTGATAAAAAAATATATATATATATATATATATATATATATATATATATATATATATATATATATATATATATATATATATATATATATATATATATATATATATATATATATATATATATATATATATATATATATATATATATATATATATATATATATATATATATATATATATATATATAACACGTAGGCCGTCTCCCACCGAGGCAAGGTGACCTAAAAAAGAAACACTTTCATCACCATTCATACATAATCACTGTCTTTGCAGAGATGCCCAGATATGACAGCATAGACGTCACTCCAAACAGCCAATATCCCAAATCCCTCCTGTAAAGTGCAGGCATTGTACTTCTCACCTCTAGGATTCAAGTCCGGCTAACCAGTTTCCCAGAATCCCTTCACAAAATATTACCCTGCTCAAACTCCAACAGCTGGTCAAGTCCCAAAAACCATTCATTTCCATTCACTCCTGTCTAACATGCTCATGTCCAGGCCCCGTGCATGCAAAACATCTTTTACCTCTCCCTCCATTCTATCCTAGGACGACCTCTATCTCTCCTCCCCTCCGCTACAGATTTGTACTCCCTCCTAGTCAATTTATTTGCACCATCCTCTCTAAATTAATAAACTACGTCAATGCTCCTAATTTCCACACTTCGAATTCTCTGCATAATATTTACACCACGCATTGCCCTTAGACTCGACATCTCTACTAACCCCAGCCTCTTTCTCTCTACAGCAATCACAACCCAAGCTTCACACCCATATAAGAGTGTTGGTTCCACTATATTCTCGTACATTCCCCTCTTTGCCTCCATGAATAACGTTTTCTGTTTCCACAGATACCTCATTGCACCACTCACCATTTCTGCATCATTTCTGTGGTTAACCTCATCCTTCATAAACCCATTCGCTGACAAATCAACTCCCAAATATCTGAAGACATCACTTCCTCCATACTCCCTCCCTCCAATGTGATATTCAATTTTTCTTTACCTAACTCGTTTGATACCTCCATCACCTTACTCTAATCTATGTTCACTTTCAGCTTCCTTTCTTTACACACCCTCCCAAACTCGTCCACTAACCTTTGCAACTTTTCTTTAGAATCTCCCAAAAGCACAGTATCACCAGCAAAAAGTAACTATGTCAACTCCCATTTTGTATTTGAATCCCTATAATTTAATCCCATACCTCTAGCATGTACTTCTTTTACAACTCCATCTGTAAATATATTAAATAGCCATGGTGACATTACACATCCATGAATGTATGTATGTATATATATATATATATATATATATATATATATATATATATATATATATATATATATATATATATATATATATATATATATATATATATATATATATATATATATATATATATATATATATATATATATATATATATATATATATCAGCTATGCAGTCTCAAATAATTTCGTTTTGTTATGTTTCTCAAGTATCTTTCAAACTTTATTATCAGTGTAAAGCAAAAGGACACAAGTGCAACTAATGTGACATTTATTGTGGCAACGTTTCGCTCTCCAGGAGCTTTATCAAGCCATTAAATGTCACATTAGTTGCACTTGTGTCCTTTTACTTTACATATTGTCGGTAATTCTACCAACTTTATTATTTATTATCAGTGGATGATCGCCTGCAATTCCTGGATGACCCACTCGGTTTTAGTACTTCCTTGTGTATATAATAATGATAATAATAATAATAATAATAATAATAATAATAATAATAATAATAATAATAATAATAATAATAATAATAATAATAATAATAATAATAATAATATAGCAGTAACAACAATAATGGTTTAGAAAGACACGTAAGCAAACACTATGACATATTTATTAGAAAACGTTTCGGTCCTGGGACCTTGATCACTCCAACAACAATAAGAATAATAATAATAAGAATCACTACGCAAGACACTTCAGAGGAAGGAGAGCTCATGCATTAGTTATTATTTTAGGCAACGTTTCTGTCCAAGACACAGAAGTGGTGAAATAGTGAGCGTCCAGGAGGGAGCGACACCTCGTGCGAGGATTCATCTCCATTTTCTGGGTATCTTGTGAATCGTTCTAGGCGCGGCATAGTGATTTTTGATGAGTGAGTTACTTGTGAAACATTTGAGAATCTTCATTACGAAAACGTTTCGCCAGTCAGTGGCTTCTTCAGTCCATTATAGGGAAGGACGGTGGGAGATTGGGAGGGACTGAATACCTCAACCTCATTCTCATTCTTAAACTTGTCGATTTTCTAAGCCATTTACGTCAGTGTAATTTTTATTCTCTCTCTCTCTCTCTCTCTCTCTCTCTCTCTCTCTCTCTCTCTCTCTCTCTCTCTCTCTCTTCCTTTCAAAAATATCATAATTCATCAATATGTGATGGAGGATGCCCTCAAAATTTAAATGGTTCGCTGTAAATGTAGTTCCAATATAAAAATTGACAACTGATCGATTGCGCTTTATAAAGAAAATAAAAGTGTTCTCTCTACACTGAACATTACCAGGAACAACGATATGACAAGGAAACTATAAATATTACAATCAGCAATGGTTTCCCCGAGACGTAGAAACGAAAAGTTATCACGACAGTTGTTATTACAAACACAGGGATAGTCTACTGGCCTGCACACCTGACTGTAGAACGATAACTACTTAGGAACTAGTAAAAGGCAGCAGAGAGAGAGTAATTGTTTGTATTTCCTTCATCAAATAATAATCTGGTATGTACAGTGTAAACAGCCTATGTACAAAAAGGCAAATGCAAGCACAAGACATGATGAGAGCCATAGCGGCCAGACGTGAAGGCAAGTCTGCCAAGGATGATTTACGAGTGTACCACATCGGTTCACAACTTTGGCGGGCTTCCTTGTGACTGGCTGGTATAACTGGTACTGGTATAACGATGGGGCCCCTATTTGTTAAACCCTGTAGCACATGGTTCGCTGGTCAACATACTCTTAGAATTCCATAGTTCTCCATGGTGTCGTCTGCCTCGTCTGATATAATGTCTCTTGATGCAACTGGTTCACTGTTGACGATAGTCAAAAGATATAAGAAAGAAGGAACACTGCAACAAAAATATCTACCCAACTCATTTTGAGTGCTACCCAAGAAATAAGCTTTGATAACCCTGTTAAGTCATATACAAGTCACTCAAATCCTACCCCTCTCACTAAAAGAACATGCTAAGAATAAGCAACATTACGTCTTATTTACCTACTGAAGAATAAGACACATGAACAACACTAGTTACAATGCCTTCTACTCATCTGACTTCAGTATATAAGCCCATGTCTCCCTGCCTGTGCTTCAGATTCATCAAGACTTCTGTACAATTTACAGATAACCCGCACATAGAAGAGAGGAGCTTACGACTACGTTTCGGTCCGACTTGGACCATTTACAAAATCACCATTTATAAACGTCGTCGCAATCTCCTCTCTTCCATGTGCAGGTTAGTTGTGTATTGTTCCAGTCACGGTATTGTGCCTTTTCTTTTGTTGTTATTTATGGCACTGAGCCGAGTGTCGTCCCACGACAAGCTTGTTCTCTCACCTCTGCCTTTTCTTCGTATTTTTACTTGGTTATACCTGTCTCCACCGTCGCATGGTGACACTTTAATGGTCATGAGGAATCAAAGTTACAGAAACGTAATTCAAACAATTCTCGAGTAATCCAAAATTTGGAGAGGACAATTCAGACATTTCATACCATCTTGTATCGCTATGGAGTCATGACTTGAAAAGGGGGTCCAGGAGCTATGGCTTGACTTTTGCCAATACAAATTCGTGAGCACGAACATACAGGTATACATTTTTCCCGACATGATCTCTACACTTCCACACTCTGCATAATCTATTCACCTTCAAAGTTCCCGAACCTCTTATTTTAAGGAGTGGTGTTCCCATAAATCATGCACTGGTGTTCCATAATCATACCATAAATCATGTAGTGGTGTTCCAATAATTATACCATGAATCATGTAGTCATGTTTCATAATCATACCATAAATCATGTACGTCTTATTAAGAGCTCGTATGTTTTCATGTTCCCTCAGGTAAGTGTTAAAGCTCTTAAAAACATCAGAAGCACAATATAATCGGACTGGGAGGAAGCGAACGCAGTCAGGCCGGTTAAGAGGCGGAGCTAGCAGCAGAGGCTCAACCCCTGCAACCAACAACTAGGTGTGTGCACTTAAGCACGGGCTTTATCACTGCTTGGCCGGAGCTTCCCTTGCGTTCATGGTCTGGCAGGTGTATCTGCATACAACAAGCATGGTGCATGTTTCCTCACAACGCTGTGATATGTTACAACACACAATACACTGCACCACCGCTACTGCTCGCTCAGTACACTTGCATATACCTTACACTTCACCAAATTAACTGTTACTAGTATAACATTCTATCCAGATAACTGTGAGAGTCGTTGCTCCTTAATAAAAAAAGTATGCGAGACATGAGGAATCGACTTGTGTTTGTGTGTGTTAATGAATGGGTTAATCAATACACTACTGAAAGTGTATGTTTATAGAGAAGCAACTGATATGTCAGAACATTATTCACTGGTACCAACAGTAAGAGGGATGGAGGACAAAGAGAAAGATATCGTTGGGTAAAAGAGAAGTGAACGTGAATGACCTAGGAAAGGGGCGGTCAGTGGAAGGAATGAACAACTGCTGAATTTAAAGTTTTAGTAGAGGAAGAACAACGAAGGAGAAGGTCGAAGAGAAGTGGCGTGAACTTAACATGGTGGTAGGGCAGCCAACAGGAACTGGTGTCTGTGGGAGGGTGGAACAGAGAGGAGAAAAACAGAAACCAAAACATATTATTTTTCCTTCATGTATTAATTGCATTTACCAGTGAGCTTCAATTAAAACCCATTAAAACCAATAAAAAAATATAAGCAAATTATTCGCAATAACTAAAAGTCGGATTTGGGGAGAATCGTTTATTAGTCTTATTGAATATTATAACGGCTTAAAATTGCTGAACCGAGTTTAGCCAAGCCTAGATAGTGTATGAATAGAAATCATCTCATTTAATTCACAGAGTGCGAAGTCAACGTTGAGGTTGGATGGACAGGTTGATAATGATCATCCTGAGTAGAAATGTCGCAGTTAACAAAATGGAATTCATTGTAATTTAGGAGAAGTTGTGCTCGTTTGCTTATTCAACGCTTGTAACCCAAACAAAAGTCGTCTGAGGTGGCTGGAAGCTTAGTGGCTGCCAGCCACCTTAGATGTGGAACATAAACTGGATCACTCACCAGCCGTTAAACAGACTAAGCTAGATCACTCACCACTGTTAAACAGACTAAGCTGGATCACTCACCCCCGTTAAACAGACTAAGCTGGACCACTCACCACCGTTCAATAGACTAAGCTGGATCACTCACCAGCCGTTAAACAGACTAAGCTGGACTACTCACCAGCCGTTAAACAGACTAAGCTGGACCACTCACCAGCCGTTAAACAGACTATGCTGGACCACTCACCAGCCGTTAAACAGACTAAGCTGGACCACTCACCAGCCGTTAAACAGACTAAGCTGGACCACTCACCAGCCGTTAAACAGACTAAGCTGGACCACTCACCAGCCGTTAAACAGACTAAGCTGGACCACTCACCAGCCGTTAAACAGACTAAGCTGGACCACTCACCAGCTGTTAAACAGACTAAGCTGGACCACTCACCAGCCGTTAAACGGACTAAGCTGGACCACTCACCAGCCGTTAAACAGACTAAGCTGGACCACTCACCAGCCGTTAAACGGACTAAGCTGGACCACTCACCAGCCGTTAAACAGACTAAGCTGGACCACTCACCAGCTGTTAAACAGACTAAGCTGGACCACTCACCAGCCGTTAAACGGACTAAGCTGGACCACTCACCAACCGTTAAACAGAGCTGGAACAAATAAAACAGATTTGCGTCAAAAAAAGTTACGACCAGGAAGGCTGGAGTACAAAACAACGAATGTTTGACTCAAACTGACCTTTGTAACCGTCACATTTGGAAGTGGAAGTTGCCTCACTTCTTCAACATGTTCAGCTGGAAACAAATATTTGGGTCAGCTTCTTTTGTTCCCTCTCTCTCCACCAGTCCTATTTTGTTTAGCTATTTGTTAACTGCCAGTCAAGTTATGAACTGTTACATCTCTGACTGGTGTGAAGACACAAGGAGTTAAAGTCTTATTACAGCGCCATTTCGCTCAAGGGAAACACGGAAAAGTTTTTAACTGTGGTCTTAGGCTGTTGGAAGTGTCTTTTCTTGAACTTTTCGTCTCGTTGCCTCTTCCAACTTTCTGTTATTGTAGTTACTTTCAGTCATTTATTTCTGGTTTTTCTACCTTCTTGTTTGCCTCACCGTCTATTTCATTAAATATAAAAATCTGCATTTCAGTTTTTGCAATCAGCCTGACCTTACTAACATAGTACTTAATTACTCCTCATTTAAACTCTTACAACCATATTATTCTGCTTTTCCAGTGTTTTAATAATCGTTTTTTTTGTCAGTCATTTGGTTCTTTACATTTACATCCCCAGTCTCTTGTATAATTGATAGTCATGACCTACTATATCATTCACAGTCACTGCCCCTTATAATTATTTTGCAACCACTCTCTCGTATATTTTGCAACCATTTCCTCATATAACTCGCAACCCTTAATGTCCTGTTATATAACTTGTAACCACTAGTATCGTGTTATATAACTTGTAACCACTAGTATCCCGTTATATAACTTGTAACCACTAGTATCCTGTTATATAACTTGTAACCACCAGTATCCTGTTATATAACTTGTAACCACTAGTATCCTGTTATATAACTTGTAGCCACTAGTATCCTGTTATATAACTTGTAACCACCAGTATCATGTTATATAACTTGTAACCACTAGTATCCTGTTATATAACTTGTAGCCACTAGTATCCTGTTATATAACTTGTAACCACCAGTATCATGTTATATAACTTGTAACCACCAGTATCCTGTTATATAACTTGTAACCACCAGTATCCTGTTATATAACTTGTAACCACCAGTATCCTGTTATATAACTTGTAACCACCAGTATCCTGTTATATAACTTGTAACCACCAGTATCCTGTTATATAACTTGTAACCACTAGTATCCTGTTATATAACTTGTAACCACCAGTATCCTGTTATATAACTTGTAACCACCAGTATCATGTTATATAACTCGTAACCACCAGTATCCTGTTATATAACTTGTAACCACCAGTATCCTGTTATATAACTTGTAACCACTAGTATCCTGTTATATAACTTGTAACCACCAGTATCCTGTTATATAACTCGTAACCACCAGTATCCTGTTATATAACTTGTAACCACCAGTATCCTGTTATATAACTTGTAACCACCAGTATCCTGTTATATAACTTGTAACCACCAGTATCATGTTATATAACTTGTAACCACTAGTATCCTGTTATATAACTTGTAACCACTAGTATCCTGTTATATAACTTGTAACCACCAGTATCATGTTACATAACTTGTAACCACCAGTATCCTGTTATATAACTTGTAACCACCAGTATCATGTTATATAACTTGTAACCACTAGTATCATGTTATATAACTTGTAACCACTAGTATCCTGTTATGTAACTTGTAACCACCAGTATCATGTTATTTAACTTGTAAACACCAGTATCCTGTTATATAACTTGTAACCACTAGTATCCTGTTATATAACTTGTAACCACCAGTATCCTGTTATATAACTTGTAACCACTAGTATCCTGTTATATAACTTGTAACCACCAGTATCATGTTATATAACTTGTAACCACTAGTATCATGTTATATAACTTGTAACCACTAGTATCCTGTTATGTAACTTGTAACCACCAGTATCATGTTATATAACTTGTAAACACCAGTATCCTGTTATATAACTTGTAACCACTAGTATCCTGTTATATAACTTGTAACCACCAGTATCCTGTTATATAACTTGTAACCACTAGTATCCTGTTATATAACTTGTAACCACCAGTATCATGTTATATAACTTGTAACCACTAGTATCCTGTTATATAACTTGTGTTGCGGCCCCCTGCCAAACTAGCGGTTAAATAGTTAACCTGCCGGCCGGCAGTACCACTGGGTACGTCATCAAACCCAATGTGGGGACTGCTGAGCCGGCCTTAGAACAGTAAGTTCCTGAGTGCCTCACGGTGCGCATCTAAGCAGTAGGTACCTGACCACCTAATCGTACAGTCTACTGGCTTTAGAAACATTATGTACCTGAGCGCCTCACTGTACGCACCTAAGCAGTAGGTACCTGACCACCTAAGGGTGCACGTCTACTGGCTTTAGAAACAGTAAGTACCTGGGTGCCTCACGGTGCGCATCTAAGCAGTAGGTACCTGACCACCTAATCGTACACGTCTACTGGCTTTAGTAACAGTATGTACCTGAGCGCCTCACTGTACGCACCTAAGCAGTAGGTACCTGACCACCTAAGGGTACACGTCTACTGGCTTCAGTAACATTAAGTACCTGAACTCCTCAGGGTACACATCTACGCAGTAGGTACCTGAACACCTAATCGTACCTATCTACTGGCGTTAGAAGAACCGCTCACCGCAGCTCACTGAGTCTGTTGGCCTCAGTTACTTGACGGCCGCATTCAGTGAGCTTGCAGCATGGTGTTCGGCTAGCGGTGTGTCAACCGGCTTTGGAGAGGATTTACTGGACTACTGGTGATGTCTGTGGACTCACCGTCTACGCTGATCAACTGTGGGCCGGAATCATCAGATGCTGTTTAGTGGGACATTACATGAAGAAAAGGTTGGAGTGTTACACTGAACTGGGCCAGGACCGTAGTGTGACACTTAGGGACGTATGATGGAGTGGAACACTGAGATATGCACAGGACCGTAGTGGAACACTGAGATGAAAAGGGTGTCGTGTGACACTGAAGATGGCCTGGTTGTAGTGTACACTGAATAGTGTCATGTGACTGGCTCGACCGGATAAGTGTCGTGAGAAGCAGTTGATTGTAATTTATTATTATACAAATGTTATTTATAATTTATTATTTTAGCATATATATATAGTGACACAGTAGTGTCAAGAAAGTTGTACCCTGTGTAGGGTTATGAATTATTTATTATTTTAGTAAAATGCTAATTATAATTTATTATAGTAACATGTACATATTATCATATGTTAATTCCAATACCTCTAGACCAAAGATAGTTGATTTTTATATATTAAAGATTAATTGATTTTAATGTGTGTATTTATGTATCCCGAACTCTTTATTACAAAAGGAGTAAATCTTACCATTTATATTTTAAAAATTAATTTTTTTGTAATAACTTGTAACCACTAGTATCCTGTTATATAACTTGTAACCACTAGTATCCTGTTATATAACTTGTAACCACCAGTATCATGTTATATAACTTGTAACCACTAGTATCCTGTTATATAACTTGTAACCACTAGTATCCTGTTATATAACTTGTAACCACTAGTATCCTGTTATATAACTTGTAACCACCAGTATCCTGTTATATAACTTGTAACCACCAGTATCCTGTTATATAACTTGCAACCACTAGTATCCTGTTATATAACTTGTAACCACCAGTATCCTGTTATATAACTTGTAACTACCAGTATCCTGTTATATAACTTGTAACCACTAGTATCCTGTTATATAACTTGTAACCATCAGTATCCTGCTATATAACTTGCAACCACTAGTATCCTGTTATATAACTTGTAACCACTAGTATCCTGTTATATAACTTGTATCCACCAGTATCCTGTTATATAACTTGTAACTACCAGTATCCTGTTATATAACTTGTAACCACCAGTATCCTGTTATATAACTTGTAACCACTAGTATCCTGTTATATAATTTGTAACCACCAGTATCCTGTTATATAACTTGTAACCACTAGTATCCTGTTATATAACTTGTAACCACTAGTATCCTGTTATATAACTTGTAACCACCAGTATCCTGTTATATAACTTGTAACCACCAGTATCCTGTTATATAACTTGTAACCACCAGTATCCTGTTATATAACTTGTAACCACCAGTATCATGTTATATAAC
>NC_091308.1:13950011-14017989 GCF_038502225.1 Cherax quadricarinatus
CGTGTGTGTGTGTGTGTGTGTGTGTGTGTGTGTGCGTGTGTGTGTGTGTGTGTGTGTGTGTGCGTCTCAGGGTGTGTCCTGAGCATCATCAACATGCAGCAGGGAGCACGTGAGAGAGGCAGGGAGGAGAGGCAATCGATGAAGCCAGTTGACACAGAGCACTCGAGCAGAATGATGGAGAGAGAGCTTCGGTGATACCCACCCACAACACCAACAACAACAACACTCTCATTTTTAGAACTCTGGGGTTTCACTTTTGGTAAATATATCGTCTAGTGATTTGTGAGGTTTCTTTCTCTGACGGCAGTGTCTTGGTGCTGTTAAAGGGCTCTCGATTCAAAGAACCGGAGCTACCCTTCCTCTACTTGTTATCAAACATGATTGTCTCCCATTCTAGGAACTTCATCGTAAATATAATTTAAGAACCATCTGTCAAAAACGTTTGTACATTATATACTTTGTACTCAGACAGTATGTCCTTATTCTACTACGTTATTTATTTACGTATTTTCCAACCTCAGTTTCCTAACGTTTTCTGTTTTCTTACAAATGCTATTTTCTGTTTTCAAAGTTAAGATAGGTTAGCTTACATAAACCTGTCAAAAATGTATCTTTAAGCATATTAAGCAAATTAAATTACAAATTAATGTGTGATAAGTGAGGAAGTGTGGAACCTGCAGCAGCAGCAGCAGCAGCAGCAGCAGCAGCAGCAGCAGCAGCAGCAGCAGCAGCAGGGAACCAGCAGCAGCAGGGAACCTGCAGCAGCAGCAGCAGCAGCAGCAGGGAACCTGCAGCAGCAGCAGCAGCAGCAGCAGCAGCAGCAGCAGCAGGGAACCTGCAGCAGCAGCAGCAGCAGCAGCAGCAGGGAACCAGCAGCAGCAGGGAACCAGCAGCAGCAGCAGCAGCAGGGACCCAGCAGAAGCAGGAAACCAGCAGCAGCAGCAGGGAACCAGCAGCAGCAGGGAACCAGCAGCAGCAGGGAACCTGCAGCAGCAGCAGCAGCAGCAAGGAACCAGCAGCAGCAGGGAACCAGCAGCAGCAGCAGCACCAGCACCAGCAGCAGACAACCTGCAGGAGCAGCAGCAGCAGGAAAAACCTTCAAAACAGATGAAGCACGTTCATCGCAAACGAAGAAACCGCAAAAACTATAGTTAGAATTACCGACAGTATGTTAGGCAAACGGAAACGTTCTGTCACTGGTTAGCGAAAAGTGTCATTAATAAAATCTCATTACCTGTCCATGTGTCCTCCTAAGTATGAGAAACGAAGATGAAAAAACGTTGAGATCTACGCGTATATGACTGATGGTGCCTCAGTGTCTCGAGTCAAGAAAGTCATACTAACATGTGGCGGAATGAGTGTTTATTCTTACTCATTATTATACACATTCTCACTTACATAGCTGTCATTCCTTTAGTTATATCACATGCTATGATAGCTGTCGTTCCTTTAGTTATATCACTTACTATGATAGCTGTTATTCATTTAATTATATCACTTGCTATGATAGCTGTCATTCCTTTACTTATATCACATGCTATGATAGCTGTCATTCCTTTAGTTATATCACATACTATGATAGCTGTCGTTCCTTTAGTTATATCACATGCTATGATAGCTGTCATTCCTTTAGTTATATCACATGCTATGATAGCTGTCATTCCTTTACTTATATCACTTGCTATGATAGCTGTCATTCCTTTACTTATATCACATGCTATGATAGCTGTCATTCCTTTAGTTATATCACATACTATGATAGCTGTCGTTCCTTTAGTTATATCACTTGCTATGATAGCTGTCATTCCTTTAGTTATATCACATGCTATGATAGCTGTCATTCCTTTAGTTATATCACATGCTATGATAGCTGTCATTCCTTTAGTTATATCACATGCTATGATAGCTGTCATTCCTTTAGTTATATCACATGCTATGATAGCTGTCATTCCTTTAGTTATATCACATGCTATGATAGCTGTCATTCCTTTACTTATATCACATGCTATGATAGCTGTCATTCCTTTAGTTATATCACATACTATGATAGCTGTCATTCCTTTAGTTATATCACATGCTATGATAGCTGTCATTCCTTTAGTTATATCACATGCTATGATAGCTGTCATTCCTTTAGTTATATCACATGCTATGATAGCTGTCATTCCTTTACTTATATCACATGCTATGATAGCTGTCATTCCTTTACTTATATCACATGCTATGATAGCTGTCATTCCTTTAGTTATATCACATACTATGATAGCTGTCGTTCCTTTAGTTATATCACTTGCTATGATAGCTGTCATTCCTTTAGTTATATCACATGCTATGATAGCTGTCATTCCTTTAGTTATATCACATGCTATGATAGCTGTCATTCCTTTAGTTATATCACATGCTATTATAGCTGTCATTCCTTTAGTTATATCACATGCTATGATAGCTGTCATTCCTTTAGTTATATCACATGCTATGATAGCTGTCGTTCCTTTAGTTATATCACATGCTATGATAGCTGTCGTTCCTTTAGTTATATCACATGCTATGATAGCTGTCATTCCTTTAGTTATATCACATGCTATGATAGCTGTCATTCCTTTAGTTATATCACTTGCTATGATAGCTGTCATTTCTTTAGTTATATCACATGCTATGATAGCTGTCATTCCTTTAGGTATATCACATGCTATGATAGCTGTCATTCCTTTATTTATATCACTTGCTATGATAGCTGTCATTTCTTTAGTTATATCACATGCTATGATAGCTGTCATTCCTTTAGTTATATCACATGCTATGATAGCTGTCATTCCTTTAGTTATATCACATGCTATGATAGCTGTCATTTCTTTAGTTATATCACATGCTATGATAGCTGTCGTTCCTTTAGTTATATCACATGCTATGATAGCTGTCATTCCTTTAGTTATATCACTTGCTATGATAGCTGTCATTCCTTTAGTTATATCACATGCTATGATAGCTGTCATTCCTTTAGTTATATCACATGCTATGATACCTGTCATTCCTTTAGTTATATCACATGCTATGATAGCTGTCATTCCTTTAGTTATATCACATGCTATGATAGCTGTCATTCCTTTATTTATATCACTTGCTATGATAGCTGTCATTTCTTTAGTTATATCACATGCTATGATAGCTGTCATTCCTTTAGTTATATCACATGCTATGATAGCTGTCATTCCTTTAGTTATATCACATGCTATGATAGCTGTCATTTCTTTAGTTATATCACATGCTATGATAGCTGTCGTTCCTTTAGTTATATCACATGCTATGATAGCTGTCATTCCTTTAGTTATATCACTTGCTATGATAGCTGTCATTCCTTTAGTTATATCACATGCTATGATAGCTGTCATTCCTTTAGTTATATCACATGCTATGATAGCTGTCATTCCTTTAGTTATATCACATGCTATGATAGCTGTCATTCCTTTAGTTATATCACATGCTATGATAGCTGTCATTCCTTTAGTTATATCACATGCTATGATAGCTGTCATTCCTTTAGTTATATCACATGCTATGATAGCTGTCGTTCCTTTAGTTATATCACATGCTATGATAGCTGTCATTCCTTTAGTTATATCACATGCTATGATAGCTGTCGTTCCTTTAGTTATATCACATGCTATGATAGCTGTCATTCCTTTAGTTATATCACTTGCTATGATAGCTGTCATTCCTTTAGTTATATCACTTGCTATGATAGCTGTCATTCCTTTAGTTATATCACATGCTATGATAGCTGTCGTTCCTTCAGTTATATCACATGCTATGATAGCTGTCATTCCTTTAGTTATATCACATGCTATGATAGCTGTCGTTCCTTCAGTTATATCACATGCTATGATAGCTGTCATTCCTTTAGTTATATCACATGCTATGATAGCTGTCGTTCCTTCAGTTATATCACATGCTATGATAGCTGTCATTCCTTTAGTTATATCACATGCTATGATAGCTGTCATTCCTTTAGTTATATCACATGCTATGATAGCTGTCGTTCCTTTAGTTATATCACTTGCTATGATGGCTGTCATTCCTTTAGTTATATCACATGTTATGATAGCTATCATTCTATTAGTTATATTGACGGCTATGATTTGTACCACTCTGTTAGCTATGTTACTTTTTATAATAGCTTGGAAAATAAGTAATATCTGTTACTTTGTACTATCCTGTAGATACTCTCATTCTAAATTACGTTGAATACTAAAGTGTATAAGGAGCATGGGAGAATGCCTTACAATACCGCCAACAAGTCACGGCACCGTGGTAGCAACAAGTCACTGCACCGTGGTAACAACAAGCCACGGCACTGTGGTAGCAGCAAGTCACGGCTCCGTGGTAGCAACAAGTCACGGCACCGTGGTAGCAACTAGCCACGGCACCGTGGTAGCAACAAGTCACGGCACTGTGGTAGCAACAAGTCACGGCACTGTGGTAGCAACAAGCCACGGCACCGTGGTAGCAGCAAGTCACGGCACTGTGGTAGCAACAAGTCACTGCACCGTGGTAGCAACAAGTCACTGCACCGTGGTAACAATAAGCCACGGCACCGTGGTAGCAACAAGTCACGGCACTGAGGTAGCAACAAGCCACGGCACCGTGGTAGCAACAAGTCACGGCACTGTGGTAGCAACAAGCCACGGCACTGTGGTAGCAACAAGTCACTGCACCGTGGTAGCAACAAGTCACTGCACCGTGGTAACAACAAGCCACGGCACTGTGGTAGCAACAAGTCACGGCACTGTGGTAGCAACAAGCCACGGAACCGTGGTAGCAACAAGTCACGGCACTGTGGTACCAACAAGTCACGGCACTGTGGTAGCAACAAGCCACGGCACCGTGGTAGCAACAAGTCACGGCACTGTGGTAGCAACAAGTCACTGCACCGTGGTAGCAACAAGTCACTGCACCGTGGTAACAACAAGCCACGGCACCGTGGTAGCAACAAGTCACGGCACTGTGGTAGCAACAAGCCACGGCACCGTGGTAGCAACAAGTCACGGCACTGTGGTAGCAACAAGCCACGGCACTGTGGTAGCAACAAGTCACTGCACCGTGGTAGCAACAAGTCACTGCACCGTGGTAACAACAAGCCACGGCACTGTGGTAGCAACAAGCCACGGAACCGTGGTAGCAACAAGTCACGGCACTGTGGTAGCAACAAGCCACGGCACTGTGGTAGCAACAAGCCACGGCACTGTGGTAGCAACAAGCCACGGCACCGTGGTAGCAACAAGCCACGGCACTGTGGTAGCAACAAGTCACGGCACTGTGGTAGCAACAAGCCACGGCACCGTGGTAGCAACAAGTCACGGCACTGTGGTAGCAACAAGCCACGGCACTGTGGTAGCAACAAGTCACTGCACCGTGGTAGCAACAAGTCACTGCACCGTGGTAACAACAAGCCACGGCACTGTGGTAGCAACAAGTCACGGCACTGTGGTAGCAACAAGCCACGGCACCGTGATAGCAACAAGTCACGGCACTGTGGTAGCAACAAGCCACGCCACTGTGGTAGCAACAAGCCACGGCACTGTGGTAGCAACAAGCCACGGCACCGTGGTAGCAACAAGCCACGGCACTGTGGTAGCAACAAGTCACGGCACTGTGGTAGCAACAAGCCACGGCACTGTGGTAGCAACGAGCCACGGCACTGTGGTAGCAACAAGCCACGGCACTGTGGTAGCAACAAGTCACGGCACTGTGGTAGCAACAAGCCACGGAACCGTGGTAGAAACAAGTCACGGCACTGTGGTAGCAACAAGCCACGGAACCGTGGTAGCAACAAGCCACGGCACTGTTGTTTTGCCTGGAGTTTACCTGGAGAGAGTTCCGGGGGTCAACACCCCCGCGGCCCGGTCTGTGACCAGGCCTCATGGTAGCAACAACTATCCCACAAACTGGAAACAGACGTGCTGTCAGTGCGTCATTGGACGTTTATCAAATTGGGAGTTGGTAATGGTTCTGGTCCTACCCGAACCTTCACTAGTTAACATTTCCAATTTGTGTGTTAGTTGAGAGCGAGAGCGAAAGCGAGAGAGAGAGAGAGAGAGAGAGAGAGAGAGAGAGAGAGAGAGAGAGAGAGAGAGAGAGAGAGAGAGAGAGAGAGAGAGAGAGAGAGAGACAGAGAGAAAGACAGACAGACAGACAGACAGACAGACAGACAGACAGACAGACAGACAGACAGACAGACAGACAGACGGACATACAGAGATTAATTAATTAGATTTTGTCCCCGAAGTAGCTAGCGTATTGTGCACCCCATAAATAACCAGTGGAGGGCAGCGCAAGAGTATATAGACACACAAAAAGCCTAGGAACTAGGCCTCAGAAGAGTTGAGACGAGTACATTTGGATTTATATCTACACATTTGACGTAACTGTTGCAAGCAAATTTAGGAAATTCGCTTAATATGTTTGTTATGTTATTTTCATTTATAAGATACCTTGACTGTATATCTCTATATTTCTCACTAAGTGGACAATTAAGCATGTTGTGTTGAAGAAAGTGTCCAGAGGGCTAGCCACATACTTTGATCTTTATTTGTGTGTTTGCCAGACTGCGAGAAGCAGAGTTATAACCAAACTTTAGCCTGGCTACTAAAGCATCTGTCAGGCTGCACACATTGCAAATTGCTCCTTAAACGTACTTATGCATGTTCATGTTATCATGGTGGATGACAGACCTACTCAGGCTTCGAACTACATTCCTGTAACATTCAGTTTCATTATTTACTTTTCCCTAATTTTATTCCTAATACTAGACACAAGAGTTATGAATAACAGACAGCTACATTGAGAAAAGTACAGTACACCAACACAGGCTATAAGAAAGTGTTTGAGAGGTGCAATAAAGGTTTGAGGTGAGGGAGGTCGGGGCAAGAGATGGGGGGGATAGATGTTCCTGGATGTCAGGGCGAGGGATAGGAAAGGAGGGAGGGTGTTCCTGAAGGTCAGGGGTGGGGAAATAACTGGGATGGGTTTTGCGGGGACGGGGGAGGGAGGGGGGTTCCTGTGGCACAGGTGAAGATCAATGGGACAACTGCACGATTTATGGTCACTGGCTTTACTTGCCAGCAATTTTTGTCAGCCGCTTCTGCTGTGTTCCGGCATCGTATTCTCAACTATATGTGGTTGTAGGGTTCAAGACTCGGCTCCTGGCTAGGTTTCTTAACCAGCCGCTGCCGAGTCTCCAACCTGTTCTCTGATACATCAGAATGACCTCGTCTAGTGATACAGTGAATTAAGCTGTCGATTTATCTTTTAACAATTGAAATTTATTTTGGGGAGGCTTTAAATTCGTGAGTGGGTACAGGCGAGTGTGTTGGTGTGTGTACCTCATCTAGTTGCGGTTGCAGGGGTCGAGTCACAGCTCCTGGCCCCGCCTCTTCACTGGTCGTTACTAAGCCACTCTTCCCGCTCCATGAGCTATGTATGGACCCTGCCTCCACTATATCACTTCCCAGACTATTTCACTTCCTGACATCTCTGTGACTGACGAAATACTTCCTATGATTCATTTTTTATTTTGTGTGTGTATGTGTGTGTGTGTGTGTGTATGTATGTATGTGTGTGTGTGTGTGTGTGTGTGTGTGTGTGTGTGTGTGTGTGTGTGTGTGTGTGTGTGTTTGTGTGTCTTTCGTTACAGTTATTGATGCTGCAGATTTCATTTTCAGTTCCCACTGTTTAAAAAAACAACAATTGTCATTATTGTTGCCGTCATTGCTTTTGTTCCTTTTACGTCAACGTTGCCATAACATTTTCTGCTGCACGGTATCTGAGAACAACAGCCTTGTGATGTGCGAGTCTGGCTGTCAGGATGTGCAAAACATTTAACTTTCCAGAGAAGTGGTAGACGTATATCACTGACGCACCTACTCCATGTCTAATCTTCAAAACAGCTCTTCATTTTCCCCCTCTGGCTGCTGTTTATAACTGCACCTGGGTTTCTGTCGTGTTGGTGTACCCAGACGCCCTCCCGAGTGTCGAAGATGAGGTAGTAACAACCAAAAATAATAAAAAAAAGGCACAATACCGTGACTGGAACAATACACAAATAATCCGCACTACTACCTCTCTTGCTCCAGTCAATGTCTGCTGGCCTATATATACTCCCTTCTTCTCTCCTTTCTGTTAGTGTGACTTTGTAAATGGTCCAAGTCGGACCGAAACATCGTCGTAAGCTCCTCTCTTCTATGTGCGGGTTATTTGTGTATAGTAACAACCAAATGTTGATTGCGAATGCTTCTGAATATGTGTGTGTGTGTGTGTGTGTGTGTGTGTGTGTGTGTGTGTGTGTGTGTACTCACCTATTTGTACTCACCTATTTGTGGTTGCAGGGGTCGAGTCCTAGCTCCTGGCCCCGCCTCTTCACCGGTTGCTACTAGACCCTCTCTCTCCCCGCTCCATGAGCTTTATCAAACCTCGTCTTAAAACTGTGTATGGTTCCTGCCTCCACTACGTCATTTTCTAGGCTATTCCACTGCCTTACAACTCTATGACTGAAGAAATACTTCCTACTATCTCTCTGACTCATTTGTGTCTTCAACTTCCAATTGTGGCCTCTTGTTTCTGTGTCCCCTCCCTGGAACATCCTGTCCTTGTCCACCTTGTCTATTCCACGCAGTATTTTATATGTCGTTATCATGTCTCCCCTGACCCTCCTGTCCTCCAGTGTCGTCAGGCCGATTTCCCTTAATCTTTCTTCATAGGACATTCCCCTTAGCTCTGGAACTAACCTTGTCGCAAACCTTTGTACTTTCTCTAGTTTCTTGACGTGCTTTATCAAGTGCGGGTTCCAAACAGGTGCTGCATACTCCAGTATGGGCCTGACATACACGGTGTACAGTGTCTTGAATGATTCCTTACTAAGGTGTCGGAATGCTGTTCTCAGGTTTGCCAGGCGCCCATATGCTGCAGCAGTTATCTGATTGATGTGTGCTTCCGGAGACATGCTCGGTGTTATACTCACCCCAAGATCTTTCTCCTTGAGTGAGGTTTGCAGTCTTTGGCCACCTAGCCTATACTCTGTCTGTGGTCTTCTGTGCCCTTCCCCTATCTTCATGACTTTGCATTTGGCAGGACTAAATTCGAGAAGCCATTTGCTGGACCAGGTGTCCAGTCTGTCCAGGTCTCTTTGAAGTCCTGCCTGGTCCTCATCAGATTTAATTCTCCTCATTAACTTCACATCATCTGCAAACAGGGACACTTCTGAGTCTAACCCTTCCGTCATGTCGTTCACATATACCAAAAATAGCACTGGTCCTAGGACCGACCCCTGTGGGACCCCGCTCGTCACAGGTGCCCACTGTGATACATCATTACGTACCATGACTCGTTGTTGCCTCCCTGTCAGGTATTCTCTGATCCATTGCAGTGCCCTTCCTGTTATATGCGCCTGATGCTCTAGCTTCTGCACTAATCTCTTGTGAGGAACTGTGTCAAAGGCCTTCTTGCAGTCCAAGAAGATGCAATCAACCCACCCCTCTCTCTCTTGTCTTACTTCTGTTATTTTATCATAAAACTCCAGAAGGTTTGTGACACAGGATTTGCCTTCCGTGAATCCGTGCTGGTTGGCATTTATACTCCTGTTCCGTTCCAGGTGCTCCACCACTCTCCTCCTGATAATCTTCTCCATAATTTTGCATACTATACACGTCAATGACACAGGTCTATAGTTTAGTGCCTCTTTTCTGTCTCCTTTTTTGAAAATGGGAACTACATTTGCCGTCTTCCATACCTCAGGTAGTTGCCCAGTTTCCAGGGATGTGTTGAAGATTGTGGTAAGTGGTACGCACAACATATCTGCTCCCTCTCTAAGGACCCATGGAGAGATGTTGTCCGGTCCCATTGCCTTTGAGGTATCGATGTCCCTTAGCAGTTTCTTCACCTCCTCCTCATCTGTATGTATGTCGTCCAACACTTGTTGGTGTATTCCTTGTTGGTGTCCCCATCTGGTCTGTCCCCCCAGAGTCCTTCCTGTCTCTACTGTAAATACTTCCTTAAATCTCGTGTTGAGCTCCTCACATACCTCTTGATCGTTTCTTGTGAGTTCTCCACCTTCTTTCCTCAGCCTTATCACCTGGTCCTTGACTGTTGTCTTCCTCCTAATGTGGCTATACAGCAGTTTCGGGTCAGATTTGACTTTCGATGCTATGTCGTTTTCATACTGTCGCTGGGCCTCCCTCCTTATCTGCGCATACTCGTTTCTGGCTCTTCTACTAATCTCCTTGTTTTCCTGGGTCCTATGCCTCCTGTACCTTTTCCATTCTCTGTTGCACTTAGTTTTTGCCTCCCTACACCTTCGGGTAAACCAAGGACTCGTTTTGGTCTTCCTATTATTTCTGTTTCCCTTGGGAACAAAACTTTCCTCTGCCTCCTTGCACTTTGTTGCCACATATTCCATCATCTCGTTTACTGATTTTCCTACCATTTCTCTGTCCCACTGAACCTCCTGCAGGAAGTTTCTCATACCTGTGTAGTCCCCCCTTTTATAGTTTGGCCTGTCCCCTTCAGTTCCTGTTACCTTCTCCACTTGTAACTCTACTATATAGTCAAAACTCAGAACCACATGATCGCTAGCTCCAAGGGGCCTCTCGTAAGTGATGTCCTCGATGTCTGAACTGCTCAGGGTGAACACAAGATCCAGTCTTGCTGGCTCATCCTCCCCTCTCTCTCTGGTTGTGTCCCTGACATGTTGATGCATGAGGTTTTCAAGTACCACATCCATCATCTTGGCTCTCCATGTTTCGGGACCCCCATGTGGCTCCAGGTTTTCCCAGTCGATCTCCCTGTGGTTGAAATCGCCCATTACCAGTAACTTTGCTCTGCTCGAGTGAGCTCTTCTTGCCACCTCAGCCAGTGTGTCCACCATCACCCTGTTGTTTTCTTCGTACTCCTCTCTTGGCCTCCTGCAGTTCTGTGGTGGGTTATACATCACTCCAATGACTACTTTATGTTCTCCGGACTGAATTGTACCTACAATGTAGTCTCTTTCTCCAATCATGTCCATGCCTTCCATTTCCTCAAATCCCCATTGGTGTTTTATGAGCAGTGCAACCCCTCCTCCCCCTCTACTCCTTCTATCTTTCCTCAGGATCTGATATCCTGTTGGGAAGATTGTGTCTGTTATTGTCTCAGCGAGTTTTGTTTCTGTGACTGCTATGATGTCTGGGGATTTTTCACTGATTCTTTCATTCCACTCCTCATGTTTATTCGTTATTCCATCCGCGTTTGTGTACCAAACCTTTAGTTTCTTTTCTATCATTGTGGTCATGCAAGTATATTGGGGTTGGGGGAGCGAGAGCCTTGGTGGGGGCCTATATGGGGCTGTGGTGTAGGTGGGGTATGTGTTGATGGGGGTGGGGTCAGAATGCCCATAAGGGACAGCTGTTGGGGTGAGGTTTGTGATATGGGTGTTGGTGGCAGAGGGAACAGTGAGTGGGTTGTAGTATAGGTTGCTCAGTTGCGTTGGGAATGTTGCGGGTGGGGTCTTTTGGTGGGAGATTCTGTGGGGTGTGTTTGCCCTTCCTCCTGTGTCTGGGTCCTGCTCATTTTCATTGCTTCTCGTTCCTCCTTGCGTCTCTGTACCCTCTCTTTCAGTGTAGTCCTTTCTTCTTGTGTTCTGTCGCGGTCGAGGTATACTCTCTGGTACCCCTCTTTGTCCCTCAGTCTTGCTTTCTCTTGCAGAATCCTGATTCGAACTGATTCTTCCTTGAAAGTTACTCTGACAGGCCGTATCCTTCCACTCGCAAACCACCCAATTCTCTGAAAATTTGTCACCTGGGTCATATTGCCCTCCCCTATTGTTTTCATGATGCCTTCAATCATTTTTTTCTCCTCCTGTTTTATTTCTTCAAAGTTGGCCCCCTTGGCTTCTTGGAGCCCGTACACAAAGACTGACCTCGCCCTTTCCTCCTCCCACTGAGTCTCCATCTGCTTCCTCTGAGGCATTTTATTTCCTTCCATTGACATGTTCTTGCCTTCAGTCCCTGTCATATCTGAAACTTCTATTCTCAGTGGACTGTCTTTCCTGGCCAGCTGTCCCTTGCTACTGCAGTTGGCTGTTAGAATCTCTGCATATAACAAACCTTCATTGTCTTTGGACCTGTCGCTTGATCTTAGTGTGCTCATCGTCTTTTCCCTGGCCCCACGTGGGTCTGATAGGGCCTTCGTGTACGGCATGTCTCCGTTGTTGCTTACCATCCCCTTGTCTGCGCCTGACTTTGAATTTCCATCATTGTCTTCAGACCTGTCGCTTGATCTCAGTGTGCTCATCGTCTTTTCCCTGGCCCCACGTGGGTCTGATAGGGCCTTCGTGTACGGCATGTCTCCGTTGTTGCTTACCATCCCCTTGTCTGCGCCTGACTTTGAATTTCCTGATGTCACATCTGAATTGCCATTTATCTCTCTAATCTGTTTCAGGCTTTGCAGTTTCTCTTCTAAGCACTGTATCCTAGCTTCTGCTGCTAAGACCTGTACTTCCCACTTCCTGCACTCTTCAGCTATCCGCTCCTCCATTTTCTTACCAAGCTCTACTATCTTCCTTCCCCACTCTTCCTCCCTTTTTTGGAGCTCTAACTCCCAGTCTTTCCTCCCTGGTTCGTCTACCAGATCTCTGGTTTTCCGTCCTCTAAGGCCGTCCTCTAAGTGTGTGTGTGTGTGTGTGTGTGTGTGTGTGTGTGTGTGTGTGTGTGTGTGTGTGTGTGTGTGTGTGTGTGTGTGTGTGTGTGTAATCACCTAGGTGTACTTGTTGAATTTCTGGGTAAGAACGTCAGCTCTTGCGCCTGTCTCTTAATTTTCAGTTTTTGTAGTTTTCTGAATTTCTTTTACTGTTTGATGTTTTTCTGCTTCTGTTATGTCGGCCACTAGACTATTCCGCTACTCTACTACTCTTTCTCTTTCCAAACAGCTCTACTGCTCTGTGTTTCCAAACAGCGCTACAGCTCTGTTTCCAAACTGCTCTACTGTGTATTTCCAAACAGCTCTACTACTTTTTGTGTTTCCAAACAGCTCTGCGGACGCTCTACTTGTTAGTGTTCTGTTTCCCATCGTTCTATTTATCCAATAGTCTGTAGCTGCTTTGACTATTCCCTTGGATACAGGTGCATCGTGTACATATTCCTTTATTTCTTCTCTATCCTCGTTTTTCTCGCCTTGTTGAGGTGTAGAGTGCGAAGTGTCTTCATTACCCAGTTCCGGTGTTCCTCTTTTAGCAAAAATTTGAACCTTCTCAATTTCTTTTGTTCGTAATTAGATGCCATGCACTTCTGAAATTGTCCTACGTATGCTCTTTGTGTCCTGAAGTCTTTAATTAAAAGTTCCTGGATGCCATTTTTATGTTTGTCAGTTTGGTGAACGTAGCTGACATTATGGGAGCATGTGCGTTTATGGGAGCATGTGGGGCATGATGTTTCGTCTAGTTCTGTGAGTTGTTCTTCTATGTGGAGAAGAACAGCTCACAGAACAACTTTTTGCACCCTCGACAATTTCCAATAATTTTATAACTATTACTGCCGCCAGCGTCGCTGAAGTAACTCAAGAGACTAGTATGTGTCACAGGATGGATCCTCGTTGGAATCTACGGGTAACATTCATCATCTACGGGTAACATTCATCATCTACGGGTAACATTCATCATCTACGGGTAACATTCATCATCTACGGATAACATTCATCATCTACGGGTAACATTCATCTACGGGTAACATTCACTCTTTCCAAAGTCGGACGGAAACGTCGTTATTAGATTTATTCTGCGTGCGGGTTATTTGTGTATTGTTCAAATCTCGGTATTGTGACTACTCGTTCATTTGGTTTATTGCATTCTGTTGCTTAGGTATTGTTGTAACATTTCGCCTTATTGTCGCTCGGTTTTCCATTTTACAGACCAGTCATTCTTGTAGCAGAATGTGAAAGGTCTTCTTTTAATGTTGCAATCTTGGCATATGTATTCAGCCTATCCTTCTCCTTGTTCAATATCTAGAAAAGTTTCATAACCTGTGATGCGGTAAAGGAAAAAAATCCATCTCTGAAACAATGGTCATATAGGGGATAATTCACACTTTAAATGCGTATTATGTAGGTTTTTGTCCCCATCATTTTGCACTGGGTGTCGTCCCGGGTGGCTTATGTTAGGTAAGGTTCGTCAGGAAACAGGACAAATGTTTCCTGACGAGGGTTTTCCTCAGGTGATGACTTGAATTTCTATTCCTGGGGAGAGTAGAGGACTAGGAAATTTGTTTTGAAGCAGCGTTGTTATTATTATTATTATATTATTAGTATTATTATTATTGGGCCCTCAAGCCCCTCCTAACTACTCAAGGTTCGTTCTCCTTCCTTCGCTGCCGCTCTTGTGTGTCTTTCAACTATATTGTTCCGAAGCTTAGTGAAAATTGTCTCATCTTTCCCAAATACCTGGATAATCTTCGCTTTTTTTCCGAGCGTCTGCTAGCATGCCAGTTTCCATTAATTTGTTGTAAACTTGGGGTAAGGACTTGCTCAGCAGTCCTTCTCACAGTATCCACAACAATATATTGCTGTTGTTCAGTCCAGTCCTCGGTGCTTGTTTCCAAGTTTGCCACCTCTGGTCTGTTTTACTTTTTTCTTCTCTTTGCCTTTCGAGTTTTTTTTATTTAGACTCGTTTAACTGTGAATATAATTTAGAAACTTCTATTAAGCTGCTCTCATGTTTATGTAATATTGACGAAGCCTCGTCAATATGGCTGATTGGTTTCATTCTCTAGCTCAACTTTTAATATTACTCTTGGGTAACTGTAGTATTTTTCTCATTTTTGCTCTCAAATTTATTAAAAAAAATCGTTTCCTGGTTAAATTATATTTTTTAACCTCCCGGTAGTTTCTGTTGGCTTTAGCATTAAGTTTATTCTGTATCTTTCATAAATCGTTTTTCGTTTCTCATTCATCTCCTTGCATTGTCTGTTAATCCATTACTTTTCTGTGCGTGTACTCGCCTTCTTACTGTCATAGAAGTAGTCGTTCGAAGAGCGACTCTTAAAAGAGCATACATCATCTATTGCTAACCGGCCAGCACCTGACAATGATTCCATCTAGAAAGTGAAATGCTTATATTTATATATATATATATATATATATATATATATATATATATATATATATATATATATATATATATACATGTGCCGAATAGGCAGAACTTGCGATCTTGGCTTAAATAGCAACGCTCATCTTGCCATATAGGACAAGTGAAAATTTGTGTATGCAATAATTTCGTGAGACAGTAGGTAAAATGAAAGGGGGTAAGGCAGCCGGGATTGATGGGATAAAGATAGAAATGTTAAAAGCAGGTGGGGATATAGTTTTGGAGTGGTTGGTGCAATTATTTAATAAATGTATGGAAGAGGGTAAGGTACCTAGGGATTGGCAGAGAGCATGCATAGTTCCTTTGTATAAAGGCAAAGGGGACAAAAGAGAGTGCAAAAATTGTAGGGGGATAAGTCTGTTGAGTATACCTGGTAAAGTGTATGGTAGAGTTATTATTGAAAGAATTAAGAGTAAGACGGAGAATAGGATAGCAGATGAACAAGGAGGCTTTAGGAAAGGTAGGGGGTGTGTGGACCAGGTGTTTACAGTGAAACATATAAGTGAACAGTATTTAGATAAGGCTAAAGAGGTCTTTGTGGCATTTATGGATTTGGAAAAGGCGTATGACAGGGTGGATAGGGGGGCAATGTGGCAGATGTTGAAGGTGTATGGTGTAGGAGGTAGGTTACTGAAAGCAGTGAAGAGTTTTTACGAGGATAGTGAGGCTCAAGTTAGAGTATGTAGGAAAGAGGGAAATTATTTCCCAGTAAAAGTAGGCCTTAGACAAGGATTTGTGATGTCACCATGGTTGTTTAATATATTTATAGATGGGGTTGTAAGAGAAGTAAATGCGAGGGTCTTGGCAAGAGGCGTGGAGTTGAAAGATAAAGAATCACACATAAAGTGGGAGTTGTCACAGTTGCTCTTTGCTGATGACACTGTGCTCTTGGGAGATTCTGAAGAGAAGTTATATATATATATATATATATATATATATATATATATATATATATATATATATATATATATATATATATATATATATATATATATATATATATATATATATTATTTTATTATCACACTGGCCGATTCCCACCAAGGCAGGGTGGCCCGAAAAAGAAAAACTTTCACCATCATTCACTCCATCACTGTCTTGCCAGAAGGGTGATTTACACTACAGTTTTTAAACTGCAACATTAACACCCCTCCTTCAGAGTGCAGGCACTGTACTTCCCATCTCCAGGACTCAAGTCCGGCCTGCCGGTTTCCCTGAACCCCTTCATAAATGTTACTTTGCTCACACTCCAACAGCACGTCAAGTATTAAAAACCATTTGTCTCCATTCACTCCTATCAAACACGCTCACGCATGCCTGCTGGAAGTCCAAGTCCCTCGCACACAAAACCTCCTTTACCCCCTCCCTCCAACCTTTCCTAGGCCGACCTCTACCCCGCCTTCCTTCCACTACAGACTGATACACTCTTGAAGTTATTCTGTTTCGCTCCATTCTCTCTGCATGTCCGAACCACCTCAACAACCCTTTCTCAGCCCTCTGGACAACAGTTTTGGTAATCCCGCACCTCCTCCTAACTTCCAAACTACGAATTCTCTGCATTATATTCACACCACACATTGCCCTCAGACATGACATCTCCACTGCCTCCAGCCTTCTCCGCGCTGCAACATTCATCACCCATGCTTCACACCCATATAAGAGCGTTGGTAAAACTATACTCTCATACATTCCCCTCTTTGCCTCCAAGGACAAAGTTCTTTGTCTCCACATACTCCTAAGTGCACCACTCACCCTTTTCCCCTCATCAATTCTATGATTCACCTCATCTTTCATAGACCCATCCGCTGACACGTCCACTCCCAAATATCTGAATACATTCACCTCCTCCATACTCTCTCCCTCCAATCTGATATCCAATCTTTCATAACCTAATCTTTTTGTTATCCTCATAGCCTTATTCTTTCCTGTATTCACTTTTAATTTTCTTCTTTTGCACACCCTACCAAATTCATCCACCAATCTCTGCAACTTCTCTTCAGAATCTCCCAAGAGCACAGTGTCATCAGCAAAGAGCAACTGTGACAACTCCCACTTTATGTGTGATTCTTTATCTTTTAACTCCACGCCTCTTGACAAGACCCTCGCATTTACTTCTCTTACAACCCCATCTATAAATATATTAAATAACCACGGTGACATCACACATCCCTGTCTAAGGCCCACTTTTACTGGGAAATAATTTCCCTCTTTCCTACATACTCTAACTTGAGCCTCACTATCCTCGTAAAAACTCTTCACTGCTTTCAGTAACCTACCTCCTACACCATACACCTGCAACATCTGCCACATTGCCCCCCTATCCACCCTGTCATACGCCTTTTCCAAATCCATAAATGCCACAAAGACCTCTTTAGCCTTATCTAAATACTGTTCACTTATATGTTTCACTGTAAACACCTGGTCCACACACCCCCTACCTTTCCTAAAGCCTCCTTGTTCATCTGCTATCCTATTCTCCGTCTTACTCTTAATTCTTTCAATAATAACTCTACCATACACTTTGCCAGGTATACTCAGCAGACTTATCCCCCTATAATTTTTGCACTCTCTTTTATCCCCTTTGCCTTTATACAAAGGAACTATGCATGCTCTCTGCCAATCCCTAGGTACCTTACCCTCTTCCATACATTTATTAAATAATTGCACCAACCACTCCAAAACTATATCCCCACCTGCTTTTAACATTTCTATCTTTATCCCATCCCGGCTGCCTTACCCCCATTCATTTTACCTACTGCCTCACGAACTTCCCCCACACTCACAACTGGCTCTTCCTCACTCCTACAAGATGTCGTTCCTCCTTGCCCTATACACGAAATCACAGCTTCCCTATCTTCATCAACATTTAACAATTCCTCAAAATATTCCCTCCATCTTCCCAATACCTCTAACTCTCCATTTAATAACTCTCCTCTCCTATTTTTAACTGATAAATCCATTTGTTCTCTAGGCTTTCTTAACTTGTAAATCTCACTCCAAAACTTTTTCTTATTTTCAACAAAATTTGTTGATAACATCTCACCCACTCTCTCATTTGCTCTCTTTTTACATTGTTTCACCACTCTCTTAACCTCTCTCTTTTTCTCCATATACTCTTCCCTCCTTGCATCACTTCTACTTTGTAAAAACTTCTCATATGCTTTTTCTCCCTTACTACTCTCTTCACATCATCATTCCACCAATCGCTCCTCTTCCCTCCCGCACCCACTTTCCTGTAACCACAAACTTCTGCTGAACACTCTAACACTACATTTTTAAACCTACCCCATACCTCTTCGACCCCATTGCCTATGCTCTCATTAGCCCATCTATCCTCCAATAGCTGTTTATATCTTACCCTAACTGCCTCCTCTTTTAGTTTATAAACCTTCACCTCTCTCTTCCCTGATGCTTCTATTCTCCTTGTATCCCATCTACCTTTTACTCTCAGTGTAGCTACAACTAGAAAGTGATCTGATATATCTGTGGCCCCTCTATAAACATGTACATCCTGAAGTCTACTCAACAGTCTTTTATCTACCAATACATAATCCAACAAACTACTGTCATTTCGCCCTACATCATATCTTGTATACTTATTTATCCTCTTTTTCTTAAAATATGTATTACCTATAACTAAACCCCTATCTATACAAAGTTCAATCAAAGGGCTCCCATTATCATTTACACCTGGCACCCCAAACTTACCTACCACACCCTCTCTAAAAGTTTCTCCTACTTTAGCATTCAGGTCCCCTACCACAATTACTCTCTCACTTGGTTCAAAGGCTCGTATACATTCACTTAACATCTCCCAAAATCTCTCTCTCTCCTCTGCATTCCTCTCTTCTCCAGGTGCATACACGCTTATTATGACCCCACTTATATATATACATATATATATATATATATATATATATATATATATATATATATATATATATATATATATATATATATATATATATATATATATATATATATATATATATATATATTTATATATATATATATATATATATATATATATATATATATATATATATATATATTCATTAATGTATACCAGTTATATTCCAATGCAAATGTTACACACGTTGTTGTATGTAATGATAATTACTCATAGTGATAAATATAAAATTAAAATCGAAGTTTTTTCTTGTTGAATGATACAAAATTAATTTATGTAAATCATCGGTACAGAAATGCATATATTTAGATTACACTTTAGCCAAGTACTCTGAATTTTATGAGCCGCGTAAAAAAGGTAAAAATTATATTAAAATTCGTTCCTGTTAGCAAGCGAAAATGAATAAATAAATAATTGCTTAAATATATATATATATATATATATATATATATATATATATATATATATATATATATATATATATATATATATATATATATATATATATATATATATATATATATATATATATATAAATATAGATATATATATATACATGTATATATATATACGTATATATATATATATATATATATATATATATATATATATATATATATATATATATATATATATATATATATATATATATATATGTATATATATATATGCAAAACAACCACTCTGAAAGAATAGAGAAATTCCAAGCGCTTTCGTGACTACTCACATTATCAAGGAACATAGTTCCTTGATAATGTGAGTAGTCACGAAACCGCTTGGAATTTCTCTATTCTTTCAGAGTGGTTGTTTTGCATATTCTGAAATCACCTGTTTACTGTGGTCTTATTGCATATATATATATATATATATATATATGTATATATATATATATATATATATGTATATATATATATACATATATATATATATATGTATATATATATATATACATATATATTTTTTTTTTTTTTTTTTATTATCACACCGGCCGATTCCCACCAAGGCAGGGTGGCCCGAAAAAGAAAAACTTTCACCATCATTCACTCCATCACTGTCTTGCCAGAAGGGTGCTTTACACTACAGTTTTTAAACTGCAACATTAACACCCCTCCTTCAGAGTGCAGGCACTGTACTTCCCATCTCCAGGACTCAAGTCCGGCTTGCCGGTTTCCCTGAATCCCTTCATAAATGTTACTTTGCTCACACTCCAACAGCACGTCAAGTATTAAAAACCATTTGTCTCCATTCACTCCTATCAAACACGCTCAAGCATGCCTGCTGGAAGTCCAAGCCCCTCGCACACAAAACCTCCTTTACCCCCTCCCTCCAACCCTTCCTAGGCCGACCCCTACCCCGCCTTCCTTCCACTACAGACTGAAACACTCTTGAAGTCATTCTGTTTCGCTCCATTCTCTCTACATGTCCGAACCACCTCAACAACCCTTCCTCAGCCCTCTGGACAACAGTTTTGGTAATCCCGCACCTCCTCCTAACTTCCAAACTACGAATTCTCTGCATTATATTCACACCACACATTGCCCTCAGACATGACATCTCCACTGCCTCCAGCCTTCTCCTCGCTGCAACATTCATCACCCACGCTTCACACCCATATAAGAGCGTTGGTAAAACTATACTCTCATACATTCCCCTCTTTGCCTCCAAGGACAAAGTTCTTTGTCTCCACAGACTCCTAAGTGCACCACTCACTCTTTTTCCCTCATCAATTCTATGATTCACCTCATCTTTCATAGACCCATCCGCTGACACGTCCACTCCCAAATATCTGAATACGTTCACCTCCTCCATACTCTCTCCCTCCAATCTGATATTCAATCTTTCATCACCTAATCTTTTTGTTATCCTCATAACCTTACTCTTTCCTGTATTCACCTTTAATTTTCTTCTTTTGCACACCCTACCAAATTCATCCACCAATCTCTGCAACTTCTCTTCAGAATCTCCCAAGAGCACAGTGTCATCAGCAAAGAGCAGCTGTGACAACTCCCACTTTGTGTGTGATTCTTTATCTTTTAACTCCACGCCTCTTGCCAAGACCCTCGCATTTACTTCTCTTACAACCCCATCTATAAATATATTAAACAACCACGGTGACATCACACATCCTTGTCTAAGGCCTACTTTTACTGGGAAAAAATTTCCCTCTTTCCTACATACTCTAACTTGAGCCTCACTATCCTCGTAAAAACTCTTCACTGCTTTCAGTAACCTACCTCCTACACCATACACTTGCAACATCTGCCACATTGCCCCCCTATCCACCCTGTCATACGCCTTTTCCAAATCCATAAATGCCACAAAGACCTCTTTAGCCTTATCTAAATACTGTTCACTTATATGTTTCACTGTAAACACCTGGTCCACACACCCCCTACCTTTCCTAAAGCCTCCTTGTTCATCTGCTATCCTATTCTCCGTCTTACTCTTAATTCTTTCAATTATAACTCTACCATACACTTTACCAGGTACACTCAACAGACTTATCCCCCTATAATTTTTGCACTCTCTTTTATCCCCTTTGCCTTTATACAAAGGAACTATGCATGCTCTCTGCCAATCCCTAGGTACCTTACCCTCTTCCATACATTTATTAAACAATTGCACCAACCACTCCAAAACTATATCCCCACCTGCTTTTAACATTTCTATCTTTATCCCATCAATCCCGGCTGCCTTACCCCCTTTCATTTTACCTACTGCCTCACGAACTTCCCCCACACTCACAACTGGCTCTTCCTCACTCCTACAAGATGTTATTCCTCCTTGCCCTATACACGAAATCACAGCTTCCCTATCTTCATCAACATTTAACAATTCCTCAAAATATTCCTTCCATCTTCCCAATACCTCTAACTCTCCATTTAATAACTCTCCTCTCCTATTTTTAACTGACAAATCCATTTGTTCTCTAGGCTTTCTTAACTTGTTAATCTCACTCCAAAACTTTTTCTTATTTTCAACAAAATTTGTTGATAACATCTCACCCACTCTCTCATTTGCTCTCTTTTTACATTGCTTCACCACTCTCTTAACCTCTCTCTTTTTCTCCATATACTCTTCCCTCCTTGCATCACTTCTACTTTGTAAAAACTTCTCATATGCTAACTTTTTCTCCCTTACTACTCTCTTTACATCATCATTCCACCAATCGCTCCTCTTCCCTCCTGCACCCACTTTCCTGTAACCACAAACTTCTGCTGAACACTCTAACACTACATTTTTAAACCTACCCCATACCTCTTCGACCCCATTGCCTATGCTCTCATTAGCCCATCTATCCTCCAATAGCTGTTTATATCTTACCCTAACTGCCTCCTCTTTTAGTTTATAAACCTTCACCTCTCTCTTCCCTGATGCTTCTATTCTCCTTGTATCCCATCTACCTTTTACTCTCAGTGTAGCTACAACTAGAAAGTGATCTGATATATCTGTGGCCCCTCTATAAACATTTACATCCTGAAGTCTACTCAACAGTCTATTATCTACCAATACATAATCCAACAAACTGTATATATATATATATATATATATACATATATATACATATATATATATATATATATATATATATACATATATATATATATATATATATATATATATATATATATATATATATATATATATTTATATATATATATAATATATATATATATATATATATATATATATATATATATATATATAATATATATATATATACATTATATATATATATATATATATATATATATAATATATATATATATATATATATATATACGTATATATATATAATATATATATATATATAATATATATATATATAATATATATATATATATATATATATATATAAATATATTAAACTACCGTCCTGCCAAGTGAGTGTAAAACGTAAGCCTGTAATTGTTTTACATGATGGTAGGATTGCTGGTGTCTTTTGTCTGTCTCATAAATATGCAAGATTACAGGTACGTCTTGCTACTTCTACTTACACTTAGGTCACACTACACATACATGGACACGTTTATTTATACACACTCATCTGAGTTTTCTTTGATTTTATCTTAATAGTTCTTGGTCTTATTACTTTTCCTTTTATATCCATGGGGAAGTGGAATAAGAATCTTTCCTCCGTAAGCCATGCGTGTTGTAAAAGTCAACTAAAATGCCGGGAACAATGGGCTAGTAACCCCTTTTCCTGTAAAGATTACTAAAAAGAATAAGAAGAAGAAAATTGTCAAAGTGGGAAGTCTGAATGTGCGTGGATGTTGTGCAAATGACAAGAAAGAGACGATTGTGGATGTTATGAATGAGAAGAAACTGGATGTCCTGGCTTTAAGTGAAACAAAGCTGAAGGGGGTGGGAGAGTTTCAATGGAGAGGAATAAATGGGATTAGGTCAGGGGGTTTCAAATAGAGTTAGAGCTAAAGAAGGAGTAGCAATAATGTTGAAGGATAAGCTATAGCAGGAAAAGAGGGACTACAAATGTATAAATTCAAGGATTATGTGGAGTAAAATAAAGATTGGATGTGAAAAGTGGGTTATAGTAAGCGTGTATGCACCTGGAGAAGAGAGAAGTGTAGAGGAGAGAGAGAGATTCTGGGAAATGTTGAGTGAATGCGTGGGGAGTTTTGAATCAAGTGTGAGAGTAATGGTGGTTGGGGATTTCAATGCTAAAGTGGGTAAAAATGTTATGGAGGGAGTAGTAGGTAATTTTGGGGTGCCAGGGGTAAATGTAAATGGGGAGCCTTTAATTGAGCTATGTGTAGAAAGAAATTTGGTAATAAGTAATACATATTTTATGAAAAAGAGGATAAATAAATATACAAGGTATGATGTAGCACGTAATGAAAGTAGTTTTGTTAGATTATGTATTGGTGGATAAAAGGTTGATGGGTAGGCTCCAGGATGTACATGTTTATAGAGGGGCAACTGATATATCGGATCATTATTTAGTTGTAGCTACAGTTAGAGTAAGAGGTAGATGGGAAAAGAGGAAGGTGGCAACAACAAGTAAGAGGGAGGTGAAAGTGTATAAACTAAGGGAGGAGGAAGTTCGGGCGAGATATAAGCGACTATTGGCAGAAAGGTGGGCTAGTGCAAAGATGAGTAGTGGGGGGGTTGAAGAGGGTTGGAATAGTTTTAAAAATGCAGTATTAGAATGTGGGGCAGAAGTTTGTGGTTATAGGAGGGTGGGGGCAGGAGGAAAGAGGAGTGATTGGTGGAATGATGAAGTAAAGGGTGTGATAAAAGAGAAAAAGGTAGCTTACGAGATGTTTTTACAAAGCAGAAGTGTTATAAGAAGAGCAGAGTATATGGAGAGTAAAAGAAAGGTGAAGAGAGTGGTGAGAGAGTGCAAAAGGAGAGCAAATGAAAGAGTGGGAGAGGCACTGTCAAGAAATTTTAATGAAAATAAGAAAAAATTTTGGAGTGAGTTAAACAAGTTAAGAAAGCCTAGGGAAAGTATGGATTTGTCAGTTAAAAACAGAGTAGGGGAGTTAGTAGATGGGGAGAGGGGGGTATTAGGTAGATGGCGAGAATATTTTGAGCAACTTTTAAATGTTAAGGAAGAAAGGGAGGCGGTAATTTCATGCACTGGCCAGGGAGGTATACCATCTTTTAGGAGTGAAGAAGAGCAGACTGTAAGTGTGGTGGAGGTACGTGAGGCATTACGTAGAATGAAAGGGGGTAAAGCAGCTGGAACTGATGGGATCATGACAGAAATGTTAAAAGCAGGGGGGGATATAGTGTTGGAGTGGTTGGTACTTTTGTTTAATAAATGTATGAAAGAGGGGAAGGTACCTAGGGATTGACGGAGAGCATGTATAGTCCCTTTATATAAAGGGAAAGGGGACAAAAGAGATTGTAAAAATTATAGAGGAATAAGTTTACTGAGTATACCAGGAAAAGTATACGGTAGGGTTATAATTGAAAGAATTAGAGGTAAGACAGAATGTAGAATTGCGGACGAACAAGGAGGTTTCAGAGTGGGTAGGGGATGTGTAGATCAAGTGTTTACATTGAAGCATATATGTGAACAGTATTTAGATAAAGGTAGGGAAGCTTTTATTGCATTTATGGATTTAGAAAAGGCATATGATAGAGTGGATAGAGGAGCAATGTGGCAGATGTTGCAAGTATATGGAATAGGTGGTAAGTTACTAAATGCTGTAAAGAGCTTTTATGAGGATAGTGAGGCTCAGGTTAGGGTGTGTAGAAAAGAGGGAGAATACTTCCCGGTAAAAGTAGGTCTTAGACAGGGATGTGTAATGTCACCATGGTTGTTTAATATATTTATAGATGGGGTTTTAAAAGAAGTAAATGCTAGGGTGTTCGGGAGAGGGGTGGGATTAAATTATGGGGAATCAAATTCAAAATGGGAATTGACACAGTTACTTTTTGCTGATGATACTGTGCTTATGGGAGATTCTAAAGAAAAATTGCAAAGGTTAGTGGATGAGTTTGAGAATGTGTGTAAAGGTAGAAAGTTGAAAGTGAACATAGAAAAGAGTAAGGTGATGAGGGTATCAAATGATTTAGATAAAGAAAAATTGGATATCAAATTGGGGAGGAGGAGTATGGAAGAAGTGAATGTTTTCAGATACTTGGGAGTTGACGTGTCGGCGGATGGATTTATGAAGGATGAGGTTAATCATAGAATTGATGAAGGAAAAAAGGTGAGTGGTGCGTTGAGGTATATGTGGAGTCAAAAAACGTTATCTATGGAGGCAAAGAAGGGAATGTATGAAAGTATAGTAGTACCAACACTCTTATATGGATGTGAAGCTTGGGTGGTAAATGCAGCAGCGAGGAGACGGTTGGAGGCAGTGGAGATGTCCTGTCTAAGGGCAATGTGTGGTGTAAATATTATGCAGAAAATTCGGAGTGTGGAAATTAGAAGGTGTGGAGTTAATAAAAGCATTAGTCAGAGGGCAGAAGAGGGGTTGTTGAGGTGGTTTGGTCATTTAGAGAGAATGGATCAAAGTAGAATGACATGGAAAGCATATAAATCTATAGGGGAAGGAAAGAGGGGTAGGGGTCGTCCTCGAAAGGGTTGGAAAGAGGGGGTAAAGGAGGTTTTGTGGGTGAGGGGCTTGGACTTCCAGCAAGCGTGCATGAGCGTGTTAGATAGGAGTGAATGGAGACGAATGATACTTGGGACCTGACGATCTGTTGGAGTGTGAGCAGGGTAATATTTAGTGAAGGGATTCAGGGAAACCGGTTATTTTCATATAGTCGGACTTGAGTCCTGGAAATGGGAAGTACAATGCCTGCACTTTAAAGGAGGGGTTTGGGATATTGGCAGTTTGGAGGGATATGTTGTGTATCTCTATACGTATATGCTTCTAAACTGTTATATTCTGAGCACCTCTGCAAAAGCAGTGATAATGTGTGAGTGTGGTGAAAGTGTTGAATGATGATGAAAGTATTTTCTTTTTGGGGATTTTCTTTCTTTTTTTTGGGTCACCCTGCCTCGGTGGGAGACGACCGACTTGTTGAAAAAAAAAAAATATATATATATATACGTATATATATATATATATATATATATATATATATATATATATATATATATATATATATATATATATATATATATATATATATATATTTATATTATATATTATATATATATATATATATATATATATATATATATATATATATATATATATATATATATATATATATATATATATATATATATATATATATATATATATACAATGTGTGTGTGTAGTAAGTGTGGATTTTTAGGGTCGGCCTAGGAAAGGTTGGAGGGAGGGGGTAAAGGAGGTTTTGTGTGCGAGGGGCTTGGACTTCCAGCAGGCACGCGTGAGCGTGTTTGATAGGAGTGAATGGAGACAAATGGTTTTTAATACTTGACGTGCTGTTGGAGCGTGAGCAAAGTAACATTTATGAAGGGGTTCAGGGAAACCGGCAGGCCGGACTTGAGTCCTGGAGATGGGAAGTACAGTGCCTGCACTCTGAAGGAGGGGTGTTAATGTTGCAGTTTAAAAACTGTAGTGTAAAGCACCCTTCTGGCAAGACAGTGATGGAGTGAATGATGGTGAAAGTTTTTCTTTTTCGGGCCACCCTGCCTTGGTGGGAATCGGCCAGTGTGATAATAAAAAATAATAAAAAATTTGAAAGATGGTAATTCTATTGGACTTGGCAGTTGGGATTAAAGGCTTTTCAGGGGCAAGTTTATTAATGGACTTTTGAAGGTCCGACTTTAGGTGATTTACTGTGATGGGGCATTTTAAAGGCGGCAAATTTTGTGACATGTGACTGATAGGCATGGAAAATTTTGAGGCTTGCATATAAAATTTTTAATGCTGGTAAGTTCGATTATTTAAAAAAATGAAAAGGATACAGATATTAAAATAATTTCAATATATGTAATTATAATAATAATTTTGACATCGAACAGACTTTAGTTTCAGAGAGTTAACTAGCACTTTATCGGGAAGTTTTTCACATAAAGTTATAGCAGAATTCGACGAATACTTAATGAAGGTTCACTAAAGACCCGAAAAAATACATAGCAAACATATTAAAGAATCAGAGTCACAATGGCGTGGGAGGAAAGAATTCTTAATCAACCAAGAATTTCGAGAGGAAACTATAGTTGACGTTTCGGTCCAACCTGGATTATTGCTATTCTGGAACACTTTAGGTCACACACACGCGCACACACACACACACACACACACACACACACACACACACACACACACACACACACACACACACACACACACACACACACACACACACACACACACAAACTGGAGGACCAAGCAGGGATAACAGGGAAGGCACTACAATGGATCAGGGAGTACTTGTCAGGAAGACAGCAGCGAGTCATGGTACGTGGCGAGGTGTCAGAGTGGGCACCTGTGACCAGCGGGGTCCCACTGGGGTCAGTCCTAGGACTAGTGCTGTTTCTGGTATTTGTGAACGACATGACGGAAGGAATAAACTCCGAGGTGTCCCTGTTTGCAGATGACGTGAAGTTGATGAGAATTCACTCGATCGAAGACCAGGCAGAACTACAAAGGGATCTGGACAGGCTGCAGACCTGGTCCAGCAATTGGCTCCTGGAGTTCAATCCCACTAATTGCAAAGTCTTGAAGATTGGGGAAGGGCAAAGAACACCGCAGACGGAGTACAGTCTAGGGGGCCAGAGACTACAAACCTCACTCAAGTAAAAAAAGATCTTGGGGTGAGTATAACACCAGGCACATCTGAAGCGCACATCACCAAATAACTGCTGCAGCATATGGGCGCCTAGCAAACCTCAGAACAGCATTCCGACATCTTAATAAGGAATCATTCAGGACCCTGTACACCGTGTACGTTAGGCCCATATTGGAGTATGCGGCACAAGTTTGGAACCCACACCTAGCCAAGCACGTAAAGAAACTAGAGAAAGTGCAAAGGTTTGCAACAAGACTAGTCCCAGAGCTAGGAGGTATGTCCTACGAGGAGAGGTTAAGGGAAATCAACCTGACGACACTGGAGGACAGGAGAGATAGGGGGGACATGATAACGACATACAAAATACTGAGAGGAATTGACAAGGTGGACAAAGACAGGATGTTCCAGAGATTGGACACAGTAACAAGGGGACACAGTTGGAAGTTGAAGACACAGATGAATCACAGGGATGTTAGGAAGTATTTCTTCAGCCACAGAGTAGTCAGTAAGTGGAATAGTTTGGGAAGTGATGTAGTGGAGGCAGGATCCATACATAGCTTTAAGCAGAGGTATGATAAAGCTCACGGTTCAGGGAGAGTGACCTAGTAGCGATCAGTGAAGAGGCGGGGCCAGGAGCTCGGACTCGACCCCCGCAACCTCAACTAGGTGAGTACACACACACACACAAACTGCTACTACCACACTCAACAGGCTAAGTATCTATAGACAAGTGCCTCTGATAACTAGTAACTACTACTATACTCGAAGACAAAATCCGATGTGTAGGTATACCCTTTCGAGGGATACCTAAATTTGCAGTTTGTTTACCCGTGACCACAAGACAGCACCTCGATCGTTGACCTGAAACACTCATTAAAATTGCTCATTTTCGTGCAATTTGGATTACAGGTACTTTATTTTCTCTTGTCTTTAAACCACAGGTAATCCTAATGCTTTCTTCCCCCTCCCCACCACCGCCCCACCACCGCCACCCCCCCGCCCCCGCCCCCCCCCCCCCACCACCACCCCACCCCCGCCCTACCACCGACCCACCACCGCCCCACCACCGCCCCACCCCCGACCCACCCCCGCCCTACCAGCGCCCCACCACCGCCTCACCACCGCCCCACCACCGCCCCAACACCGCCCCACCACCACCCTACCACCGCCCCACCACCGCCCCACCACCGCCCTACCAGCGCCCCACCACCGCACCTCCACCGCCCCACCACCGCCCCACCCCCGCCCCACTCCCGCCCCACCCCCGCACCACCCCCGCCCCACCCCCACCCTACCACCGCCCCACCACCGCCCCACCACCGCCTCAACACCGCCCCACCACCGCCCCACCACCGCCCCACCACCGCCCCAACCCCGCCCCACCACCACCCCACCACCGCCCCACCACCGCCCCACCACCGCCCCCACAGCCACCCCACCCCTGCCCCACCATTCTCCCCCCCCCCCGCCTCGCCCAAACTCTTATCATTCGCTCCACAAAAAATCGGACGGTATAATTGATTCTCACATGAGACTTGAAATTTGAACTCAGTTATCCGTGTGGAAATGTCACGTTGGGAGATGTCAACATGGCAATGAGAAAACACTAGTGGGGCGCGACCACTGGTAACACTGCAGTGTTACCACTAGTACAGACTTAACATGCTGCCAGTACTCAGAATCGTGTTGATCCAAGTGCCGTGTACTGTCGACGAGAATGAGGATGAAGACACAAGTTGCAGAACGAGACCGAAATGGAGCTGGTCCAGTGGCTAACGCGACGGTCTGGAGATTTGAGACTCTCTGATCGCGGGTTCGATCCCCACCCGTCGTATGGTTTGTTTTGGAGCTTCGCTTGTCTCTGTCTAGAGGTTTGTCAAGTCGTAACTTGGTAAAGCTCTACACGCGAGTCATACATTGACCCGATGAAACTGTTTACTTTTTAGTGTCTTTATGTCCGTTTCAGGTTCACTCAGTGTCATTATCAGTACTGCATCATCAGTACTGAATTTTCCATTTTTTCTAGTTGGTCTGTCTATCTATATACGTGTCGTATGAATTATATACATATACCATATACTTCGGCTGACTCTCTCTCTCTCTCTAAGGTGCCAAAAGGTGTGTGTGTGTGTGTATTGCTGCAGAAGATAATGACACACGTCATTAAAATTCCCTGACACAGTGCCAGTAGAGTGTTGCTGCTGGTAGATCAACACGACTACTGGATTTTAACTGTGTGTGAGAACGACTGGATCCGTAACTTCAAATACTGTCAACAAATGATATGTATCTGGGGGATATATAATTAAAAGGTATATCACGACCTTTGGTTGGTTTGGTTAATGAGGGTTGAAAGTCTGTCGGCTACACGAGGGTTATTAACATTGTGTACGTTATCTTCTAACCACCAGAGAAGAATATACTGTAATCCCTGGAAAAGGAATTAAAGTAAACTCTAAGTATATACCCGCTGAGACATACACTTCTCATTCTATATATCCTGTCTATGTCCTTTGTACAGAAAATATATCTTTAATGTAGTCTTTGGGCAGAGCTTGTTAGTGGAGTAGCTTTGTAACAGTATGTCAGCCAATGTTTTGATTTATATATATATATATATATATATATATATATATATATATATATATATATATATATATATATATATATATATATATATATATATATGTCGTGCCGAATAGGCAGAACTTGCGATCTTGGCTTAAATAGCAACGCTCATCTTGCCATATAGGACAAGTGAAAATTTGTGTATGCAATATTTCGCCAAAATCATTCTGAACCTAACGAAAAAAATATATTTGATTGTGTTTGTTCAGTATTAAATTATTGTAAACGTATTTAAAATATAATTAGTTGGGTTAGGCTAAAATAAACTGTTTTTGTTATAATAAGGTTAGGTAAGTTTTCTAAGATTCTTCTGGTGCAAAATTAAAATTTTTTACACCAACATTAATGAAAAAATATATCTTTAAACGTATAAGAGACATTTTTAGAAAGGATTTAATTTTAAATGAGTTCTTGCTAATTGACCAGTTTTACATATTCGGCACGACATTATATATATATATATATATATATATATATATATATATATATATATATATATATATATATATATATATATATATATATATATATGTATATATATATATATATATATATATATATATATATAATATATATATATATATATGTATATATATATATATATATATATTATATATATATATATATATATATATATATATATATATATATATATATATATATATATACATATATATATATATATATATATATATATATATATATATATATATATATATATATATAATATGCATATATATATCTCCGCATTGGTGTTGCCCTTCGACTTGCCGAACCTATTCTCGCCGAACACAGGTGTGTTTGTGGCAGTGAAGCAGCAGACCGATTCGGGTACCATGGTCTTGTGTGCCGTAAATCCGAGGGAAAGATTGCAAGACACGAGGAGGTTAATAACATTATCAAGAGGAGCTTCACAACAGCCGGATGCCCAGCAGTAAAGGAGCCACCCCAACTATGCAGATCTGATGGCAGCCAGAAGCGTCCAGATGGTATCACACATCAAGCCTGGACAGACGGCAAGCAGGTGGTGTGAGACTACACATGTGCATCTACCTTGGCTGATACCTATCTCCAATACACCAGAGAGGAAGGAGGGGCAGCCGCCAGCTTCAGGGAGTCCCAAATGTCTAGAAAATATGGAGAACTTGTCCATCATTATATGTTTGTTCCCATATGCTCAGAGACCCTGGGCTCACTGGGAAAGAGTGCATCTAAGTTCCTTAAGGAGCTGGGAAAAAGACTCATTAGGGTAGCCTGGGATCCCAGGGCAGCTAGTTTTCTGTTCCAGCGACTCAGCGCTGCTGTTCAGAGGGGAAATGCCTGCTGTATTTTGGACACGCGCCCCAGCTCTCAGGAGCTGGATGAGATTTTCGCATTATAATCAGCTACAAACATGTAACAATATGTACTAGACATTTGTCTCTCACATCTCATGTACTGTATATGTCACCTGTATATCAACAATGTATCTCTTAAACCTTTTTGTACCATATTATGTAATAAAATATACCTATTGGTAAAAAAGAATGTAAAGATGGGATGGTAGGGGAAGTGGAATATTTAAATGGCTTCAGGAAGAAATCCAAATATTCTTACTTGAAGCCTTTTTATCCACTTCTCCGAGGCTGTGGGTCCCACAATTTACACCAGAGGTGGACCCCGTCTATATATATATATATATAGATATGTGTGTGTATGTGTGTGTGTGTGTGTGTGTGTGTAGAGCAGTCCACAGCAGTAGCGACCTCTGGTTTACTTTTGTTGAATCTAATGATTTAAGTGAGCAAGAGCAGGAGAGGCCGCTCTACTGATAGCCTGAAGCAGACAACCTGAAGATGCAGGTTCCTCCTCATCAACCTTCACCAACTTTGCTAATTAAGATCAATTCAGCTGAATTACCCCCGACAGCGTCGGAGATTAACTTCGTGAAGGCGAGATTGGCATCTGTTTCGCGAGCCAAGTTGATCCACTGTTAGCGTCTCCCAAGCCATAGTTTCCTTCAAGAATATAATGTGATACCTTGTTGCTTCACTTGTCGTCTTGAAGGATCACTCTTTGAGAATTACAGCAACGTATGAACTCCTTCTGCTTCTTTCAGAATTAAAACAAAAATAGTAGTAGTAGTAGTAGTAGTAGTAGTAGTAGTAGTAGTAGTAGTAGTAGTAGTAGTAGTAGTAGTAGTAGTAGTAATAATAATAATAACAATAATAATAATAATAATAATAATAATAATAATAATAATAATAATAATAATAGTAATAATAATAATAATTGATTTAATGATTATAAAATATAGTTACTGATAAAAAACTTAAATCTTTCCAAATGTTGGCACGCAAGCAACCATTGTGTTCCTTTGTTCAGTATTATTTAAATCGCCACGCAAGGGTAAAACTGTTTATTTTTTATTTTTTTCGTTGAACGTTTCGTATTTACGATACGAAATATATTGTCGAATGGACGATATTACCGTCATGAGTAATAGAAAGACTATTGGTGCAGAAGAAACCTTTGTTGTAGACGAGTTAGTGTGTGTGTGTGTGTGTGTGTGTGTGTGTGTGTGTGTGTGTGTGTGTGTGTGTGTGTGTGTGTGTGTGTGTGTGTACTCACCTATTTGTACTCACCTATTTGTGGTTGCAGGGGTCGAGTCACAGCTCCTGGCCCCGCCTCTTCGCTGATTGCTACTAGGTCCTCTCTCTCCCTGCCCCATGAGCTCTATCATACCTCGCCTTAAAACTATGTATGGTTCCTGCCTCCACTACATCACTTTCTAGGCTATTCCATGGCCTGACTACTCTATGACTGAAGAAATACTTCCTAACATCCCTTTGATTCATCTGAGTCTTCAACTTCCAATTGTGACCTCTTGTGTCTGTGTCCCATCTCTGGAACATCCCGTCTTTGTCCACCTCGTCTATTCCGCGCAGTATTTTATATGTCGTTATCATGTCTCCCCTGACCCTCCTGGCCTCCAGTTTCGTCAGGCCGATTTCCCTCAACCTTTCTTCATAGGACAATCCCCGTAGCTCTGGGACTAGTCTTGTTGCAAACCTTTGCACTTTCTCTAATTTCTTGACGTGCTTGACTAGGTGTGGATTCCAAACTGGTGCTGCATACTCCAGTATGGGCCTGACGTAGATGGTGTACAGAGTCTTAAACGAATCCTTACTGAGGTATCGGAACGCTATCCGTAGGTTTGCCAGGCGCCCGTATGTTGCAGCAGTTATCTGATTGATGTGCGCCTCAGGAGATATGCTCGGTGTTATACTCACCCCCAGATCTTTTTCCTTGAGTGAGGTTTGCAGTCTTTGGCCATCTAAACTATATTGTGTCTGCGGTCTTCTTTGCCCTTCCCCAATCTTCTGTGTGTGTGTGTGTGTGTGTGTGTGTGTGTGTGTGTGTGTGTGTGTGTGTGTGTGTGTGTGTGTGTTTGTGTGTGTGTGTGTGTGTGTGTGTGAGTAAGTGTGTGTGCATGTGTGTCTGTATCAGACCTTCAACTTAGATCTTGTACACGCCTCCCTCTTTCCATTAACGGTAAACAATACCGACAACTCGGTGAATAAGACACGTGAATAGCACCAACGTAGCACCAGTGTATTGAACAGAAAGAGTTCAGACTCACAGATACTGCACAGGTGTTATATTCATTAATGCTTTTGCGTTGTGGTTGTGGTCTGTCGTTTGGGGCGGTCATTTCGCGTGCGATTGTCAGATGTTATGAGAACCCGGGTTAATGTCGCTAACTACACTACCAGTAAGGAAAAAATATTGATCTGGTTGTTGCCAGTGTTTTTCAATTGGTTATATATGTGCGGTGCTTTAAAACATGTAATATAAACATGGCTTTAAGACACGTAACATAAACACGGCTTTCAGTCGTTTGCGTACTGCTAAAAAATATACTGGAACACATTCTCCAGAATCGTTGGCTGGTTGTATCGACGTAAATCCAGGTGATGATTAGCAAATATTGTACTGGTAGGTATGTAGCAGTGTGCTACTTCCTTTATAGCGTGTAGCAACTCTGCTTCATTACGCAACCATGTACCAACTCCCCTCATAACCGTATATCACTTTCCCAAACAACAGCGTAGCACCCACCCTGCAAAATTGAAACACTTCCTCCCCTTCCTGCATGAGTGCAGCGCTTCCCGTTGTAGCAGCACAGCACCTACCATTTCATCAGCGCAGCCCCTCCTCTCTCAACAGTGTAACAATTCCCCTCCCAACAGAGCAACGCTTCCCTCTTGCAACAGCGTATCCCCCTCCTCTCCCTTGCAACAGGTTGCAACTCCCTATGCAGCACTGCAGTCCTTCCCTCTTGCCGGCTTACAGTCATATCCTGGTATATAAGTGACATACAACCCAGGATTACACATTTCCCCCATTCCCCGTCCTCCGCATCGCATTAGACTGGGACTGCGGAAGTCTTCTCTTAGCCCGTCCAGGGTAGGACTCAGCCAGCAGAACGTACTGTGATTAGATGAGAGGGTTTCTTGCCATGGCGCATGATCACCACAAGTTGCCCAAAGAATTCGTAAAAGGCGCCTCAGAACACCCTGCGATACATATAAAATTATTTTATGTTCATGGCTTCGTACGAATTCACTAAGTGATTTCACATAGTGTATACATGGTTTCTAATGTTCATGTCATAAAGAGATCTTAGATCTTGTAAAGTTTATGATCAGTATTATTGTATGGATGGAATAGTATTTTTTTTTTTTTTATAAATTCAGGAAATATGATTGATGTGTATATCCACGCGCGTGTTTGTGTGTGAAGGTGTGCGTTTTTTCGTGTGTGAATGTGGGCGCGCGTTTGTGGGTGTGTGCACACATTTTGTGTGAATGTATGAGTACGTCTGTTTGTGTGAACGTGTACGTGCTTGCGTTTGTTTGTGTGTATGTGTGCGTACTTTTGCGTGTGTATGTTACGTTCGTTTTTCCACCTATTTTCGTGTGTAAAGTTGAATTCTAACTCCTGGACCCTTCTAACTTTTTTCCGAGGTTGTAGTTACCTCTAACGATTTGACTTCTGTTACTCCTCGTGAATAACTTGCACTTGAAACCGTTGTACATGTATTCTGATGAGTACATCTCTCCTAATGTGTGTGCACTAAGAGCAAGAGAGCATATTTTGAATTAGTTTCGACTGGTGGTTAAAAATGACAAGCAGCCTTAATAACCCTCGTGTGTCAAGAGGCTTTTTTTTCGGAAGACTTTAAGTACAAGTGAGGCTGTTTGGGTATGGGGGGGGGGGTAGCAGATTTATACAGAATAAAGTTGTGAAGTTTGGAACTTCATTTCTCTTGTTGGTTATGAGAGGATCATCTGGATTTGAGAAATTTGCTCGGTTAAGGTAATTTGGAAATTATATGACGTGCCGTCTCATCCACCTGACTTCCGAAGAAACTCTGTTGAATCTAACTTTATTACCCGCACGTAACGCAGTAGTCGATCACTTATAATCTTGGCAGAATGATCCAAAGAAGAGACCATCAGTGACTTCCACCATCAGTGACTTCCACCATCAGTGGCTTCCATCATCAGTGGCTTCCACCATCAGTGGCTTCCATCTTCAGTGGCTTCCACCATCAGTGGCTTCCATCATCAGTGGCTTCCATCATCAGTGGCTTCCATCATCAGTGGCTTCCACCATCAGTGGCTTCCATCATCAGTGGATTTCATCATCAGTGGCTTCCACCATCAGTGGCTTCCATCATCAGTGGCTTCCACCATCAGCGGCTTCCATCATCAGTGGCTTCCACCATCAGTGGCTTCCATCATCAGTGGCTTCCATCATCATTGGCTTCCACCATCAGTGGCTTCCACCATCAGCGGCTTCCATCATCAGTGGCTTCCACCATCAGTGGCTTCCATCATCAGTGGCTTCCACCATCAGTGGCTTCCATCATCAGTGGCTTCCATCATCAGTGGCTTCCATCATCAGTGGCTTCCATCATCAGTGGCTTCCATCATCAGTGGCTTCCATCATCAGTGGCTTCCACCATCAGTGGCTTCCATCATCAGTGGCTTCCATCATCAGTGGCTTCTATCATCAGTGGCTTCCACCATCAGTGGCTTCCATCATCAGTGGCTTCCACCATCAGTGGCTTCCATCATCAGTGGCTTCCACCATCAGTGGCTTCCATCATCAGTGGCTTCCACCATCAGTGGCTTCCATCATCAGTGGCTTCCATCATCAGTGGCTTCTATCATCAGTGGCTTCCATCATCAGTGGCTTCCATCATCAGTGGCTTCCATCATCAGTGGCTTCCACCATCAGTGGCTTCCATCATCAGTGGATTTCATCATCAGTGGCTTCCACCCTCAGTGGCTTCCATCATCAGTGGCTTCCACCATCAGTGGCTTCCATCATCAGTGGCTTCCACCATCAGTGGCTTCCATCATCAGTGGATTTCACCATCAGTGGCTTCCATCATCAGTGGCTTCCACCATCAGTGTAATCATCATCAGTGGCTTCCACCATCAGTGGCTTCCATCATCAGTGGCTTCCACCATCAGTGGCTTCCACAATCAGTGGCTTCCACCATCAGTGGCCTCCATCATCAGTGGCTTCCACTATCAGTAGCTTCCATCATCAGTGGCTTCCACCATCAGTGGCTTCCATCATCAGTGGCTTCCATCATCATTGGCTTCCACCATCAGTGGCTTCCTTCATCAGTGGCTTCCACCATCAGTGGCTTCCATCATCAGTGGCTTCCATCATCAGTGGCTTCCATCATCAGTGGCTTCCATCATCAGTGGCTTCCATCATCAGCGGCTTCCATCATCAGTGGCTTCCACCATCAGCGGCTTCCATCATCAGTGGCTTCCACCATCAGCGGCTTCCATCATCAGTGGCTTCCATCATCAGTGGCTTCCACCATCAGCGGCTTCCATCATCAGTGGCTTCCATCATCAGTGGCTTCCATCATCAGTGGCTTCCATCATCAGCGGCTTCCATCATCAGTGGCTTCCACCATCAGCGGCTTCCATCATCAGTGGCTTCCATCATCAGTGGCTTCCACCATCAGCGGCTTCCATCATCAGTGGCTTCCACCATCAGCGGCTTCCATCATCAGTGGCTTCCATCATCAGTGGCTTCCACCATCAGCGGCTTCCATCATCAGTGGCTTCCATCATCAGTGGCTTCCACCATCAGCGGCTTCCATCATCAGTGGCTTCTATCATCAGTGGCTTCTATCATCAGTGGCTTTCACCATCAGTGGCTTCCACCATCAGTGGCTTCCGTCATCTGTGGCTTCCATCATCAGTGGCTTCCACTATCAGTAGCTTCCATCATCAGTGGCTTCCACCATCAGTGGCTTCCATCATCAGTGGCTTCCATCGTCATTGGCTTCCACCATCAGTGGCTTCCATCATCAGTGGCTTCCACCATCAGTGGCTTCCATCATCAGTGGCTTCCACCATCAGTGGCTTCCATCATCAGTGGCTTCCACCATCAGTGGCTTCCATCATCAGTGGCTTCTATCATCAGTGGCTTCCATCATCAGTGGCTTCCATCATCAGTGGCTTCCATCATCAGTGGCTTTCACCATCAGTGGCTTCCACCATCAGTGGCTTCCATCATCAGTGACTTTCACAATCAGTGACTTCCATCGTCAGTGACTTTCACAATCAGTGGCTTCCACCATCAGTGGCTTCCATCATCAGTGGCTTCCACCATCAGTGACTTCCATCATCAGTGACTTCCACAATCAGTGACTTCCATCATCAGTGACTTTCACAATCAGTGGCTTCCACCATCAGTGGCTTCCACCATCTGTGGCTTCCATCATCAGTGGCTTCCATCATCAGTGGCTTCCATCATCAGTGGCTTTCACCATCAGTGACTTCCATCATCAGTGACTTCCATCATCAGTGACTTCCATCATCAGTGGCTTCCACCGCGAGCCTCTTACCATTCATTCAGTCAGAGTATCCCCACATGACTCTCATAATGCCATTGCCGCAGTTTCTAAATCCCCAAAGAACTCAGATCTGGTAATATATGTTTGTGAATGGCTCCGCAGATATTTTCACACGTAAACTCTGACATCATGTCAAATACTAAAAACCTTACGTTTTTACTGACCCGGCTCCAACACACCACCGCATCACCAGTCATTCATACATCCCTCCGTGTCAGGGCCGGATTAAGACGTGGGCTTTTGGTGTTGCAGCCCTGGGGCCTCCGCCAGTTGGAGGACCTATGTGGTGTTCATGCGTTATACTGTTTGTATTGGCTTCATAAATCTCCTGTTTAGCGAAAAGTAACTACAGTAACTGTTTGATTACATGCGCCTGTGTCCATTTAGCAAAAAAAAAAAAAATGGAAATTTTCGACTTCTCCATAAACGTCATATCTTAGACGATGAACATTCACACTATCTTAAGACAAGAAAGACAAAGACAAGTTTATGAATTTTATATAGAAAATATTTTTATTGTAGTGTATTCCTAGGGTACCACTAAACCTGGAGGAATCATATAGCGCCCGGGGAATGGTAAACCAGGTTCGATCAAAACAAACCAAGAGTTCTTCGGTGAAAAGGTACTCGCCTTGGTACCTGCCTAGGTACCCGCCTAGGTACCCGCCGCCTTACAGGAACACACTTTGCGTTAAGAGAGCAACATACGAGGCCTGACCTAACCCAGGACAGCCGAAGCCTTAGTATTGGTTAAGTAATCAAGGCTAAAGGCCCCCAGCCCATTAGTTCTCAGCTTAAAAGAATTTCTGTTACAAGGATCTTTGGATCCCTGAGCTGCGATCAGATATCGGAAGAAACATTTTCCTGCCGGTGGATTAGGCCTCAAGCTTCCCCCAGGAGTTCCTGGCTTACAGGTGGTCGCTAGAAATATCCTGTGATACACACCAGCTCTCCAGTAAACACTGAAACTCGATGGTAACACCTTTCCAGACTTTTTTAATTACTTTCTTTAGGTAAGAACCATTGTCGAAAGACTATAATTTTAATATGTTGTTGGCGATGGTTGTATTATTATTATTATTATTATTAGTATTATTAGTATTATTATTATTATTATTATGCACTCAAGTTATAACAATTTTGGGGGGTTGCAAGCTTGACTTATACTTTTCCTGTTCAGTTACTTGCAGTATTTCAGATTTTTATCTTGACTTACACACTTATAGAGAGAGAAAGAGAGAGATCAGCGACACAATAGCACAGACTGGAAAGTGATAAACTACAAATGTGTAAAGAGAAAAATTTTGAAGTGACCATCCCATCGACCATTTCGCCAGAGATACCGATCAACCTCATAACTGTACCAGACCACCTGAGAGGAGAGAGGACCCAAGAAAGACATGATTACCACATACAAGATGCTTATTATATTTGACAGGGTTGATAGAGACAAACTAAAAGACAAGATTCGGGGGTGAGATGAGCTTTAGGAATGTTAGGAAATGCTTTTCCTGCCTCTGGGTGATGAATAACATGAATGAACTACATATCATACACAGTTTTAAGACTGTATATAAAGCCTTAGAGATAGGGCCAGGAGCCGAGACTCACCTATACTGACCCATGTTGATGAGGACCCCAATGGAAATAAGTCATGTATGTTACCTCTGTATGATAATTATCATACAGAGGCAACATACATGATGCCATTTCAATTCTCCTGATGTGAATTCTCAGGCAGCCAGAGCTGAACTAAATGCTGGGTTGTGAGTTCCTGTTTTTATATTTACCAAGCAAAATTCTAGAACATAATAGTTTTACATCGGTCTTTCTTGAAAGTGTTCCAGAAGTGTCCTGACCACAAAAGCAAAGTTCTGAGATTAAAACTGCCTTTTTAAATTTTGTTTAGTTATAAAGAATTGGGAAATGATGCTTATTTCCCAGGAACACGAAAAAAGTGAAATTTTGCTACATAAATTATAATATATGTAACTGTATTTATGTATACCTGTATCTAAATAAGCTTACACACATAAGCGGCGCTATCTATGGATAAATACTGTGACCACATCTACCTAGCTACTCACCCACCTGGTTCCACCCTCACCCATAAAAGACATAATGTGGAGTTCCCCTCAGTAACTGCTTCCTGTGGTCCAGTGGTGGCTCGCTGCGCGCCAAATTTAAGGTTTGATTCTTCGTAGGGACCTCTCGAAAAAAAAAGCGAAAGACGTTATTTGCTTTAGCACACTTATGATGTAGAATATGTAGCGATATAGATATGAATACTACGCTGTTGCCTACAAGGAAAGCAGGAACGGGGATTAATTTATTGAATGGTGTGGTAGAGACTCGACCTTCCGTCTATTCATCACGACAAAAATACGCTACTTAACAATATAGTGAACTCGGTAAGATAAGTATAGTACACTCGGTATGATCGATAGAGTAATCTGTATCTGTGTGAACAATCGTGAATATGCTTGTTATCAGATTTATGCATTTCATTGCTTTGTATCTTCTAAGAGTAGTAACATAAATAAATTATGGTATTTAGGATTATAAATATGTTTTTTTTTTTTTGCTCTAATGCTTAGTCTGAAGTTCGTCTTTGTGAGTAGGAACCTCTGAGCTACGATGACATGACCACTCACAACATCACCTCCAGATGACGTGCTGGGCACCTTGCGTTTTTTGAGCCAGTGTGTGCCTGGAACTGTGTGATTATGTACGTGAATTCTTATTGCAGGATGCGTTATTCTACTCCTGACTGGAGTAACTCTGCCGACCTACATCCCTTGTTCATATAGTCTGTCAGATAGGGAAAAATTGTTTTCATTGCTTATTATTTTCAGTATATATATATATATACATATATATATATATACATACATCTAGGTTTTTCTCCTTTTTCTAAATAGCTCTTGTTCTTTTTTATTTCTTCTATTGTCCATGGGGAAGTGGAAAAGAATCTTTCCTCCGTAAGCCATGCGTGTCGTATGAGGCGACTAAAATGCCGGGAGCAATGGGCTAGTAACCCCTTCTCCTGTATACAATTACTAAAAAAGAGAAGAAGAAAAACTTTATAAAACTGGGTTGCTTAAATGTGCGTGGATGTAGTGCGGATGACAAGAAACAGATGATTGCTGATGTTATGAATGAAAAGAAGTTGGATGTCCTGGCCCTAAGCGAAACAAAGCTGAAGGGGGTAGGAGAGTTTCAGTGGGGGGAAATAAATGGGATTAAATCTGGAGTATCTGAGAGAGTTAGAGCAAAGGAAGGGGTAGCAGTAATGTTAAATGATCAGTTATGGAAGGAGAAAAGAGAATATGAATGTGTAAATTCAAGAATTATGTGGATTAAAGTAAAGGTTGGATGCGAGAAGTGGGTCATAATAAGCGTGTATGCACCTGGAGAAGAGAGGAATGCAGAGGAGAGAGAGAGATTTTGGGAGATGTTAAGTGAATGTATAGGAGCCTTTGAACCAAGTGAGAGAGTAATTGTGGTAGGGGACTTGAATGCTAAAGTAGGAGAAACTTTTAGAGAGGGTGTGGTAGGTAAGTTTGGGGTGCCAGGTGTAAATGATAATGGGAGCCCTTTGATTGAACTTTGTATAGAAAGGGGTTTAGTTATAGGTAATACATATTTTAAGAAAAAGAGGATAAATAAGTATACACGATATGATGTAGGGCGAAATGACAGTAGTTTGTTGGATTATGTATTGGTAGATAAAAGACTGTTGAGTAGACTTCAGGATGTACATGTTTATAGAGGGGCCACAGATATATCAGATCACTTTCTAGTTGTAGCTACACTGAGAGTAAAAGGTAGATGGGATACAAGGAGAATAGAAGCATCAGGGAAGAGAGAGGTGAAGGTTTATAAACTAAAAGAGGAGGCAGTTAGGGTAAGATATAAACAGCTATTGGAGGATAGATGGGCTAATGAGAGCATAGGCAATGGGGTCGAAGAGGTATGGGGTAGGTTTAAAAATGTAGTGTTAGAGTGTTCAGCAGAAGTTTGTGGTTACAGGAAAGTGGGTGCAGGAGGGAAGAGGAGCGATTGGTGGAATGATGATGTAAAGAGAGTAGTAAGGGAGAAAAAGTTAGCATATGAGAAGTTTTTACAAAGTAGAAGTGATGCAAGGAGGGAAGAGTATATGGAGAAAAAGAGAGAAGTTAAGAGAGTGGTGAAGCAATGTAAAAAGAGAGCAAATGAGAGAGTGGGTGAGATGTTATCAACAAATTTTGTTGAAAATAAGAAAAAGTTTTGGAGTGAGATTAACAAGTTAAGAAAGCCTAGAGAACAAATGGATTTGTCAGTTAAAAATAGGAGAGGAGAGTTATTAAATGGAGAGGTAGAGGTATTGGGAAGATGGAAGGAATATTTTGAGGAATTGTTAAATGTTGATGAAGATAGGGAAGCTGTGATTTCGTGTATAGGGCAAGGAGGAATAACATCTTGTAGGAGTGAGGAAGAGCCAGTTGTGAGTGTGGGGGAAGTTCGTGAGGCAGTAGGTAAAATGAAAGGGGGTAAGGCAGCCGGGATTGATGGGATAAAGATAGAAATGTTAAAAGCAGGTGGGAATATAGTTTTGGAGTGGTTGGTGCAATTATTTAATAAATGTATGGAAGAGGGTAAGGTACCTAGGGATTGGCAGAGAGCATGCATAGTTCCTTTGTATAAAGGCAAAGGGGATAAAAGAGAGTGCAAAAATTATAGGGGGATAAGTCTGTTGAGTGTACCTGGTAAAGTGTATGGTAGAGTTATAATTGAAAGAATTAAGAGTAAGACGGAGAATAGGATAGCAGATGAACAAGGAGGCTTTAGGAAAGGTAGGGGGTGTGTGGACCAGGTGTTTACAGTGAAACATATAAGTGAACAGTATTTAGATAAGGCTAAAGAGGTCTTTGTGGCATTTATGGATTTGGAAAAGGCGTACGACAGGGTGGATAGGGGGGCAATGTGGCAGATGTTGCAAGTGTATGGTGTAGGAGGTAGGTTACTGAAAGCAGTGAAGAGTTTTTACGAGGATAGTGAGGCTCAAGTTAGAGTATGTAGGAAAGAGGGAAATTTTTTCCCAGTAAAAGTAGGCCTTAGACAAGGATGTGTGATGTCACCGTGGTTGTTTAATATATTTATAGATGGGGTTGTAAGAGAAGTAAATGCGAGGGTCTTGGCAAGAGGCGTGGAGTTAAAAGATAAAGAATCACACACAAAGTGGGAGTTGTCACAGCTACTCTTTGCCGATGACACTGTGCTCTTGGGAGATTCTGAAGAGAAGTTGCAGAGATTGGTGGATGAATTTGGTAGGGTGTGCAAAAGAAGAAAATTAAAGGTGAATACAGGAAAGAGTAAGGTTATGAGGATAACAAAAAGATTAGGTGATGAAAGATTGAATATCAGATTGGAGGGAGAGAGTATGGAGGAGGTGAACGTATTCAGATATTTGGGAGTGGACGTGTCAGCGGATGGGTCTATGAAAGATGAGGTGAATCATAGAATTGATGAGGGAAAAAGAGTGAGTGGTGCACTTAGGAGTCTGTGGAGACAAAGAACTTTGTCCTTGGAGGCAAAGAGGGGAATGTATGAGAGTATAGTTTTACCAACGCTCTTATATGGGTGTGAAGCGTGGGTGATGAATGTTGCAGCGAGGAGAAGGCTGGAGGCAGTGGAGATGTCATGTCTGAGGGCAATGTGTGGTGTGAATATAATGCAGAGAATTCGTAGTTTGGAAGTTAGGAGGAGGTGCGGGATTACCAAAACTGTTGTCCAGAGGGCTGAGGAAGGGTTGTTGAGGTGGTTCGGACATGTAGAGAGAATGGAGCGAAACAGAATGACTTCAAGAGTGTATCAGTCTGTAGTGGAAGGAAGGCGGGGTAGGGGTCGGCCTAGGAAGGGTTGGAGGGAGGGGGTAAAGGAGGTTTTGTGTGCGAGGGGCTTGGACTTCCAGCAGGCATGCGTGAGCGTGTTTGATAGGAGTGAATGGAGACAAATGGTTTTTAATACTTGACGTGCTGTTGGAGTGTGAGCAAAGTAACATTTATGAAGGGATTCAGGGAAACCGGCAGGCCGGACTTGAGTCCTGGAGATGGGAAGTACAGTGCCTGCACTCTGAAGGAGGGGTGTTAATGTTGCAGTTTAAAAACTGTAGTGTAAAGCACCCTTCTGGCAAGACAGTGATGGAGTGAATGATGGTGAAAGTTTTTCTTTTTCGGGCCACCCTGCCTTGGTGGGAATCGGCCGGTGTGATAATAATAAAAAAAATAATTATTTTCAATATTCGGGTGTTTGTCTGTCTGCATTTTCACGCACCAAGTAAAAAATACATACGGTAGAGCCATTTGTTGAGAGCACTGAATTACGTTTATAGATGCGTAATGGAGCCACGAAGGCGCTATGTTAGGACAGGACCTCGATCCTGAGGTTATTAAATTTCGTATATCATTTCATCAAAGCGTTTGATCAGATATCAAAAAGCAGATCTGAGCTCCTCAAAACATCAAGATGGAAAGACAATAAAGTCTTGTTATTGACAATTCTTTAATAGATGAAGTAGTGCGACATGATGTTTGATCTTCGACGTAGCGTTTTGATCCCACAACTTGAGATCACATCATCCTCCGTGGCCGCGAGGTCGCTGTAAACCCTGGAGAAGATAAACGTGCAGCATCTCGCTACATTTTGGCCTCTATGTTCTCTTGAGTGAAGGTGCAGTCTTGTGTTTGGGGTTTTCCACAAAAAAAGAAAAAGAAAAATAGTAACATGAATGCTGTTGGGTGTCGGAGGAAGTGATGGTACAGGAGGCGTGTTGACCAGAGTTGTGAAAGTTTACCAACATCTTACAGCAAAATTATTCATCTATTCTCTGTCTATCTATGCACCTTACTGTAAGAAGACCCATGCACCGCGTTATAGCACTCTCTCTGCCTCTTTCATTGGCAAGATTATGTGAAAAATTATAATGAAGCATCATGTGTTGCACAAAACAATCTTGAAATGTTTCGATAATCAGACACGACAACTTTGAAGTGCTGTAGATTTGGACACCGACTATTTTGAAATGTCGTGTCAGAATCGACTGTACTGATCTGTCATGACTGCCTAAAATGATTGTGTTGAAGTGTCACAACAATCACAACTAACTGACTTGAATTTCATGCGAGGTTCTGTTGAGAACTCCTGCCTTCAGTTCATCTACCTTTTATTTTTGTTTAAATGTAAATAGTTGAGGTTATGATGTTACAGCACATTGCAGCTTTGATGTGAGTGAAGGATATTGCCACATCACATTGAAGAATGTTCAAGTATATATAATTATAATAAAAAAAGGCAGTAGAATTTGGGCTTCTACAATACAACCTTCACTACCATGACCACTAATATTATTACTAAGATGCCCACTGTAGTGCCGGGCATGTTAGTAGCTCTTGGTAGTCCATGGACTGTTAGGAGGGTTTCTGTGGCTACAGAAATATTATTAAACTCACTGTTGTTTTGTACAATTTAATCCTATATTTGCACTGCCTTTATCTAACTAATAAGGAAAAGATTAATTTATTTTCTTTGGTATCTTCAGATATCAGCGTGTTCACACTTCTAAAACTCTGCATAGTTTCTTATTCACAGGAAAGCATTAAACCCGTAACGGCCATACAGCTCCTAGGGAACCGGAGGCAATTCAGCTTGATCCCAGGAAGCAGCAGGTAGTGTCAATTCCTATGGATCAAGAACCTTCATCCAGATGAAAACACCTCCACCTCCTCCCCCCCACCATCGAAGAGTATCTCTACTGTTGTCTCTGGCCATAAATCCAGCCATTGTTCTCACCATTGTTTTGATCCCTGTTTGAAATTTTCCATTCAAATTCTTATATACTGTTTTTTTTTTTATTTTCTATAAATATTTCTCTGAAATCGCTTGTAGTTAATATTTCTTTTTGAGTTACACCAAGAAAAATATAATTGTATTTGTTAACAATATTTTTAAGTCTATGGTCTCAGCTGGTTATATTATCCATGTTGCTTTGATTCTGTTACTCTCTCATTTTATCTTAGTATTTTCTTTTCAATATTCAGAATTTTTCAATTTCCCGTTTCCAATACGCTATTTGTATCTAGCAGTTCACTTCACGTTCCTGATATCTCGACGCGTCATCTCAAAAGTTTGAGTTATGTAGGAGGCAGCCTTCAGAACATTGCTTGGGATCTCTAAGTTTGAGAATAATTTCAATCCGCTGCCAGGAGAATATTCAATATATAATTAACGTGAGTTGCTACCACAAAACAGCTGTTTTTGAAGGTGTCATGTGTGTGAGCAGCGACCGGAACGAAGTGTCATGACAGAACCGAATGCAATGATGCGTCACAGATGTCATGAGAGACTGTCCTCATGCGTCACAGGTGTCATAAGAGACTGTCCTCATGCGTCACAGATGTCATGAAAGACTGTCCTCATGCGTCACAGATATCATGAGAGACTGCCTTCATGCGTCACAGATGTCATGAGAGACTGTCCTCATGCGTCACAGATGTCATAAGAGACTGTCCTCATGCGTCACAGATGTCATGAGAGACTGTCCTCATGCGTCACAGATGTCATGAGAGACTGTCCTCATGCGTCACAGATGTCATGAGAGACTGTCCTCATGCGTCATAGATGTCATGAGAGACTGTCCTCATGCGTCACAGGCGTCATAAGAGACTGTCCTCATGCGTCACAGATGTCATGAGAGATTGTCTTCATGCGTCACAGATGTCATGAGAGACTGTCCTCATGCGTCACAGGCGTCATAAGAGACTGTCCTCATGCGTCACAGATGTCATGAGAGACTGTCCTCATGTGTCACAGATGTCATGAGAGACTGTCCTCATGCGTCACAGGTGTCATAAGAGATTGTCTTCATGCGTCACAGGTGTCATAAGAGATTGTCTTCGTGCGTCACAGATGTCATGAGAGACTGTCCTCATGCGTCACAGGTGTCATAAGAGATTGTCTTCATGCGTCACAGGTGTCATAAGAGATTGTCTTCGTGCGTCACAGATGTCATAAGAGATTGTCCTCGTGCGTCACAGATGTCATGAGAGACTGTCCTCATGCGTCACAGGTGTTATAAGAGAATGTTCTCATGCGTCACAGGCGTCATAAGAGACTGTCTTAAAATGTTACGATGTGATGGCCACTTCTTAAAAATAAGTATCAGATTAATACAAGATCAGAGTACGAGACAAGTCACGGTACAGGCAGGGCTTGAACTCGCGGCAAGTGAGTCGTACAACTCCAAACCGCTAGGTCAAGCCCCACCCGTACCGTGGCCTGCTTGCAATCGTGTCATTACGATTTCCTGAGTTACGAGACAAGAATTGTACAAGGTGACCCGAGGCTGTCTTACGCTGCCGTCCGTTGACTATCTTGGAGACAGTATTAATTACTCTGGTGGCTGGCCCCTGGACACACGTAATTAGCACCCGAGTGTTGTCTCTCCCTGAGGAAGTCAAACAGCGGTCAGCAGAGTCTGAAGCTGCTCACCTGATACCTTTTATTGTAGTATCATGCTTTAACCTTGTATTCTCCTAATGTTGATGAGTAAGATTTGGCCACCAGGGTGAGTCACGGAATAAATTGTTTCGGCGGACACCAGCGTCATCATCAATCTTTCCCCTTTATACAGCCACCATTATTATGACCATCACAATCACTATCTCCACTACAGTCACTATCATCGTTATTATAACCTTCAGAATCATCACCTCCTTCATCATTCTCGCTGTCACCATTGCCACCACAATAATCACCACTATAATCATTACCCCATCATCATCACATCATCATCACATCATCACCCTGGCTCGCGCAGATGAACCGTTGTAAACCGCGTCTTCCACCTGAACAAGTATTCCATCAGCAATAAAGTTTTCCACGGTCGGATGATGACCGGTTTTTTTTTTTTTTGACTTGAATTATTCATTATTTCAGCTTCTGTTATTTTCACGAGTGACACCATCATCATTATTATCATCAACAACACTTCATCACTGCCATCATTATCGGTCCAGTTTAACTCTTACTAGTTGCCTTAACTAAGATAAACGTTAATGAGATCAAGTACAACGACCATCAGCCATAAATGAGAATGATAAATCATCCCCCACAACTAATTTATCATCAATACACAATTAAGGCGAATATCAAAACAAATTGAGTAAAATTTTCTTGATGTCACACCTGTACCTTAAATGACTTCCATACGACATCTCATTTTTTTGAAGCTTCTAACTCGGAGCACTTCAATGGGAAACACTTAATTTCAAAACGTCCATAGGCTAATAATATTATGAAAGATTTAATTCGTTACTCTTCAGAAGACAATGACCCAAAAAAATCTTTAACAAATCTTTAAATGAGATTGCCATTACACTGTACGTCTCCCATCACGGTGCCGGCACTCACTGTCTTCCTTGTTGACACCACACGTCAGATGACTCTCTGGGCCGCAGCATCCCAACTCCTTCAGAGTGAAGGCACTGTACTAAATCTCACTGTACGAGTGACTACAAAGAGATAATTACAAAAAAGGATGCATATTCTCTCTCTCTCTCTCTCTCTCTCTCTCTCTCTCTCTCTCTCTCTCTCTCTCTCTCTCTCTCTCTCTCTCCTTGCTATATTATTTCTAGACAGAATGTGGCTTCCAGGATAGACTGCTGCAGATGGTACAAATTAAATTTCGGTCCTTAACATTCAGAAACTTAACAGCACCAGCGACCAACTTCTGACTCGGGGGAAGAAAAACTTTGGAAAATAATATTTTAAAAGATATTTCACTACTGAAGACGATGACTCGCTGAAAAATATTGCATAAATGTAAATTAACACTCTTTCTTTTTTTTTTCGTCTTCTCTAGGTCTGGTCACTTGTAACTGTCATCACACTTATTGTTTTGTTATGGATGTTTTAGTTGTCGAGTGTTTTAGTCTCCCGCTCCGCCCTCTTTATTGTCCTCTCTCCTTCTCCACCCTCTTTATTTCCCTCTCTCCTTCTTCACCCTGTCTTCCTCTCCTCCCTCCCTCCCCCCTCCCTCCTTCCCCCACTCTCCTTCATATTTGCACTACCTCTCATCTTTAAGTCAAACTAGGTATGTCTGGGTTGCCACACGCTCCAAGGCGTCCCCGTGTCCCATAAACCAAGCCTCCTCTACCTAGATGCACACAAGACAAGGACACAGAGTGTGGCATAAGTTTCTCGTGCAGTTAAATATCCACCACACCTGAAAACTCGTTACTATGTGACAAGAACTGCTATCTTAAAATCCACCCAAAGTGGTCAGGCCACTTAACCTTCCTCACCGCTCTCTTCCTGTCTACCCACAACCTTTTAAACGCTATTCTATCCAACCTCAGTCCCTCCCATTTCTCTATTAGTCTCATGGTCTTACAAAAAAAAAAATATCGGCTTTGAAGATCTGAGGGCAATCGTAAGAGGCAGATACAAGTTATCACATGGAAACTAATATCCCCAGTTGCTTCACTTAAAACGACAAATTGTTACCTACACAGCCTAAAACCAATTCGAATTTAACCATAGGAGGCCTCTAGTTATCTCAAAATACTCAAGTACATACCTGGAGTTTACCTGGAGAGAGTTTCGGGGGTCAACGCCCCCGCGGCCCGGTCTGTGACCAGGCCTCCTGGTGGATCAGCGCCTGATCAACCAGGCTGTTGCTGCTGGCTGCACGCAAACCAAAGTTTGAAGCCGCTCGAAAGTCACATTATCAAGTAACTGATGTTCTAAGGTATGAAGCCGATCAGGTGTGGTATTCACAAATTTGGCAAATTGGCGTCTGCATAGTTCAAAATCACTGCAGTTCTTCATCTTATTAAGATTCAACAGTACTTAAGGTGGTTTCAAGCCAATCAGAAAAGTCATTCTCCAGATATTACAGAGAAAAAATATGTTTAACAAGGTTAGCAGATTAAAAAATATACAAGGCACAATATATGTGAAGCTTTCTTTAATATACACACACGACCGTGAAAAGTTGAAATCCTACCAGAAGATGCATTCTCCAGTTATCCTACAAAATCCAACACTTCCAAATTGATTAACTGTTAGAAATTGGCAAATATGAACTTACACAGCCTAAGCACGCATGGGCGTCGTCCGTTATAGAGAGTGTATCAGCCATTAAGTCAGAGACACCATCGTAGTTCGAAGCCAACCAGAAGAAGTTTTCTCAAGGTATCGTAAGCAAACCAAATCAGGATTGATTTAATTAATACTAACCAGAGGGCACCCGCACGTACTAGTAGCCGCGTGTAACTTTCCCCTTGTTACAATACACTTGCAGTGAAAATTTGAAATCGATCGGATGAGGCGTTCTCAAGCAATACACGTAAAATGATTAGAGAAAATTAGGCAAAATCTGTAAGGCAATCCTTCAAGAACACCTAAAAAAAATAATCTCGTTTCAGAGATAATTAACTGTAAATAGTTTCACTTGCTCCACTTTTTGTAACAATCTAAAAAAAAAAATACTTTGAAATCTTTCACAAACACAAAACTGTGTTTCCAACCTGTCGCTTTTCTGTCAGACTGTTTGAACTGATCTGTAGCTTCATTATCTGTGTTTTAGGTGAGATACAGTCAGTGAAAACAAGTGGTTGTGCTGAACTGCCTCTACGACGCATCCAGCAGCCTCAGTGATCACGACTCTCAACAGTCTTGCTCTGGAATAGTTTTGGTCTGGATAATCTTGGTTAGGAATAGTCTTGCTCTGTGATGGTCTTGCTTTGGAATAGTCTTTCTCTGAGATAGTCTTGGTCTGGGATAGTCTTGCTCTGGGATAATCTTCCTCTGGGATAGTCTTGCTCTGGGATAGTCTTGCTCTGGGATAGTCTTGTTCTGTGATAGTCTTACTCTGGGATAGTCTTGCTCTGGGATAGTCTTGCTCTGGGATAGTCTTGTTCTGGGATAATCTTACTCTGGGATAGTTTTGTTCTGGGATAGTCTTGCTCTGGGATAGTCTTGCTCTGGGATAGTCTTGCTCTGGGATAGTCTTGCTCTGGGATAGTCTTGCTCTGGGATAGTCTTGCTCTGGGATAGTCTTGCTCTGGGATAATCTTGCTCTGGGATAGTCTTGTTCTGGGATAATCTTGCTCTGGGATAGTCTTGTTCTGGGATAGTCTTGCTCTGGGATAATCTTGCTCTGGGATAGTCTTGCTCTGGGATAGTCTTGCTCTGGGATAGTCTTGCTCTGGGATAGTCTTGCTCTGGAATAGTCTTGCTCTGGGATAATCTTGCTCTGGGATAGTCTTGTTCTGGGATAATCTTGCTCTGGGATAGTCTTGTTCTGGGATAATCTTGCTCTGGGATAGAGCCGCGGGCAGGTTGAGCGCCAACATTATCTCTGGGTAAACTTCTGGTAAGAAAAAGCTAAACAATGAAACAAGCTGGTGTCCTCAGGGATGATAACAACAGCACACACAAAAAAAATATGAACGCGACAAAAGCAACACCTCCACCGACACACAGGTCATCTTTTAATGCTAACAAAAGAAATTAATGCACAAAGACGAGTCAAGACCGGTGGGAAGTGTGCGTTCGTGTTGATAATGGCAACGGAGAACAGACTGAATACAAACAAACGCGTTGAGAACGCTCTGTGTAGAACTTTACCGACTCATGACTTGATGAGGCTCTATACAGTGAGAAAAGTCGTCCCAATTAAGGCTCGTCTTTGGATTCGGAGGAGATACTGACAATGAGTATGTCCAACAAAATAAGATCAGTATTGTTAAAGTTGTATTAGAAATACCAGAAGTCGAAGTCCCTGGTAGATACTGCCTGGAAGGTGAAGCTACGTTGGAAGACGTAGGAACAAATGTCACAGTGCTATTGGCACTGCGCTGGAAATTTGGGACTGTCCTAAGTTAAATGGATGGGACGATTTTAAAATGCTGTGACCGTACTAGATAACTAAAAAATATGGAAGCATGTTAGAAAAGAGTGGCTGTGTTAGACGAAACAGAAAGGTGTTACAAAGATGGCTGGAATCATGTTACAGAGGCAAAAAAATATCAAGTTTGTCGCTGTGTTACAAACATCAAAATGAAATGGAAATGTTTGAGGACGAAGATATTCACATTTAGAAAGGTCAGGCGAATGAAGGTTGCGTCAGAAAGGTCATGTTAAGGAATTGCAAAATATTGGGGATTACTGTAATGTACTGACAGTGTTAGTAATGTCAGAGGGTTGTGGTAGTCTTACTGATACACTGTCAGCTGCGTAACACTTTTTTTTAAATCCCTTTTTAGAAAAGTTCCAAAAGTGGGATAATCATTTATCCCCCGAAAGGGAATACATAGAGTGGAAGCTGAGACATTTTTTACTACATTTTTCAACATTGTTCCCATGTGTTAACTAAAGAATGCATCTTCTGATCGGTCAGAAACTTTCAACGCTGGTGTATCCTACAGGTGTAGGTACCTACATGGTACTTACACAGTGTAGGTACCTACATGGTACCTAAACAGTGTAGGTACCTACATGGTACCTACACAGTGTAGGTACCTACATGGTGTATCAGTCTGTCACATTTATTTAATAATTATGCAGTATTTTTCATTGTGGTAATTTATGACAACCTTTTTCTAGGCAGTTTTTAACTTAAATATCTGATACTTATAACCCACATTAACCCACTATAAAAAATAAAATAAGTATGAGTCTCCGTGTATTTTCCTGAGAGTAATGTTCGCTGTTACTGGTCTGTGTCACCTCAAGTGTCTCACTTTTGCTGATAGTGATGTTGATTTCCATGTGATAACTTGAGAATGTATCAGCGATCGGCTTCAAACCTCCCAGCACTGCTGGATCGTACTTAGTAGAAGGATCAAAATAGTTATGGATTGTCTGGCTTCCAACTTGTGGGTTTACAATGATTAAGTTGTAACACTGTTATCTGCGCCATAACTTGGGAATAACAATATATATATATATATTCAACGAAACTAGTTTATTGCAACGAGTCACTCATGTTATGAAGCGCTAAACCTGTGAGGTTCGTGCATTACAATTGTAGGTTCAATCCTCCGTTAGTACAGGTTCGTACAGGGCAAGAGGTCTGGTGTGGGCTCACTCCTCCGTCCTCTCTCTCTTCTCCACTTGCCCTACACGCGCCTTTTTCTCTGCCTTTTAGCTCACTATGGCCAGATCGGGATTAACACAATATATCACTGGAGCAAAACGAAGTTTACTGTAACATTTCCTGTGTGTGTGTGTGTGTGTGTGTGTGTGTGTGTGTGTGTGTGTGTGTGTGTGTGTGTGTGTGTGTGTGTGTGTGTGTGTGTGTGTGTGTCTGTGTGTGTGTCTGTGTGTGTGTGTCTGTGTGTGTGTGTATGTATGTGGGTGTGTACTCACCTAGTTGTACTCACCTAGTTGAGGCTGCGGGGGTCGAGCCCGAGCTCTTGGCCCCGCCTCTTCACTGATCTCTACTAGGTCACTCTCCCTGAACCGTGAGCTTTATCATACCTCTGCTTAAAGCTATGTATGGATCCTGCCTCCACTACATCACTTCACAAACTATTCCACTTACTGACTACTCTGTGGCTGAAGAAATACTTCCTAACATCCCTGTGATTCATCTGTGTCTTCAACTTCCAACTGTGTCCCATTGTTACTGTGTCCAATCTCTGGAACATCCTGTCTTTGTCCACTTTGTCAATTCCTCTCAGTATTTTGTATGTCGTTATCATGTCCCCCCTATCTCTCCTGTCCTCCAGTGTCGTCAGGTTGATTTCCCTTAACCTCTCCTCGTAGGACATACCTCTTAGCTCTGGAACTAGTCTTGTTGCAAACCTTTGCACTTTCTCTAGTTTCTTTACGTGCTTGGCTAGGTGTGGGTTCCAAACTGGTGCCGCATACTCCAATATGGGCCTAACATACACGGTGTACAGGGTCCTGAACGATTCCTTATTAAGATGTCGGAATGCTGTTCTGACGTTTGCTAGGCGCCCATATGCTGCAGCAGTTATTTGGTTGATGTGCGCTTCAGGAGATGTGCCTGGTGTTATACTCACCCCAAGATCTTTTTTACTTGAGTGAGGTTTGTAGTCTCTGGCCCCCTAGACTGTGTGTGTGTGTGTGTGTGTGTGTGTGTGTGTGTGTGTGTGCGTACTCACCTAGTTGTACTCACCTAGTTGAGGTTGCGGGGGTCGAGTCCGAGCTCCTGGCCCCGCCTCTTCATGATCGCTACTAGGTCACTCTCCCTAAGCCGTGAGCTTTATCATACCTCTGCTTAAAGCTATGTATGGATCCGGCCTCCACTACATCGCTTCCCAAACTATTCCACTTACTGACTATTCTGTGGCTGAAGAAATACTTCCTAACATCCCTGTGATTCATCTGTGTCTTCAGCTTCCAACTGTGTCCCCTTGTTACTGTGTCCAATCTCTGGAACATCCTGTCTTTGTCCACCTTGTCAATTCCTCTCAGTATTTTGTATGTCGTTATCATGTCCCCCCTATCTCTCCTGTCCTCCAGTGTCGTCAGGTTGATTTCCCTTAACCTCTCCTCGTAGGACATACCTCTTAGCTCTGGGACTAGTCTTGTTGCAAACCTTTGCACTTTCTCTAGTTTCTTCACGTGCTTGGCTAGGTGTGGGTTCCAAACTGGTGCCGCATACTCCAATATGGGCCTAACGTACACGGTGTACAGGGTCCTGAATGATTCCTTATTAAGATGTCGGAATGCTGTTCTGAGGTTTGCTAGGCACCCATATGCTGCAGCAGTTATTTGGTTGATGTGCGTGTGTGTGTGTGTGTGTGTGCGTCTGTCTGTGTGTGTGTGTGTGTGTGTGTGTGTGTGTGTGTGTGTGTGTGTGTGTGTGTGTGTGTGTGTGTGTGTGTGTGTGTGTGTCTGTGTGTGTGTGTGTATGTGTGTGTGTGTGTCTGTGTGTGTGTGTGTGTGTGTATGTGTGTGTACTCACCTATTTGTACTCACCTATTTGTGGTTGCAGGGGTCGAGTCCTAGCTCCTGGCCCCGCCTCTTCACCGGTTGCTACTAGGCCCTCTCTCTCCCCGCTCCATGAGCTTTATCAAACCTCGTCTTAAAACTGTGTATGGTTCCTGCCTCCACTACGTCATTTTCTAGGCTATTCCACTGCCTTACAACTCTATGACTGAAGAAATACTTCCTACTATCTCTCTGACTCATTTGTGTCTTCAACTTCCAATTGTGGCCTCTTGTTTCTGTGTCCCCTCCCTGGAACATCCTGTCCTTGTCCACCTTGTCTATTCCACGCAGTATTTTATATGTCGTTATCATGTCTCCCCTGACCCTCCTGTCCTCCAGTGTCGTCAGGCCGATTTCCCTTAATGTGTGTGTGTGTGTGTGTGTGTGTGTTACGACTTAATCTTCACCGTAACAATAGGGGCACAAATAACTCCATTTTTTTTGTTAGCTTTATTTTATTACCAATCATTTAGCTTCATTGGTATTTGGTTAGTGAATTAAAATAACCACAAGCAATTATAAATGAAACACTATACAGCAAGAAACCCAATCTTAAGTTCAAATTCTCATTAACACAGAGTATGATAAAATAATTTCAATTAATAATCTACTCTTTTAGAAAGGTCTAGGGTAACGAAATAGTTATTTTATAAGTGACATGAATTACCAGACTTTTGGCAAAGGCAAGACTTTGTATAAAGTTTTAGTTTAAGCTAGGAGCTTTGGGTTGAAGACCCGTACCGAGTCAGAGCTAGGAGCTGACTGACTCACTCAACTACTTCATAGTCAGACTTCAGCTCTGCCAGAAGGCGACGCGTGGCGTCAATTCTAGAACCACCCATTTGGTCACTACAGTAGTGGTTACACATTCGTAATACCTAACCTAATAATAATATAATATAATATTATAGTTATAATAATCATGGGGAAAGATATAATATACAATATAATACAATGAGAGTACTTTTGATTCATACTGTACCCGATAATAATATATAGTCGAACCTGCTTTATCTAGCTAGTAATAAAGTGGTTCGCGATATATTATTACAGAACTTATTTTAACCAGGCCTTTTATTTTTGTATATAATGGAGTGAAGTAGGGGCGCGTAACACCTCCCCCCTCGTGACTGATGGTCGCCATTGACTTGTACTCTCTGTGGTGGGTAGCATCTGTCATAGTAGCAGAGGTTGTAACATAGACAGCAGTCCTACATCATCTCCAGCTTTCTCCACAACATAGATGGTCATAAAAGTACCGACTCATACTGTTAAAAATAAATGTATATTAATAAAATTTCAAGGCCTAGAGAGGGCATCAGCAATGAGATTATGTTTTCCTTTTATATGGGAAATGGTAATAGAGAAGGGTTGAATTCTCAAAGCCCAACGAAGTATTCTGGCATTCTTCGATTTCATAGAATTTATGAAGGTCAAAGGATTATGATCGGAGTACACCGATATCTGATGGGTAGAAGATCCTAAATATACATCAAAATTCTCTAGGCATACAACGAGAGCTAAGGCTTCTTTTTCTATAGTCGAATAATTAATTTGGTGTTTCTTTAACTTAGAAGAAAAATAAGAAACAGGTTGTAATAGGTCAGAATTTGGAGCCTTCTGTAACAATGCGGCTCCCAAAGCATACGCACTGGCATCTATTTGTAAGTGGAATGGTTTATTAAAATCAGGACTTAGCAATACTGGGGAAGAGGATAGTAATCTTTTTAAACGATTAAAAGCAATTTCACAGTCCTGAGTCCATGAAAACTTTGTTTTTGGACTTGTTAATTCAGTTAGGGGAAAAGCTACCTGTGCAAAATTCGGACAGAACCGACGGTAGTAACCGGCAACTCCTAAAAATCTTGATACGCTTTTCCTATCCTTAGGGGTAGGAAATTCTAAGAGGGCCTTTACTTTGGCGTTCAAAGGAGCGACTTCACCTTGTCCAATCCGAAATCCTAAGTATTTAATTTTCGTCTGGCCAAACTCACACTTGGACAAATTCACTGTAAAATTATGTTTACTTAAGGCGTCAAACAAGGCTTTAAGCTGTCTAAGGTGTTGGGGCCAACTGTCGCTGTATACGACTAAGTCGTCTAAGTAAGCTTCTACTCCGTCCAATCCGCCCGTAAGTATGTTCATAATACGCTGGAACGTAGAGGCCGCGTTACAGAAGCCGAAGGGCATAACGCAATACTTGTATAGGCCACCAGGTATCGTAAAAGCCGATATCTCTTGAGCTCTTGGTGACAACGGGACTTGGTAATACCCTCTTAACAAGTCCAATTTACTGATATACTTAGCTCTCGAGACCTTGTCTATTAAGTCGTCAATTCTGGGTATGGGAAACCCATCAGGCACTGTTACAGCATTGACTTTTCTAAAATCCGTGCACATACGGGAAGTCCCATCTGGTTTGGGGACTAGAATGCACGGGGATGCCCAAGGACTGTTACTTGGTTTTATCAACCCGTGTGAGAGTAAGAAGTTCACCTCTGCCTCTAGCTCACCTTGTTTCTTGGGACTCACTCTGTAGGGAGATTGCTTGATTGGAGTAGGTTCTCGGAGAGTAACATCGTGCACACCCAACGTACACGGTTTTGGGACGTCGTTGAACAGGTGGAGATTTGCCTTAATCAGGGATTTTATTTCGTGTCCTTTGTCCACTTCCAGATTTATCAGTAGAGAATTTAAATTCTTTAAGGCTGTCGAATTGTTCAGAAGAACTGGTATTCCTATCATTTCATCTGAACTTACTGGAACCCGTTCTTGGTTCAGAGGTGTTATAGTAGAAACTGGTGAAACGATTCCTGAATAGGGTTTAAGTTGGTTAATGTGATACGTCCGTTGTGAGTTCCTCTTCTTCGGCGTCCTTACCAAGTAGTTCACGTCACTTAGGCGCTTCACGATTTCTAAAGGACCTTCAAATTTGGGCTGTAGAGCATGTCCCTGATGAAATCGTTGAACCAGAACTTGATCTTTTGGTTCAAATGAACGAAGTTTAGTTCGACGATCGTATTCCTCCTTCATCTTACTCTGTGCTTGTCGTAAGTTTTCGGCGGCCAATTCTCTAGCTAGGCTCAGGCGTTCTTTCATTAAGGTAGGAGAGCTCCTAAAAGTCGGCGTTTCTTCCCCGGTCCAAGCTTCTTTGAGAACCTGTACTGGTCCTCTAATTTGATGCCCATATATTAACTCAAATGGCGAAAACTTCAAGTTGTCTTGTTCGCCTTCTCTTAGGGCAAACAAGAGTAGTGGAATACCTTCATCCCAATCTTTGGAATACTGTAAACAATAGGACCTCATCATAATCTTCAAAGTTTGATGGAACCTTTCCACCACGCCTTGTGATTGGGGTCGATAGGCCGTCGCGTAAACCGTCTTGACCCCTAACTGAGCCAAGGCTTCACGGAAAAATTTTGAAGTAAAATTCGACCCTTGATCCGATTGAACTTCTCTTGGAAATCCAAAGTGAGAGAAGAACTTAATCAGTGCTCTCACTATTAGGCGAGCATTAATCCTCCTGAGAGGAACTGCTTCCGGGTACCTGGTGACTGTGTCCATGATAGTGAACAGGAACTGGTTGCCCTGTCGAGTCTTGGGTAGCGGGCCGACACAGTCGATCACCAGACGTGAAAAGGGTTCGCCTGTTACTTGTATAGGGTTCAACGGCGCAGGTGGTGGATTATGTGCAGGTTTGCCTACTAGTTGACACACAGAACAGCTTTTTACATACCGTTCCACTTCTTCCTTCATTTTTGGCCATGTGAAGTGCTTAGCAATTTTTCTAAAAGTCTTCTTTTGTCCCAGATGTCCACCTTGAGGACTGTCATGAGCAAACTTACATGCTAAATTTCTAAACGGGGTAGGCAAGACCAGTAGATGATCACTTTTAAGAGATCCTAGTTTCTTTTTCAGTAAGTCCTTCTCCCAATAGTAAGAGCTGTCACTTTTAAGGGCTTCTTCTCCCAACACAGCAAGCTTCCTGAGGTCACTTAAGGAGGGGTCTATTTGGAGTTCTCTTACTAGATCCTCCTTCGAGAATAAATCTATTTCGGAAACCACCGACTTAGGAACTGGTATCGGTTCTGGGTGGATTGTTGGCTCTACACTCGAGCTTTCGTTGAATATGTCTCTTACTCCTACGTCGACGTCGTCCATGACTTCCTCCGATACCAACTGAGAACGCGACTGTTTGGTCATCGCCCGGGTTACTACGCTCAGAGGAAAGAGGGTAGGTTCCGTTCGTCGGGCTTCGATGACGTAATTTTCCTCGGTTGGATTTTCCATAACTATGGGCTCTTTCCATATTCCTTCTTCCGCTAAGTCGTTCCCAATCAATAGGTCTACGTCTTTTATGGGGAAGTTAGTTGGAGACACTCCGATTGACGTCCAGCCTGTAAAAATAGGAGTTTCAACATATAACTTGTACAGGGGTACTCGTGTAGTGGAGCCACCATAAGCTTCCAACAGAGCGTCGAAACCCGTATATGATCTGGCGGGGAATGATAACAGTCCTTCTCTTAATAATGTTAAGTAGGACCCCGTATCCCTAAAGGAATTTACTTGCAACAACTGGCTATCGGTGATTCCTACTTTGCTTTTGGAAAAGTAAGGACTCATAGCTCTTGACAAGTTCGACGATGATACCCATATTCTGCTTAGTCAACTAGGAGGATCTGTTCCTTTTCCTTGGGACAGAGCGTCTACTCTTGGCTCGGACTTCCTTGGATGAGTCGTAGAGGATATGATTTGTGTGGGCAATCTATAGGATGGACTCCTTCCCTGGTCCCTATCACGCTTAAAGCATTGTGATTTGAAATGTCCCAGCTTCGAACAGTACGAACATTTAATTTTTTCCCATGACCTATCTGGTCTATAGGATGGGCTCGATTGAATTTGGTGTTTTACTTCGGGTTTACTTGTTACACGGGAGTGAACGGGTTGGGTAGGTCGCTTACCGAAAGGCTTCGCAGGTTCGGGTCTCGTTGCTGGTTTGATAACCTGGCTGCTTTCAGATTGTACCAACCTCTGGGAAATCTCGAAGTTGTCTGCCAGCGCGGCAGTCTCTAACAACGTCGTTTGCGGATGGCCAACAAGATACTGGCGAACTCCCTCTGGAAAATTTGCATACAAATCTTCTAGTAACATTAATTGTGATAGATCTTTTAAAGTCGTGACCCGAGAAGCTCGACACCAACGTTCAAACGCCACTGCTTTCCCTCGGGCAAAATCTAAATAAGTTTGTCCTGTTTGCCGTTTCATGGAACGAAAAGCTATTTGGTAACTAATAGGGAGCATGTCATATGCTTCTAAAATAGTTCTCTTTACTACGTCGTACTGGACATAAAACTCATATGGTAAGGAGGCGACACAAGACTGCGCCTTTCCATATAGAGATGTGTGCAGCAATGTGGCCCATTTGTCTTTGGGCCAGCCCATTGAACGTGCCTGATTCTCAAAAATTTCAAAGAATTCATCTAAGTCTGTTTCGTTAAACTTAGGTACCATTAGAGCTGCTTTATGCAAGTCAAACCCGGTTACCGTGCTCTTCACGTCTCTTTCTTCCGGAACTCCCTTCTGCTTTGTTTCAAAACGAAACCTTTCACGCCTAAATTCTTCCTCGTTTAGACGTCTTCTAGCTTCGATTTGAGAGTTTTGTAATAGTAATATGCGTTCTATTCTCTCTAGTTGTTCGGACGTGAAATTCCCAAGAGGTAATGACACCGAAGGGAATTCGGGCGTCTTCTCCGGAAGTATTTTGGGACGAGCACCAGTCCTAAAATTATCCCCGTCATTTGACTGAGGGTTCGTTCCAACCACCGATACATACTCCGGGGAAATGAACGGGGGAGAGCTTTGAGACTGGACTGAGTAGTAAGGCCTTGTAAACCCTGGTTCAACTTCATTATTTAAGACAGTTCCCGTCCGTGGGATTTCTACTTCCTCAAACTGAGAAATAAAACTATCTTCCGAATCTAGTTCTGGCATTGCTTGGGTTTTCGGAAATAATCTATCCTTAATTAGGGACCTAAGAGTCTTTGCGCTATGGTATCTATTATAAGGTATATCTAACTGTCTAGCTATTTGCCAACACGTCTGTAATTTTAAAGTGTCAAGAGTAGCCTCTGTTAATTCATCTAATAATGACTTAATTTCTGGATCCATTTTCTTAATTCTCGCAAGGGAGCTTAATTTTAATGCAAAACAAATATGTACTTCAGGGTAAGTAGCTCCCGGACAGACAACCCATTTGTTACGACTTAATCTTCACCGTAACAATAGGGGCACAAATAACTCCATTTTTTTTGTTAGCTTTATTTTATTACCAATCATTTAGCTTCATTGGTATTTGGTTAGTGAATTAAAATAACCACAAGCAATTATAAATGAAACACTATACAGCAAGAAACCCAATCTTAAGTTCAAATTCTCATTAACACAGAGTATGATAAAATAATTTCAATTAATAATCTACTCTTTTAGAAAGGTCTAGGGTAACGAAATAGTTATTTTATAAGTGACATGAATTACCAGACTTTTGGCAAAGGCAAGACTTTGTATAAAGTTTTAGTTTAAGCTAGGAGCTTTGGGTTGAAGACCCGTACCGAGTCAGAGCTAGGAGCTGACTGACTCACTCAACTACTTCATAGTCAGACTTCAGCTCTGCCAGAAGGCGACGCGTGGCGTCAATTCTAGAACCACCCATTTGGTCACTACAGTAGTGGTTACACATTCGTAATACCTAACCTAATAATAATATAATATAATATTATAGTTATAATAATCATGGGGAAAGATATAATATACAATATAATACAATGAGAGTACTTTTGATTCATACTGTACCCGATAATAATATATAGTCGAACCTGCTTTATCTAGCTAGTAATAAAGTGGTTCGCGATATATTATTACAGAACTTATTTTAACCAGGCCTTTTATTTTTGTATATAATGGAGTGAAGTAGGGGCGCGTAACAGTGTGTGTGTGTGTGTGTGTGTGTGTGTGTGTGTGTGTGTGTGTGTGTGTGTGTGTGTGTGTGTGTGTGTGTGTGTGTGTGTGTGTGTGTGTGTGTGTGTGTGTGTGTGTGTGTGTGTGTGTGTCTGTGTGTGTGTGTGTGTGTGTGTGTGTGTGTGTGTGTGTGTGTGTATGTGTGTGTGTGTGTGTGTGTGTGTGTGTGTGTGTGTGTGTGTGTGTGCGTGCGTGTGTCTGTGTGTACTCACCTAGTTGAGGTTGCGGGGGTCGAGTCCGAGCTCCTGGCCCCTGTCTGTGTGTGTGTGTATGTGTGTGTGTGTGTGTGTGTGTGTGTGTGTGTGAGTGTGTGTGTGTGTGTGTGTGTGTGTGTGTATGTGTGTGTGTGTGTGTGTGTGTGTGTGTGTGTCTGTGTGTCTGTGTGTCTGTGTGTCTGTGTGTGTGTGTGTGTGTCTGTGTGTGTGTGTGTGTGTCTGTCTGTCTGTGTGTCTGTGTATGTGTGTCTGTGTGTGTGTGTGTGTGTGTGTGTGTGTGTGTGTGTGTGTGTGTCGGGAAAGGGGGAGGGGGATGTAGCGGGGAGGGAGAGGGAGGGGTTGGGGAGGGCGCGGGAAAGGGGAGGGAGTGTTTGGTACTTGAGGGGAAAGGGGGAGGGGGAGTGGGAGGGGATGGGGAGGGGGGAGGGGGAAGGAGAAGGAGGCGGGGAGGGGGAGGGGGAGGGGGAGGGGAAGGGTGTTAGGGATGGGAGGGGTAGGGGTTGGGCATGGGGATGGGTAGGGGGTTGTGGAGGGGGTAGGGGAGGGAGAGGGGGAGGCGGAGGGAGAGGGGGAGGGGAAGGGGGGGAAGGGGAGCCAGTGATGAAAACTTATTAATTAAAAAATGGATCGACTGATAGTTATCACAATTTTTGGCGAATCGACTAAATGAGAGCAGTGGGTGGTACAGTGGGTGGTACAGTGGGTGGAACAGTGGGTGGTACAGTGGGTGGTGCAGTGGGTGGTACAGTGGGTGGTACAGTGGGTGGTACAGTGGGTGGTTCAGTGGGTGGTACAGTGGGTGGTACAGTGGGTGGTACAGTGGGTGGTACAGTGGGTGGTTCAGTGGGTGGTACAGTGGGTGGTACAGTGGGTGGTTCAGTGGGTGGTACAGTGGGTGGTACAGTGGGTGGTTCAGTGGGTGGTACAGTGGGTGGTACAGTGGGTGGTACAGTGGGTGGTACAGTGGGTGGTACAGTGGGTGGTTCAGTGGGTGGTACAGTGGGTGGTACAGTGGGTGGTTCAGTGGGTGGTACAGTGGGTGGTACAGTGGGTGGTGCAGTGGGTGGTGCAGTGGGTGGTACAGTGGGTGGCTCAGTGGGTGGTACAGTGGGTGGTACAGTGGGTGGTACAGTGGGTGGTACAGTGGGTGGTGCAGTGGGTGGTACAGTGGGTGGTACAGTGGGTGGTACAGTGGGTGGTTCAGTGGGAGGTACAGTGGGTGGTACAGTGGGTGGTACAGTGGGTGGTACAGTGGGTGGCTCAGTGGGTGGTTCAGTGGGTGGTACAGTGGGTGGAACAGTGGTTGGTAGAGTGGGTGATACAGTGGGTGGTTCAGTGGGTGGTATAGTGGGTGGTACAGTGGGTGGTACAGTGGGTGGTACAGTGGGTGGTACAGTGGATGGTTCAGTGGGTGGTACAGTGGGTGGTACAGTGGGTGGTTCAGTGGGTGGTACAGTGGGTGGTACAGTGGGTGGTGCAGTGGGTGGTGCAGTGGGTGGTACAGTGGGTGGCTCAGTGGGTGGTACAGTGGGTGGTACAGTGGGTGGTACAGTGGGTGGTACAGTGGGTGGTTCAGTGGGTGGTACAGTGGGTGGTTCAGTGGGTGGTACAGTGGGTGATTCAGTGGGTGGTACAGTGGGTGGTTCAGTGGGTGGTACAGTGGGTGATTCAGTGGGTGGCACAGTGGGTGGTACAGTGGGTGGTACAGTGGGTGGTACAGTGGGTGGTACAGTGGGTGGTGCAGTGGGTGGTACAGTAGGTGGTTCAGTGGGTGGTTCAGTGGGTGGTACAGTAGGTGGTTCAGTGGGTGGTGCAGTGGGTGGTTCAGTGGGTGGAGCAGTGGGTGGTACAGTGGGTGGTTAAGTGGGTGGTTCAGTGGGTGATACAGTGGGTGGTTCAGTGGGTGGTACAGTGGGTGATTCAGTGGGTGGTACAGTGGGTGGTACAATGGGTGGTACAGTGGGTGGTACAGTGGGTGGTGAAGTGGTTGGTACAGTGGGTGGTACAGTGGGTGGTACAGTGGGTGGTTCAGTGGGTGGTTCAGTGGGTGGTACAGTGGGTGGTACAGTGGATGGTTCAGTGGGAGGTACAGTAGGTGGTTCAGTGGGTGGTTCAGTGGGTGGTACAGTGGGTGGTACAGTGGGTGGTTTAGTGGGTGATACAGTGGATGGTACAGTGGGTGGTTCAGTGGGTGGTACAGTGGGTGGTTCAGTGGGTGGTACAATGGGTGGTACAGTGGGTGGTACAGTGGGTGGTTCAGTGGGTGGTGCAGTGAGTGGTACAGTGGGTGGTTCAGTGGGTGGTACAGTGGGTGGTTCAGTGGGTGGTACAGTGGGTGGTTCAGTGGGTGGTACAGTGGGTGGTACAGTGGGTGGTGCAGTGGGTGGTTCAGTGGGTGGTACAGTGGGTGGTACAGTGGGTGGTACAGTGGATGGTTCAGTGGGTGGTACAGTGGGTGGTACAGTGGGTGGTACAGTGGGTGGTTCAGTGGGTGGTACAGTGGGTGGTACAGTGGGTGGTACAGTGGGTGGTTCAGTGGGTGGTACAGTGGGTGGTACAGTGGGTGGTTCAGTGGGTGGTACATTGGGTGGTACAGTGGGTGGTGCAGTGGGTGGTACAGTGGGTGGTTCAGTGGGTGGTACAGTGGGTGGTACAGTGGGTGGTACAGTGGGTGGTACAGTGGTTGGTTCAGTTGGTGGTGCAGTGGGTGGTACAGTGGGTGGTACAGTGGGTGGTACAGTGGGTGGTTCAGTGGGTGGTACAGTGGGTGGTTCAGTGGGTGGTACAGTGGGTGGTACAGTGGGTGGTACAGTGGGTGGTACAGTGGGTGGTGCAGTGGGTGGCACAGTAGGTGGTTCAGTGGGTGGTTCAGTGGGTCGTACAGTGGGTGCTTCAGTGGGTGGTGCAGTGGGTGGTTCAGTGGGTGGTTCAGTGGGTGGTACAGTGGGTGGTACAGTGGGTGGTGCAGTGGGTGGTACAGTGGGTGGTACAGTGGGTTGTTCAGTGGGTGGTACAATGGGTGGTTCAGTGGGTGGTACAGTGGGTGGTACAGTGGGTGGTACAGTGGGTGGTACAGTGGTTGGTTCAGTGGGTGGTACAGTGGGTGGTACAGTGGGTGGTACAGTGGGTGGTACAGTGGTTGGTTCAGTTGGTGGTGCAGTGGGTGGTACAGTGGGTGGTACAGTGGGTGGTACAGTGGGTGGTTCAGTGGGTGGTACAGTGGGTGGTTCAGTGGGTGGTACAGTGGGTGGTACAGTGGGTGGTACAGTGGGTGGTACAGTGGGTGGTACAGTAGGTGGTTCAGTGGGTGGTTCAGTGGGTCGTACAGTGGGTGCTTCAGTGGGTGGTGCAGTGGGTGGTTCAGTGGGTGGTTCAGTGGGTGGTACAGTGGGTGGTACAGTGGGTGGTGCAGTGGGTGGTACAGTGGGTGGTACAGTGGGTTGTTCAGTGGGTGGTACAATGGGTGGTTCAGTGGGTGGTACAGTGGGTGGTTCAGTGGGTGGTACAGTGGGTGGTGCAGTGGGTGGTACAGTGGATGGTTCAGTGGGTGGTACAGTGGGTGGTACAGTTGGTGGTACAGTGGGTGGTTCAGTGGGTGGTACAGTGGGTGGTACAGTGGGTGGTTCAGTGGGTGGTACAGTGGGTGGTTCAGTGAGTGGTACAGTGGGTGGTACAGTGGGTGGTACAGTGGGTGGTGCAGTGGGTGGTACAGTGGGTGGTTCAGTGGGTGGTACAGTGGGTGGTACAGTGGGTGGTGCAGTGGGTGGTACAGTGGGTGGTACAGTGGGTGGTACAGTGGGTGGTTCAGTGGGTGGTACAGTGGGTGGTACAGTGGGTGGTACAGTGGGTGGTACAGTGGATGGTTCAGTGGGTGGTACAGTGGGTGGTACAGTGGGTGGTACAGTGGGTGGTACAGTGGGTGGTGCAGTGGGTGATACAGTGGGTGGTTCAGTGGGTGGTACAGTGGGTGGTACAGTGGGTGGTACAGTGGGTGGTACAGTGGATGGTTCAGTGGGTGGTACAGTGGGTGGTACAGTGGGTGGTTCAGTGAGTGGTACAGTGGGTGGTACAGTGGGTGGTGCAGTGGGTGGTGCAGTGGGTGGTACAGTGGGTGGCTCAGTGGGTGGTACAGTGGGTGGTACAGTGGGTGGTACAGTGGGTGGTACAGTGGGTGGTGCAGTGGGTGGTACAGTGGGTGGTACAGTGGGTGGTACAGTGGGTGGTTCAGTGGGTGGTACAGTGGGTGGTACAGTGGGTGGTACAGTGGGTGGTACAGTGTGTGGTACAGTGGGTGGTTCAGTGGGTGGTTCAGTGGGTGGTACAGTGGGTGGTACAGTGGGTGGTTCAGTGGGTGGTACAGTGGGTGGTACAGTGGGTGGTTCAGTGGGTGGTACAGTGGGTGGTTCAGTGGGTGGTATAGTGGGTGGTACAGTAGTTGGTACAGTGGGTGGTACAGTGGGTGGTACAGTGGGTGGTTCAGTGGGTGGTACAGTGGGTGGTACAGTGGGTTTTTCAGTGGGTGGTACAGTGGGTGGTACAGTGGGTGGTGCAGTGGGTGGTGCAGTGGGTGGCTCAGTGGGTGGTACAGTGGGTGGTACAGTGGGTGGTACAGTGGGTGGTACAGTGGGTGGTTCAGTGGGTGGTACAGTGGGTGGTTCAGTGGGTGGTTCAGTGGGTGGTACAGTGGGTGGTTCAGTGGGTGGTACAGTGGGTGATTCAGTGGGTGACACAGTGGGTGGTACAGTGGGTGGTACAGTGGGTGGTACAGTGGGTGGTACAGTGGGTGGTGCAGTGGGTGGTACAGTAGGTGGTTCAGTGGGTGGTTCAGTGGGTGGTACAGTAGGTGGTTCAGTGGGTGGTGCAGTGGGTGGTTCAGTGGGTGGAGCAGTGGGTGG